>NC_089873.1:181353750-181672500 GCF_040182565.1 Anser cygnoides
ACAAGATCAAACCATGGCCTGTTGGGGCTCCTGTACCCCCTTCTAAGCTGACTCACCTCTACACGCACAGAACGTGGTATTCTGCAGAAAGCACTGCCCGCAAGATTGTGAACTCGATGGAAAACAGGCATTTTATAAAATCTACACTTCCAGATTTAGTAATCAACTGTCATAACAGAATTTGACACAAGAGTCTAAATCTTTTGTTATTGTGCCAAGCTACAGTTTTGTCTACTACTGTAGTTCCAATACTGCATGTAGACTCCATGGGTTTTCTGGTCAAAACTGTATTTATGATTTTAATTATTAAATCAATATTTTATTCAATTATTTCAATGAATTACCTTAGCTTCCTTAAGTACTCAAGTAGCTGAGTTCTCTGCTACCATCTACTTTGGATGAAATTACAAGAAAACTCTGAAAAAAGACCTCAGCTGGGATACACTGGAAAACATGGGGCACAGGAAACAGGAATACTGAAGTACAAATATTCTTAATTGACCAAATAAATGCCTTTTGCTGGAGGCTTGACAAGTCAGAGAACTGAAGTTTATACCTTCAATGTATGGGAACAAGTAATGACATGGCAGACCAATTTAAAAAAACAATCATGGAAATTAGCTGAAATGTAGGCCTCGGAAACCACTAAGTGAAGTACAATGTAGCACAAAGTAGTCTGGTACCACCAACCAAAGAATAACAAAAAAAATCAGCTTGGAAAGGTTCTCTATCTAGACCAACCTCCTGCTCAGATGAGGGTTAACTTCAAAATCACATCAGGTTGCTCATGGCTTTCTGAAGCAATTCAACAAGAGAAGACAGAACTCAGAATTCACAGGCACTACTGCCCTGGCAAGACCACCACAACGCTCAAGAGCACTCAGCAGAAGAATGGTGCAGACCTTACAAAGGCCTTGCAATTTAGATCAGCAAAGGCCTTACGCTTGCGATCACCTTCCAGGAACTAAAACAGAGTAAGTGATTTTCTGAAATAGCAGAAAGAAAAATAAAACATTAGATGAACTTGCAACTGGTTCCCGAAATATTTTAACTCCAGGATATGAGAAGCAGGAGAGACTGTATGGCCCATGAAAAACAGCTCCAGGAGTACAGCAGACAACTCCTCAGAACATACCTTATATTAAGTTATATTTTAAAAATTACATCACCTATTTGGCTTCTACACTCCTGGTTGGAAGCCAAGCCACAATCGCAGCTCTCCAACAGCAGTAGCCTTCAGTATGTGGCACACAGTTCCTTATACCAGCTGAAGCTCAGGCTAGCCTGAAAAATGAAAGCACAACCAAGCCTTCTCCCTTCCCGGTTGTTTTTAAGGAGGAAAGCCACATTCCCTCATTCTTCCACTGGTGAGGGCAAATAAGGCAACAGCTGAAGAGAACAAGAAGCTCAGCCCATGAAACCTTTTCAGACGGGTACAAATTGAATCTGAACTGCAGACAAAAATCAAAGTGAAAGATGACAGTGAAAGGAGTACCAAATACATCCATCATACAGAAGGTACTTGGTTGTACTGTACTGTCCCAGGTGACACCCTGCTTGTGTGCCTTACAAATGTAAATCCAACCACATTCCAGCTCCAAACCACCCAGAAACCCCAAGAACTGAAAACAATATCACCACATCACCATCATGCTAATAAGGTCCAATTACATACGCAGGAACAACCGTCACAAACAGTTTTCTGGGGTGCAGACAGCATTAAAAGAAGGCTATGTTCAAACTGGCAAGAGATCTTATCAAAAAAGCAACCCCAAGAAACTGAACCAAAACATTAATGCTCTAAAGACTGCTGCAGACTTAAGACTAAGTAGAATCCAATAAAAAAAAGTCTGATTAGCAGGTAACTATAGGTAAAATTAAGAAAAACAAGGCAGGCACAGATAAGATTGCTTTGGTCTTAACTTTACATTCAAAGACTGCCAATGAGTCTGCATGAGTTTCATACACTTCGTGAAAGCAGCCATTTTACCATCACAAGACTTGCACAAAGTCCAACAACTGCATAACTTGGGACTACTTTGCTCATATTCTGCAACTAGATGAACCACTGTTTCAGTCCAAATGTGTAGATTAAGGCTGCTGAATTAAACCACCATTAACAGTTTGTTCAAGTGTGAAGATACATATTTAATGAAGGTACTCAGAATATTTACTACATATTTAACTCAGAAGGTACTGCTTTCTACAGTCACTTCTGGAACCTGAAAAGAAAATAAAGCAGAAAAGGAGAACAGAAACATTGAAAATTAAGAGATATATGGATGAATGATTACTAATACCTATAGAGAAAAAGCACAGAAGAAGGCAGGGTAGATGCTACATTATTAAGAGTACAAGACAAATCCCCAGCTAATTTATAACCTTGTATCACCCCATTTATCATTATTCTCAAACTGCCTATGTTAAGCAACAACAACTGAGTATTTTTGAAGTCCATTAAGATCCAGTTACTGTTTGAATGCCAAATACTCTTGCCTGCACTGACAGACAATAGTAACCACATGCTTAACTGAAGTATTTTTCTGTAGTTTGTGAGTTAAGAGAATATTGATGTTTCCACAGTTTCAGTAACCTGATGGTCAGAAAAGTTATGATGGAAGGGTATTTTTAATGCCAGAAATTGTACTCCAGACTGAACTCTAACAGCAAGGTTAAAGACATGCTAGAAATGTTTGCAATACATGTTTGCAGAGGTTAAGAATAGCCCAAAGATAAGCAGTTGCCTAAACTTGGCAGTTATGAACTGGGACTCTACACAGGCACAAAACATTCTTGTGATGCTCAGACTCATTTGTTCTCAAACACTAACTGTCCCGGCTCCAAAGCCGCACAAAAGTTTAATGAGGTGACAATCCCCTGTTGTAACAAAAGTTTTGAGAGATTCAGGTCACAGAGGGAAAATAAAAAAAGTCATTTGACACAAGAGGAACTCACTGAAGAGACTGAGATAACAGGTGCTGGGAGCTGGGTTTTTCCCCCCACACAAGATCAAAATCCCCCCCCAAACATTAAAACAGAAGGCACATACACAATTTTTCTGATACCAAGTATATTTGACCCTTGAGTCTTGGGAAGGATTTAAAAACCTCTGATTAACCCCCCTCTTTTCAGGGCAGGCACCCCTCTCAATTTCTTTTCCCAAAGCTCTCTGGAGCTAAAATCATCATGAAGCAGCCTTACCTTTACGTGTAAACTGAATTAAAACCACATTTTGAGGTGACGGCTTGGTAGAGAGTAACAGTGCATGTAACATTGGCCACAGTGATGCCTGCCTTTCATCAAGGTGACTGGCACACTGACTCTGTCATCATTAAAAGCACAGAACTTCCCAGAGCATTTGTGGGAAATACCAACTTTTACAAGTTTAGCTTTTTTTTTTTTTTTTAAATCTCTAATGCTATCTATACCATTTCTCCTGAAGCTATTGTAATCCTACAGCTACTGGAAAAAAAAAAAAACATTAAGTCATAGAACCAATTAAAGAATTACCTCTGCCCATAAAGACATCCACTTTATTTACAGTGAAACATGCAGTTTTATTTGACATTCCCCTTTCAAAAGGGAAGTATACTTAAATCCGGGCTGTACTAGTACAAGCAAGCCTCATTTCAACTTAAAATTTGATCTAAAAACATCCATAAACACCCTGAATACAGACACACTAGCAATAATTTAAGGAATTGTACCTGCCTGTTCTTTGTTCATTTTATCACCGTGTAGCTTAACATCTAAAGGTCCACTTAGTTCAAATGTTCCCATATTAGAAAGCTGTACTGAATCATTTTTCAATCAACTCTAATTAAACAGGGACTCCTCCCTAGAACTGGTGACCACTCTCTCAAAGCACACCATGCACACTTAACTGGACAGTCTGCACCTAGATTAGTCAGATGCAATAAAATCCTTTTATTTTTCCTTTTTTTCTTTATACATTCTTTGGAGGAACTAACCAGGTTTCCACTAGTTTTAAAAGGAAACCCAGGAACAACAACAGGCTTTTTTGAAAACCAAAAATGATCTCTGAAAACAAAGAGGATTCTATATTCAGTACAACAGTCCTGCTTTGCATCAATATACGAGTCCATTACATCATCATTACATTGCACAATCACCAAGAAAATAGAACTTCCAGATAATAAGTGGCATATGCAGACAACAGTCTGGGTATTTCCTCACCGTGTGCAAGAGACAAAAGTTAAATGATCAAAATTTCAGAGGCTGTACCTCAAAAACTGTCTCACGTACAGCACCCAGAAGAAACCAAAGACTTCATTCTCCTCTAAGAGCGCTCCATCTCCGAGTTAAGGTGGCTGTGGGTACCACCATAGATAGTGGTTTAGTTACTGGAAATAAAACATTGCATCTAGTTTAAACTAGATGGAAGACTTGTTTTATTCCTCATTATCTGTCCAAATCTGACTCTCAAATAATAACTCTAGCTATAATCCTTATAGATTAGCTAATAAACATGCCTACAGAAAACACCAGAATTAGGAAAATAGACTGCGAAGTTGGAAAGGCAGAGCTGTAAAAACATTCAAAAGACAACAAGGAGAGGAAACCACTGACACAAGACATTTGAAATTATGTTTCCAGAAAAAAAAAAATCTCAAAGTTTTGTTCTTTTCTTACGCTAAAGAACATAAAAAGAGAGCATCTCATTTAGCTTCCCCCCCACCCTGTATTGTGGGATACAAGTTTCATGTTTTCATCTAGATAATTACTACTTTAATCTTTCTGAATATTCTCACCCATTTCCAGCTGAAATTGATTCATTTATTAACTTAAGATGGAAGGATTTGGGCTTTGAGTCATTAAGTATTTCAGAAATATAGGTTAGCCTATCTGTAATTAGCATTCCTGATGATTTAAGCATGGTCTGATGATTACTAAATTCATCATCTTTAAATAAACACTTCTGACTCAGCAACAGTAGAATAGAGACATTTTCATCAACTAATTTAGCTTAAGACTTTTTGGCAAGCAAGAATAGGAAAGAACTGATAGCTTTTATATAAGATCAGCGAAGGCAGGAATAGGCACGCAAGTATGTTAGCAAGGAACAGGGAAAATATTATCATGGAAAGGAATCCAGAATCATCGCAGACAATTGTTCCCATACTCCGATGTTTTGCATTTTAAAGTGAGTAATCAGTAAGCAGACACTACATAGACAAAAAAAAGTCCTTATCTAAATATTCAGGTAAGGGATCTACCCTTTTTTTTTATTATGATTAAATGCTAACATGCCTTAGAAGTCAAGTTCTATCTTGTAGAAGCTAACACAATATACAATGGAAAATACTTATTTTGGTACTTAGTGGTCAAAGAGGATGAGGCTAATGACTTCTGAATTAAAGATTTAATCCTATAATGGAACCACAGTGCTCAGTTGCTGAGGATGAGCAGGATTCATCTCAGCAAGTCACCTGCTAAGCAAGTCAGGAAACAATATAAAATTTAAAAGCGCCATGTATCCATATGGGAAGAACGGATAGAACAAAGACTCAAAGGACATGTACCCAGGAAGATCCTCTCAGCAAATAGCCAAAAAAATCAGTTCCCAGAACTATTTCAGTAGTTCAGAACTGGGACGTTCCCACACCTCTCAGAGATCCACCCCATATAAAGGCCAGACAGAGAACTCCACAAGACAGCTGAAGCACAAGACCATCTTATTTACAACACACTGTGCCACACAAGGCCAAATACCACACTTTCTAAACACCCACAGAAAGGTTTTTCCAAGATGCGTGTGAACCTTCCCATCAGTGTATTGATAATACACATACACCCCGATAATTGCAGAAGAAGACAAGCCACTCAGCATATCAAGCTCTGAAGTCTGTTTTGTCTACAGACTCCTTGGAAACTCAGTTTGCATAACACATTCTTTCCAAAAGTCTCCTCTGCTGAAATAAATATATTTTTTTCTTTTATTGAAGATAAGGCAGTTCACTTTTAGTTTCTAACTTTCACTTATTTTTTTGCATCTAAAACGGAGCAGATGGCCCTTCCATTTCTACATGGCATGCAAACACACGCAGCCACCCTACAGATTTTACCTGAAGGCAATTCTTCCCAGATTCAGGATCCCTCTCAGCTTTTGTGTGTCCTATTGATTTCTTTATTCCACACTAAGATATTGGAGACCTTTAACTCTCTTTTCTGGTGTTACATCAGTCTTCAGCTACTATGCTGCATACCATTCCTCAAATAGCACGAGCCATTCAGTTTTTGCTTGTTTTGGTTTTTTTTGTTTTGTTTTGTTTTTAACCAGTACATACACACGAAGCAAACACCATTCCCCCTTTTTCTACATCAGTTCGCACAAAATAGCTGGGACTCTAAAATGGTGCTTTAGTGTCTATCTTGAGTTTCTTCAGAGGACTCTGCTTTAAAAATAAAAAAGGACTTTCTGAAGGTGACAAGTGCATCTGTACCGGGTATGAGGATATGGCTGACTACAACAACAACCTATTTACACAGTCCCTGTGACATTTTCAAACAGCCTTGCAGCAAAACATGTGAGGCTCCACACAGCACAACAGCATCAAACATTTATTCACAGTACCTTTCCACTTTTCCTGGTTTTTGTCTGACGCTTCTATTTCCTCCAGCCAAATAGGTGGCTGAGAGAATTCACCAAAGCAAAACGTCTGAAAAGCTGTCAACTTGTGTAAGATTAAACAATATCGCTACAAATAGTTTAAGTATTTAGGCCTTATGAATAGTGGCTTTTGTTCAGATTAAGTTTTTGATGCCATTAGGGTGATACTGCTGGTTAACTATGATTTGCAACCTGCACTACATCAGAATAGAAGACTAGCCCAGAAACTGCAGACACTTGATTGCATGCTGCTCCCATCTGCATTTCTGTATTTTTCCACAGGGAAATGGCACAGGGACCCTGAATTTTGCCTAAGCAGTGTAAAAAATGAGTTTAATAATAACAAGCTTTAATAGTAACAACCAAGTGACAATATGGTACCAAACAGACCCCAGTAACAGTTTGAAAAGCCACATAGAGGTCTAGCAGGGGAATGATGCTGCTGAACACAGCATACCCATTTGAAGTGTTATTCTAAAGCAGGTTTTGAACATACATAATTTATAACTAACTTTGTTTTCCAAATGGTGTCACCTCTGACTTTCTAAAAGCCACAGCATCCGCAAATCCTTGCATTAAAATAATTTTCCGTTTTTCTACTTGTGTAATATTTAAAACACTACCATGTTCCTTACTCTCTATGCTTTTTACCAGCACAGTCTATCTGAAAAGCATAGTCAGTACCTTCTGAAGTGGTCTCAGACATTCAGCCCACACACAGGAGGCGGCCCCATACCCAAGGAAGCAATTAAAAATGGTTTAACGAGAGGACAGGCCAGACTGCACTGACCAGGGCACTGCGTGGCCAAACATACAGTCCAGCCACCCGCTTACACGCAACCAGCCCACTTTCTCCCTTTAAATTCCCCAGCTGTTCCTTCCCCCCAAAATCACCCTGATCCCTCCCTTTCCCCACCTTCGGTCCTTCCCCTCAGCACCCCAAAACTTCTCCCCATGTCCCTCAGGGAGTCCCGCGGTGACCCCACCTGCCCTTCCCAGCCCCGTTCACTCATCGTGTGGCTGCCACCCAGGTCCCCGGGGCTGACATCTCCGGCAGCAGCCCTGGCAGGACCCAGGTCAGGGGGCTCCCGCCTCCCACGAGGTTCCTGGGGCTCCCCTGCCTGCTGCTATGCCCTTGGGTTTCTCTGTGTGCGTGGACACAAGCCCTTCAGTGACATAACTCATCACCCATACATTTCCAGCCTGCACATCCAAAGCCATTCCCCGAGTATTTATCAAAGTCCCGAAAATAACATTTCAAAGTTCACAGCTGAGGCGTTCGGAAAATCGTGTTCGCCACTTGCCTTGAGCTGGTGGCGGCGGCAGATTAAAAAACACAAGCACATCATTTATCAGATTCACCTACTCAAGTTGTTGCTCTTAAGTGTCAGGTGCTTGCCCATGTGTAATCCCAATAAGCATTTTCCAACAGTTATCAGGACACTTAAGTAATACAAAAAGCACCACATACCTTGTTGACCATATCACGTTATATTTGCTCTATAAACACTCAGGACTGTTAATGTTATTGCTAAGCAACTGGACTATCTACCGGGCACTATTTGCATAGCGCTGCCTATCAGCAAACAAATGATTTTGAACCGTTCTAATTCACAACAGAATTACACGTGTAGCTAACGCCAGGCAGATGTTTGGTTTTTAAGCTTTTGAGAAATTACCTAAATCTGACGACAAAAAAACCTCGTTCACCACTAGTATTTAGAAGATCGGAACCATAAAAAGATGGAAATGTATGGGAGGTTTGGGTTGTATGGGAGATGACAGTTGAAGTTTTAATTATACAGCAGCCCTGCATGGTAGGTAAAACAAAACTAAAGACGTTACCTGGAATTTGCAAAGTACCGTTTCATGCCTAGAATGCGAGACCTCTCTCGCTTTCCCTACTAGCTTTCCTCACGGTTATAACAGCTGCAAAGATGCAAATCCGTTCATGCACAAAGGGAAGAAAAAAGGTACTTAGAAAATGGAAGAGGAACAGACAAAGAGGAAGCAGGGCAGTGCTTCTCATGTTACAGCTGAGAAGCTGTTCCCTTCCATCACCTCCCACTTACTACTTTCTCCAGTAACCCTAATTCTGTCCTTCCCTACCCCAACGCCTGAGGCGATGGCTGTTCCAAATCCCTCTTCATTTCCACATTTTGTTCTGAAAAGCAGAGATAATCTATGTAAAAATGCAAATCAATAACTTCAGTGTTTCCAAATTATTCAGTCCCAACAACATACTTAACACCTGGCGACACAGCTACTATTACTGAATTACACACTCTAATGCTCCTTCCCCAGGTTTCACTGATGTGCAATTCTACAGAAATCCATATTCTGGGAGCAATGAGCTTGGCCAGACAAGCTGAACGAGGCAGCACCCTCAACATCTGTAGGGGCAAACAAGCCAAGCTCTTACAGTGCTTACACAGGGAGCAAAGTCTTCATGGTCGAATTTTAGCCCTGAAGATCAGACGTAGCAAACAAGCTGTGCTCTTGTCACCGCGATGATAAATTGAAACCCTGTCGGTCACAGCGAGGGAAAGGTCAAAGAGACACTAAGAGTCAGTGTAGCATTTTAAATGCCCCATTTTTCTGCACCGAAGTATCGCCGCTGATGAATGGTGCAAGCAGCCACGCACTGGCTGAGCGGCACCGGGACGAGCTCACATGTTCCTCATTGTCAGGTCAAAACAGTGGGTAATTTTAGAACTACTCCCTGAAAGAGGCATTTAAAATAGACAGCTGAATGATAGGGATCTGGAGCAGTGGGTGAGACTGCAGAAATTCTGATTACCAAGCGTCTGGAATTGAATGCTCTACTAGCGAGAGATTAACCCAAATATTAGTTAGGCAGGTTTTCTAAGCACGGAGCTTCAGAAAGTCTATGGCCGCCCACACAGCCATATGCTGCGTTCCTATCAGACGTTCCCGACGCAAGCTGCCTGATTTTTCGGTTTGATCTTCCCCTCATCGTGACGGATTTGTCACCTGTCGTGGTACCGGGGAAGCTGTGGCACCACTGTTGGCAGCCTAGAGCTCAACACGGAAACAAGTGCGAAGACTCCCGCACAAGAGGATATAAAACGGAGACCGTGCAAGAGGATATACAGCAGATTTAAGCCGCTTTCGCGCAAACGCTGACCTGTCAGCATCGTTTCTGGGACGGTTTTAGGGCTGAGAACATCTTTTTTGGGTTAAACAGGGGAGAGGAAGCTTTAGTTCACTTGTAAAGTCAGCATTGTAACAGCTGAGGTGGGGGGGGAGGAAAGTGGTGAGAAAGATGTCATACCCACCAAATGGAAGTGGGTAGCCAAACTGTATTACTACCCTTTTAAAAGGGGGAAAAAAAGGGTTTTAGAATTCTAAAACATACAGCTAACAGCAAGAATCACAGCTAGGCAGAGTAAGGCTGAGAAGAAAGGACAACTCCCTACATCTCCAGCCTTAAAATGTCCTCTAAAACATTGCATGTTGAGTTTTAAAAAGCTCCCAGTAGAATTAATCCCCTACTTTCAAAAGTTTTATGAAATACAAGCATTTTGTATTAATATTATGACAGTACCTGGAGCCATACAGGGCTGAAGCCTGCTACCAATGTGCTACAAATCAAGTCTGTATTTTCACAGGTGAAAATGTCAAACATTACAAAAACTACTTTTACTTACTCTGAACTTTTCCAGGGAGAGTGGGGGAATACAGGAAGAAATAATACAAGGCAGACAAGACCCTTTTAAACGCATTAAGCACGCTCATTGAGATCAGCAGCCACAGGCCTTGGAACCATCATTAAAAAACCAGATTTTTCAATAATAGTAAGAATGGAAACAATGCACATGCCATCAGTGTCAGTTGAGAATTACTCACACACTGATGAGGTTCAGGGATAATTTCGGTATTAGAAAGCAATCATGTCAAATTTGTACTGGTTTAATTCCATTACCAAAGCAGTATTAAATTTGGTCCAACTTGTCGAGAGCTGGCACATCCACTTATGACAGAACTCGGATATGACAGGAATAGCATGAATGCATGAAAAGAAGCCGTTCAAGAAGGTACCTGGGTATTTACAGGGCAGTTACGCACAGCCTGAAATTCTCAGAATTAAATAGTACAGGAAGAGTTATGAGAACTTCATCAGTTTCACTGCTGCTGATCAGAGAAATATGAACTTAAAACCCCCTAGCAAACCATCATCGCTTCACCACTCAGGTCACAGAAGAGACGACTAACGCAACATGGCCAAGCATCCCATACACTTACGTCAACTTTTTTTTTTTAATTATTTTGCGTGCAGCTTCTCCTTTCGCATAAAATCAGAAGCACAGTGCTTAGTCCAAAGTGCACGTATAACACAAAAACAAAAGTCTTTAAGGCTCAAAGACCATTTCCTAGTCTCACTTATACTTTCAGTCTTTTAAAATAAGGCGATGAAAAAGATGACTTCAGTAAATTGCGGTTCCTTTATTGCAACAACTAATTCGCTAAGAAGTTTTCTTCAGTCTACATCACATCAAAGTAAGTACTAGAAAAAGGACTGGTGAAGAACAAAAAACTCCAGCCTCGGCTGTGTTCGTGCAATTAAAAAGTTACAGCCAAGCCGTGTAAGATGTTCTCCGAGTAACGTCTCCGCAGAGGCACAAAGCATGTATTTTTGCATGCTAAGCACCATCTGCAAGCAATAAGCTTCCCTATCTTCCCCTGGCCTCCAGGAACGTGAATAATAACCTTTCACACAGAAGATACACAGCTAGGGAGGGGAAGATAAGCCTGGCGTACTTGTGTTTACTCTACCAAATCCTGCACAATCCTTGCAGAGTTCTTAGGAAAAGCCTCCCTGGGAAACCTGTCTCGCTTCACCTTGCACACGTCCGGGCTTCATCTCTCTTTTCTGGCACACTGAAACAAATAAGGGTTTTGGTATGAAACAAAAGCTGTAACAAGCCACAGGAGGAGAGGAGAGCCCCAGGATCTCCAGCCACGATGTCAGCACACCCCTTCCAAGCAGCACAGCACCGGGGGAAAAGAGCTGCCCTCTGCACTGCCCTTCTTCCGAGCCAGTGATGCCAGAGAAGCACGTGCTTAGAGTCAGCAGGTACCCTGTAATTTGGGTGGCCAACACAAGTCAGCTCTGCCTACCAGAAGTACCAACGTGCCCTCCAAGAGCACGTCAGCTGGGAGTATAAAATGAGACGGGTTCCTAAAAAAGGCAAGACACCACGAGTTGGTGGCAGCAGTAGACAGAACCCGTTAATCCCCAAGGAGCACGATGCCCGTGAGAAGATCCAGCAGATACGATGCACTGACAGGTCCTGTGCTAAAGCCGCACGGAGAAGGAGAGGTTTAGCTGCTCTTATGCCCTCCCCACCGACAGGAAATTAAAGTGGTATTAACGAATCCTCTTGAGCTCTTAGATGAAGGAGAGATCCTTTTATGAAAATCTTTTTATAGATGGCTTCAGGACTCAAAAGCATCTCCTCAAAATAGAAGTCTGGAATTGAGGCTCTTGTAAATACAATAAAAAATAGGAGAGCCACTTCAGCATTCAAATCCACTTCTAAAGCAAAAGTATCTCAATATTTTCACTTTTTTCCCCTCCAGTGGGACCTTGGGTCTTATATACTACTATGGCTGTGACTGATAAATACTCAGGGCAATATATTTGAACTTTAGAAACTGCTAAAAACAATTAAGTTGCAGGTCTGATAATTCATTTCACTACCATTGCTAGCAGGCACGATTCAACCTTCCTCAAGTCCTAGCCCACTTTATTCCAAGTTTTGCTGAGCCACCCTTCAGGTACTAGGTACTCAGGTACTAAGCCACTAAGATAAATGAAACCTCATATATAAAAAGAAATGTACGAATACTTGTTCTGAACCAAGCTTGCACGCTTTTCAATACTCATTAACAAATGTTTCATCTCTAGTGAGGTATCTGCTTTTCATCACTGCAACAGTTACCATGAGCAAGCTGATCCAGCACTGCTATTTAAGCTTCACCGTTTTAGATAGATGCAGAACTGCAAAATACCAGCCACCACAAAGGGGTTAAAAATCCACACTGCTGACATACGCCATGTCTTTCACTTAAAATGCAAACCAGTGGCCACCAAAACCATGTTAAGAGTTTATTTAAAAATGAAAGAATTAAGTGACTTAATGCCTTGTTAATCAGTCTGCGCTCGGCATTTAAACCTTGACAGGGCAAGAGCATTCAGGTCAAGTCAAAAAAGCAGCACGCAGGAGTGACAGATGGCAAAAAAAAGCTCCCTACAGCCGTGTCTAATGACAAAGGAGTACCACTGCTGCAGGAACAGATCTCCGCTCCTTGCGGGGACAAGACCATTAGATTCAACATCAGCGCAGAGTCTTTAAGGACTAGGGACGTGTAGCATAGTTATAATGTGGTAAGTTGGTTATTTTAAAGGCCTTATCTATTTAATGATTAGGTGCTGGTTTTGATGGAATTTCAAGTCCGAAGGAAGAAATTTAAAGAAATTTAAGTTGAATCCTCGAAGCCGCTTACCGAAGTGATATCCTGCACCAGCACTACATGTGTAGCTTGGACACAAAATATACCTGATGCTCCAATATGCTCTCACAGGAGCCTGAAATCGATATAAATTCACACTTAGCTTACTGAACACTTAAAAAGTGTACACAGAGGAAAGGTTTTGAAGCTGTAGGAAGCAGTCATCCCTCCCACAACGTCCTCACTTTAAAAATAGTCACCCACAGCCTTCCCCACAAACTGAGGTGTAACTCCAAGAGGAATCCTCCTAGAATTCGTTATCTCAGCCTGCTTTCTGCAAGTAATCGTGTTAGTTGATTTAGTGTGAGTTTAGTGTGAGCTTTTGCTGGATCTAGCTTTCATTTTAAAGGCTGGTATGAGCACCTAGTGCTATGAAGCAGCTCATTAAGACATCAACTCTTCAAGACATCTTAAGTTGAAGACTTTACCACTTTTCTTTCACCCTTCAATGTGTCTCACACAACACACAGTATCATCTCCAAAACTCTTCTTCAGTGTAAAAACAAAACACACAGTGTTACTCAACAACAGATCCCTTTGTAACCTGCTACATACATGTCAGTGTACATTTCCACACACATCCCTGCGTAATATTCATGGATTAAAAACGGACTGTTTTGTTCTGTAGACAAGAGCATAAAATTTTACATAAAACACTACAAATATATATTTAGTTCCTCTACCTGTATGAATATTTTAATTTGGCAAAAGTGAACTCATCACTAGAGCTGTCACAAACAGCGCGGTAGGGAAAAATATGTATTAACTTGTAAATGTTTAGCTAAAAATCTATCTTTAAAGGAGTAAGAAAGTACTACTAACAGTCAAAAATAAGGTCAGCAGGGTGAACAGTCAAACTAGGTAACAAGGGGACAGGGCTTGTAAGCAGAAGATCTTCACTAACAAAGCTCCAGAATATTCACTAACTAGTCCTTTTACACAAGCTCAGCTATGGGGAAAAATGAAAAATCCCCAATCTTTGAAGATACTTACTCTTAGTCACGTTAAAAAGAAATGTTCTATCTTATTTTACTTCATATTATACCTCTCTAACACCACCTTAATGGGATTTTTTCTTAATGAAACCCCTGCATGACAGCCTGCCATACCATCTGACCCAAGCCAGAACTGTGAGTGAACAATTTTAAACTTTGGGTACAAGGAAAGGCAAGCTTAGCTGGTGAGCAGATAAAAATCCTTGCATTATAAACCACGTAATTAAATATTTGTGATGAAATAACATCCATAGGACTCATTTATTAAGCACGGCCTCCTCCTTTTTGGCATCAAGTAAAAAAGGGAGAAAATGACATCCTACAGTACTTCGTGCAGACTAAGTATAACTGTAGATTTGAGGGGGAGAGGTGGGAACAGCATCCACAATACATTATAATCACTAATTCTGGAGAAAAAGGTAAATTCCTGAATTTTGAGATACACTGAGGGTGTTTTTTTTTTTTTTAGTATCAGAATTACTGTATTTTATAAGTTAAGTCATTGATCATACTGAACACGATTAACTTTCTAGAGTTATCCAGTCGCTGAGGATTCGCTGAGAAGTGTGGGGAGTTTAGCAGGTACAGAAAAAACTCTTCCTTAGGAATGAGGAATGGCAAAAGAAATTGGGGACTGAGGCAGTTTTATTTTAATTCCTTTTAGCTAGAGCTGAAGAAAGTTCCTTCAGGCCAGACGACAACTCGCAGAAAGTCAGTCACTACACCATCTACTCCAGTGCAGTCAGCTGAAGAGTTTTTCCAAGAAGGAGTGTCCTGAGGATAACCGCGCATCACACGTCAGTCGAACTGGGGAGACTACTCACTGAACCAAGGCCTGGCACATGGGTGGCTCTCAAGCATCTTCAATTTAAAATTCTCTACTCTATGCAAAGCAACGTGCAAACTGAACAAATACAAACAGCTTGTCAAGTCACAACACCTTGCATCTGTTTCAGCATTTATAAAGAAATTCTCCTCTCTGCCTTAAAGTACACCACACTGCAGAGTAAGGCTGGTTTTGAAACAGCAGGCACTCCACGAGGGGAAAAAACAGATGGCAGTTCAGGGGAACGAAATGTGGCAATACAAACCATTCACTGCTTAAGTGTACAAGCAAGTGGAGATCCTAGATTTATCTCAGCGACCTACATATGGTGTTCAAGCTCTTAAGAAAACATTTAAGCAAAGTCATAAGGAATGGGCAAGAGCACAGCCCTTGTACCATTATTACATTGCCACCAGGTTTAGAATGAAAAAAGTCTCTTAAGGAGACAAAGTTAATCTGAAGTGGTAACTTGAGCCCAACTACAGGCAGGAATCTGGGTGTTACGATTACCTGGAAAGGCAAACAACAGGCCCTGCAGCTGCAGAACTGCCACGCTGGAAGCACAAGGGGATACTCGAGTCCTCCAAGCAGTTTTCTCCAAAAACACAACAGGGGGGTTGATACAGGGAGGAAGTTTGTTGCCTTGATTTTTTTTGAGCATTTATTCTCTGGACAAGTGTAGTATTACTGTTCATCGTTCCTATCTGCAGAATTAATTTAATAAGAACAGAAACAACAATTCTCAACTAGTTAAAGGAAGTAATTCAACACTTGTTTAGAGTACCCTTAATGAGGGGGATAGATGGAAAAGGTCTGCCAAGTGCAAGTATAGAAGAAGATAGCTAAAAATAATTACATTAAATTTAGCATTAACATAGAACATACTTAAAAGGTATCATTAATATAAACAAAACAAATAGAAATGTCAGGACAGAATACAACTCATGGCACTCTCCTCAGTACACTACAAAAAAGCATTATTCCCCAAAATACTCAAAAACTAGTACAAGTTTGTTCTATGAAAGTCTTCATTCTTACGTCCCTAGTAAATTTTTTAACCTATTTCTGATCTCAACCAGATCCAACAGAGAGCTACAGCTTCCAAAGTTAAAGTAAATTCTTAAAAAGTTGCATAAAAATAAATGGGTGAGTCCAGAAGCCCTCTGAACTCGTGCCTACTTTCTCCTTAACAAAACGCAGCATTGACTCCATAGTTTTAGACACCATTAGGTCACAAACAATCAGCGACAAAGGCATAATGAAGCTGCAAATCAGAGCTCACACTTTAGACACCACAAAACCCAACCACAGAAGCAACAGATTCACAGGAACCCAGACTTCGCTAGTTTCAAGCCTTTTCCCCCCCCTACCCTCCTGTAAGCAACAACTGCTGCAAGTTATTTTCTGCCTGACAAGGGAGAGCTCCTACAGTAGTTGATTGTATATTTAAATTCCTGTGCTATTCCACTACCCAGCTTAGCCAAAATTTCTCTGAGATGACCCAGAAGCATCCCGTCCTTACACAGAAGCTTATGCTGAAGTTACCTGTTCATTTGTTCTCATGCACTTCAGCCTGGTTTCATCTCTTTTACACATTCAAAAAAGATTTTGCAAATTAATTTCTCCTGCTTTCTCCTCTAATGCAAAGTACTACCACAAGTCAGGAAGACATTTTAAAAGGTGTTTCAAGTTTCACTGTTCTGTGAAGTTCTACCCACAAGAGCAGCAGCAGGTGTGTAAAAAACCCCATGAATCACTTCAGGGGATGCTGTCAACTCAGGGCTCACATGAGTTCAATGTAACTTCCAATTTCTTAGAGACTTGTATTTTTGTATTTCACATTCAAATGCCACTTCATTTTTTTTTTTTCCACACTCAACTGTACTTCCTAACCTTTCACATTACCCTCCCTCCCTGGTCAATGCCAGGGTAGACAACTGCGTGACAGCACAAGCAATGAGAGCAGAATTCGACTGCTACCTCAAGGAGCTGAGATTTCCTGACTGTATGCCTTAAGCCTTCCCCTGTCCATAGGGGATTACGTTTCGGAAAAATAGGTGATCTCTAATTTGTCAGTAATTTCTGTAAAATTACACCTCCAAAGAGCCTTTCCATTCTTTCTGTAGCCCATGCAACAAGTCCATAACAGTGTATTTTACTTTGCATTTTAAAAAAAATTCCTACTCACAAGAAGCTAAATGTTTGCAAACTTCTACCACCTAGATAGTCAAATCAATTTTAATCAGGGTAAGATCCTGAAAAAGTTCATAAACTACAGAAGATTACTTAGTATTTTTATCAGCACTGAAGCCATAAGAAAGAAAGCCACCCTGAGTCACATATCTCTCTAGCCATTTGTACAAACTTTTACAATCAACTGGAATAAATAAAATTATTTCTCCCCATAAAGGTAATACTCATTTGAACATGATAGATTTCTTCATTTACGATTCTGTAACAGAAGCCCCAAACCCACATACTTTCCTGATATCTGCTTGGTACTCAGGAAAAGCAGAAACATGAGTTTCCTTCTCTTGTGAGAGAGGAACAGCCATCCACTTATTAGAGTGGAACACAGAAATGAAACAATACAGGACAGTTTGACAGAACATTAATTTCATATTTCACTCAAAAAAAGCGTTGGTAGTGATCAGGAAAGTATCACTGCCAGTAGTGAAAGAAACCAACTTAATATGGTCTTCAAAACCTTTTTTTTTTTTAGATAGTTGATGTTTAATGCCTTCAATGCCGTTTAGACAATCCAGCTTCTTAAGCAGCCAAACCCAATAATCCCTGAAACAACCCGTCAACTCACCTCACTTTGTTGATAACAACCTGAATCATTTATGGGCCTGGCTTAGGAGCTGTGCAGCTGCCAATTCTTCATAAAGTCCATGCAAGAAACAAAACTGGAACGGTTCACCTGTTTGTTAGCACTGCTGTTCAGAGAACGCCTTTCTCCAATTTTAGAAAAGCACTTTTTTCAGTTAACCCCCAAATCACATACAATGATTTCAAGAATCAGTAACATGTTTGGCAAACCAAGGTATCTATCTCCTTTCCTCAAGGAGAAAAAAGGCTAAAAATATATTTTTGTCATTTCTACTCAATCAAATCCCAGTGCCCTGCAGACAGGGATAGAGAAATGATATAGAGAACCTAACCCAACTTACAGTACACTACTGCTGATGGAACCAGTCTTTGACTTTCAGAAGTTCACCATAAACTGCTGATGGTTTTGTAACCCACACCCCCCCCCTTCACTGTAAAAGTGAGGACGAACACCCCAGAATCTATACTGCTTATTCTCATTTTGTTTATAGAAGGACCACACTTTTGGTGCTTGCTTTAAAAAAAATACTCTGAACTGACAAAGCATCTCATCTCACAAAAAAATAGGTTTAAAAAACAGGTTTAGTTCTGGCAGAAGTATTTAGCAAGGTTTTCCCGGGAATTTCTTAAACTTTACAGAAGGCTCCATCACCTTCAAAACATCCCATAACAGAGAAAGTTGCAACATAAGCCACAAAGGGTGGAGAGAAGGTGTGAAGAAAGCAAATCTTTCAGGTTAAACAAGATAGCTTTTCTTGGACAGGAGAAAAGATGTCAGCAGCCAGGATTTTATGGACTGAGTATGAAACAGTTAGGAGGGGCTGGCATCTGGTAAAGGAGATGTAAAGAACTACATACAGTGAGTTACGCAGCTCTAATGCTCAAGGAATCTTAAAGAGAGCAGAAAGGAAAAACAGGAGCAAGTTTATCTTGTGAAATTGTTAGTATTTGGGATTCAAAACCTAAAATCATACCGTGCTTTTCCATGTTTCCTGACATTCTGGAGACAATCAGAAGAGAGTCACTCAATACTCATACAATTACGTTAAGTACAATATAAACAGGAAGAAAATGGTTTTAGACATCTTTATTTAATAACACAAAGGTAGGAGTTATTGCTCTAAAGGCGTATCAAGAATCCAGGATCCCAGCTGCAAAACCCAGAGCACGATAATGATACGCTAACAATGCTGATACACAAGTATCAAAACACTGACTTCATAAAAGCAACAGTCTTTTGTCTTTTTTTTTTTTTTTTTAATTGTTACTACGGAGAGGAGGGGGACAGGTGAAGTCATTTTAGGTCTCCCAAGAGACAGCAACATTAGAAAGTTCTCGGTGCCCCTGTTATTTCACCGTAAGCATTTCGTGTTCACAAGTATTTCACGGTCTTAAATTTACCTTACTCTACAGAACACAATGACCAAGAACTGTGGCTGAGGTAAGCGTACCTATTAGGGAAGGCACAAAACGTCATCAGACCTTAAACAAACCACAAGTTAGAAAAGCACAGGTATTTTCAACTAAAAGCACCGCTGGCAGAGATCTCAAGCCACAGATGTTAGTATTTATTTCTCAGACTCACAGATCTTCAGCTTCTGACTTCCAGATTACTCCTGTTATGCACACAATTCATGTCCAAAGGTCTGTACCTGTAACAACTACTCAGAGTCACCATACGCATATGTACACGTTTCCACATTTTTTTTTTAAATTAAAAACCATTGAATTTGATACATTAAACTGATTTCTTTAAACTTTAAAGTGCAGAAGTGTGACTGTGGTTGCATAGTTTAACATATGCATCAGTTTTCTAAAAATATCACATTATAAATTTAGCGTTTTACTTGATAACCACAGAAGAAGCAAGACAAAGTAGTCTGATATTCATGGCAAAAAGTCGTAAAGCCATCCACCAGAGCCAAATTTCAAGAAGTCCAATGAAAATGGCTCACTACATAAGTATGCACTTAAACAGCACCATCTGAACAATTATTTTTAGAATGTACCAAGACTGCAATGCATTCCAGCATAATAAGAAGTCACAACTGCCATGAAGCAGTAGCCTCGGGGCTACGTTAAGACAGTTCAACAATTTAAATATGCTGGTGAATTTAATGAAAGTTCTAGGCATTAGTTAAAAACAATGTTTTCATGGTGACTGGTTTCAGAAATTAACTGGATTCAAGCACGAGCGTCTACTTTCCTCCAAGTGCCAGAAGCAGAAAACAGGAAAATCAAAGTGCTCTTTACCTACTGCCAGAGGGTCCAGTTCACCCTCCTGCCACCCCTTCTCACACTCAGCTTCAGAACAAAGCTTCCCCCTCTCCTAATCTGAACATTAAAAGTCACTCTTATTGTTCAAAAGTCATTTCCTATAGTGAAAAGAACAAAAGTACATGGGCATGCGTGTGTTTGTCGCTCCTGCCAAACATAAGGTTTTTATTTGAGATCTTGCAAGACATTTAATTTAAGTTTGACTGCAGAATCCCCTTAGGGGAAGACAATTAGAGCTTTCTGCTTTCTAACAAATAACTTTTCAATCTTCAATAATTTTTAAAGAAAAAAATACATTTTTCTACTTCCACAGCTCTCAGCACTTCCAATATACCTTTTATCTACAGAAAACCACAGGAAACCTCAAAAGATGCAGTTCTTTTCACAATGCCATTGACATTTTTGGCTTTTTTTTTTTTTAATAAAATTGAAGAGGTGGAAAGCCTAATTAAATGTCATTTCCATAAGAATCTTCATTATACGCTTTATCATCATTTAAATGGGCTATAAGTAGAAAAGGCTTTACAAATGTGTCAGTCCGAACCACAGCAGAACCCTGTTTCACAGATTCACATGGCATCTCCTACACAGGGGTCAGCAAGATCTGATCACACTGTTAGACCTCTAAACTCTTGAAACTTGGATTTATTGATTTCATCTTCATTAGATAGCAAGGTGACAGGTTTAAGTTTCTTATAAAACAGCTATATGACATTGTAACAACAGGACCATGGGAGGCCAAACAAGTTTCCTAAAGAATCCCGTGTTAGAAGTAATTCTCTGCCTACGCTTCCATATCTAGGGTGGCTCTGTGTGATGGAAAAGGAGTCATTTCTTTCCCAATCCCATTTTTGCCAGGAGATCCTGCTTAAGGAAGGCCAAGATCCAAACCCAGTCATCTTCCAGCAACATAAATGGTTCTCAAGATCTTCTGCTGAAGGCTTGTGACGCAGTATAAAGGTTAGAAGGTGTCCTGAAGCGATTTGGAGGGAATGAAGAGGGAGAGAAGAGTCACAAGATGCACCAAAGTAATAATGCACGTAACATAGTTCCAAATGACTTCACTCAGCATCAAAGAGGAACTGGTAAAATCTCCTTAGAATTACATTGCCACTTTTCAAGTGACACCTTTTGCTAAAAAAAAAATCTAAAGGAAATTGGGAATAAATTTCCTGTGTCAGCAGTGACATAGCTGGAGAAAAAGAAAGGTCTGACTTTGGGCTACTGATGTTTGCAAGGAAGAGGCTGTTGCTCTGCACAGCGTGAAGCGAGGAAGGCAGAATTTACCTGAACTGGTTGGACTGATAGCCCGTATCTGGGCCTTAGGAACTGCTGACTGAGTGGCTTAGCAGCACATCCCCTTCCTTTCTCAGAGCATTCCAGTCAGTTTCCTTCACATGGAGAAAGAAACAGGACAAACCCAGCAGCCACAGACTCCTCTGAAGGAAGAACATATTCACACATTTAGAACTGGGGAACACTCTCACTGCTGGGAACCAAGGAGGATTTCAAACCCACCTGGTGGCCTCTACCTTTACTGCACATCCAAAGCTAACTAACATTGGTGTAAAGAGACAGGGAGGAGATGAAAATGATGTGGCTGTGGGCCTTGTACAATCAATCACTGGCTTTACCTAGGCCTTAGCCACCAATTTCTACTTGACTTAGCTTCCTGTATAGAAGAGGGTCAGACAAAGAGTGCCATTAGAGCCTCAAAGAGCTCCAGTGCAAATGTGACCCCATGAACAGGAAGCTTATGCAGAGGTATAAAAACATTCTTTCCGAGTACCCAGGATATTTTTTCTCCTCTCTCTCTCTCCCCCACGTTTTTCGTTAAGCTGCTCACACTTTCTCAGCCTAGAGAAGTGGAAGACAACATCAACAAAAAAAAGCATAGAGAAACAGCATAAAGTCCATCCTTCACACCGGAGTGGATGGCAGTTCAAAGGGGCCCTACCTACCTGCAACCCTGTTGTTTGCTTCAAGAACTCTGTTTGCCCAAGGAAAAAGAGACGAGCAAATCCTGGAAGCAGATCCTTCCCCAAAGGAAGTTTCTTTCTGAGTCTGCAACCTGTAGCTTTTGCTTGAGACTCAGTCCTCTGAGCGGATTCTTTCTTCAAACTTTCACACTGGTTCTTTACTTTTGTGGGCAGCTGGAAAAAGAATGAAGCCGTAGGCTGAGGCAGGGACTCCATACTTCCAGGGTAGGGAGGCAGAAAGACTGGAGGGGAAGGAAAAGTGCTAGTTGGTAACTTCTTGGAAAATGATCTGCATTCCCTCATTTTTGGCCACACAGAGACATACACATAGAGTCACTGTAATAGGGGAGGATGACAAGAGATGAGTACTAGACATGCAGTTTTTTCATGCTCTGATGCAAAAAAAAACCCAAGGTGTTGAACTGTGAACTTTCGAGACTGTTAAGACATCTACCAATAGATGAGATCAATAAGATGTTTTGTCCAGAAAGTTCTCTCAGTTTGTTACAAGGAGATGTAGGTGGGGAAAAAAAATGTGATTTTATTTCTGGGGGAAAAAAAAAATCCAAATTTCTCCTCTGTTCACTCAAGAGAATTAAAAATGGCATCTATTGCAATGCAGTGAACAGCTCCCCATGATCACAGACAGGAAGTCTCTTTAAGAAGAAATTATACTTACCTGAATGTTTCCCTTACCAATGACTCCCTAACCCTATAATTCCAGCTCCCCTGTAAAAGGCCTTATTCCAATCTCAAGTTCTCTATCCTTTTGCAAAATCAGATCAATCAAACACTGACAGCAGTTTAACTCTCCTGTGACAGCTCCTGGCTCAACGTAGACACATTAGGATATAGCTGTGGAAAGCTGAGAAACTATCCAAGTTACTGACTGGGCTTCTGGATCTGTAGAATATTTCTTCTTTTTTTTTTTTCTCCTGAGAATCTAGAAGTTGTTTTTTTTAAACTTATTTTAATACAAACTATCAATGCACAAGAGCAGAAATTTTCCTCTTCATGAATTCTGAAGACTGACAGACTCCAGAGAAGTTTTATCAGTAGCAAGGAGCCAGCATCCAACAGAACAGTACAGAATGGGACTTAAAGCACTGTTGTACATACATTCGTGTACATGTTTACTGGCCATTACCCACTGCAGTAACTTCTGCACAACAGCAGCAGTCTGCTGTTTGCATATGGGTAGCTGTTAATCCATATACCTCAGATGAGACGTTACCATTTTATCAGCAGCGCTCTCAGGACAGCAGGTAAAGCACAGTCCAGTAGTTAACCAAGAAGATGCATTTGATGCAATTTCTCCCATAATTAATTTGGGGGCAGTTTTGGTGGCTTTCTCCCTCCATTCTCTCCTTTAGACCCTACACCTAACAAAAACACTTTGTATAGTTCGGTATCTTGAGTGTCCTTCAATTATAAGCTTTCCCATCCTTACTTGATGCTGCTCCAGGTAACAGAGAGAAGCTGGAATGAAACCTAAGTTTCATCATTCAAACCACTGCAATAATATGTTGTTAAAAAGGCACCTTTAACTTTTGCTGTTAGGGTAAAACAGGAACGCTTCATATGTTTTTTACACAGATGACTGAAAGCCATCAGTAACAGGACCTGATATCCTGCGCTAATTGAAACAGAAAAATCAGCAAATCAGTTCCAAAGAAACTACTTGGGCACGCAGAAAGATGTTCAGCCTCTTGATTCCTGAGGACAAACAAACAGGGTGATACTACTTCAATTTAAGGTATAAGGTTTTGCTCTAAACAGACTATTTTATAGAAAAAAATGAAGATTAACCATCCTTTAGTGGAATTTCATGACATTTGCTTAGATATTTTCACCTGAACATCATGAGACCAAGATGTGTTTCTGTACTTTTCAATTTGACAAAATACTGACTTTTTGATTATTTAGTATCAACTCAAAAGGTTAGGGATTCAGGTTGATTCATCCTGCATGCCCGTTTCTATGAAAAAGGGTCTTTCTGTATGCAAAGAACTGACCAAAACATACATAAATGTAATTGGCCATTAGATGTCTCTGGGATGATGTTTATGTTCTCCACTTCCAGTAAGGTAGATGATACAAGATAAAAACAAAAGAGAAAAAAATATAAGAAACAGGATGTGTTCAAGGAAAGAATTTCTACTGATATCTACTAGCTGGCTAAAAAATGATCACAAAAGGACAGTACAATTAGAACCACGTATCTTCTCAGGTACCCTTGTGATTATAAAGTTCTTTCTTATTAGATAATTTGCAAATACTCTCGACTCTGCAACTTTTCAGCAGCCAGTACCTGCTACTTTATAACACCTGCTTACTTGATAATACCTATCACACAACCACAATGCCATACACAGCATTCCATGCTTAATTTCAGGTGATAGGTGTCGAAGCCTACAATGCTATTAAACACTTCCTCAGCTGATATTCCTTTCCAGCTCAAAGCAATAGAATATATCAGAGCAAATCAACCCAGCTGAAGCAGTGAGACCCAGCTTAGTATAGGTTGCTTTCAAACAGCAATTTGTCTGGCATCTCTGTAATATTAAGAAAAGGCTGCCTTTGAGATGTCCTCTATAATGAGGGAAAGATCCTATTCACTGGAAAAAAAGACTCCAGACCATACTGCCCGTTATGAAATCACCTATTCAGGCTTCAGGGGGCGTGGAGAAGAAGATTACTTGGTCATATTCTATTCATGTAGCAGCTCTGTAGAGGAGACAAAGATCCAACACAAAACCTGAGGAAAAAAAGCATCTATGAGAACTTGGTACACTGGTATTTTCCTCATGAAAATAGAAATAGATAAGCAGCAAAACAGTTTCTGTGAGATCATTCTGAAACACGCTGTTAGGAATAACTTGTTTTTAAGTTCCTTTCTTTGCACCAAGGTCATACTATTTCTCCTTTTTTTAAAAAGGGGGAGAACCCTTTATTTCTACTTTTTATCCTTTCATACATCTTTCTTCCATACATCTTTCTTCCCTTGTAGACTTGTTTTGAACACTAAAGAATTAGAAAATTGGTCATGTTTGTGTTCTAGCTATGAAAAATACTAGCCTGATTTCTATATGCAGATATGTATTTCTGGCTGAAACAACTAAACACTCCTTTGTTCTAAGATTTAGAAGAGCAGAAAGACCTGAAACAGGTCATCCAAAAGTACCTGAATTCCTCTTAGGGGAATTTTGGGAGAGGATTTTTTTTTTTTTTGCCTCTTCAGAAATGATTCCTGTTACAGAGACTGGGTGTTCGGCTGGCTTAAGGAATTGAACAGACAACAGCTCTTCTCTCAGTCACTGTACTGTAGTTTGCTGATTTACCTCAAGTGCAGGCTGTGATGGGATCCATCTAGTTGGAGCAGGGAAAAAGTCTGGCTGTGATGACAAGAACAGCATATGTAGATGATCTTCAGATAAAGATGAGGTCAGGAAGGCCCTGGTATCTCTGCTTCTGAGCATACAGAAGACATTAAGGAATCTTACAATGGATGTTTTCATCTCCTTTGTGGGAAGAAAGGGATCAACGCAGTGTCTTTGTCTTTCCATAGTGACCTGACAGTCGACAGAAATGCTGGGAGCAAAGCTCCCTTTAGTGCTTTTTCCTACGTTCTCTACACAGCAGGTTTTACTGCCACTAAGTAGATCAAGAGACAGTGAAGACTGATCCCCATTTTTCTGCAGTGTGGTTCTGCTCCATAGCCAGTAAAGAAAAGTCTAAACGACTGTGAGTAAATTCTGTGGAAGACCATCTGCAAAATAAGCAAAAAACTGAATCTGTGCATTTGGTAAGTGGTACAGAGTACAAGCAGCAACACTTATTTTTTCTTTTCTGTAATACTGCAGCTCCAACTACTACAGGATCCAAGTGAAAGAACATGGAAACAAAAAGCAAACTGCTGCATCTGATTCACAATTCCTGCAGCTAGTTTAACTATTTCTCAGCCCCTCAAACTGAAGTCTTACAGCACCATGCAATTATGCAATTATTTCAGATTTGGAGTGCTACTGGTCATACGGAATATCTGCAGCTCCAAAACCAAAACTTTCTAGGTTGAGAAGCATCTGTTATCCCGATGCCATTCACTGGTTTAGTCGTACCTCTAGAAATGTGCAGGCTGAAAACCCACTGCAGGATTTATGCACCAGCATCTGGTTGAACTGTTACTCAAAATAAACATTACAAGAACAACAAATTTTAGTAAAGCACCTTTCTCCTGGAAGTTAGCACCAACATGACGTGGATATTGAAGTAGCAACAACAGTGATGTAAAGTTAACTGCTTACATTTCAAGCCACTGACACAAAATGTTTCCCAAAATTTGGTCTATTTTGGTTTCAGGGAGTGGGAGAGGAGCAGGGAACTGAGGGGTCAGAAAGGAAGAAGTCACTGGACATTACAATAGCCACATCAGGAAACATTATCAAATCTCAGGAAAGAAAAAAGATAGCAAA
The DNA here is from genome assembly GCF_040182565.1 of Anser cygnoides. Lineage (NCBI taxonomy): Eukaryota > Metazoa > Chordata > Aves > Anseriformes > Anatidae > Anser > Anser cygnoides. The sequence continues at coordinate 181,380,300 of NC_089873.1, forward strand.
ACTATAGATCGAAGTATTGATTTAAAAAATTAAGTGTCATGCAAGCCATTGTTAAAAGCTAAACTTGCAGGCAACTGGGATGGCAGGAATCCTGACTTGCTGAATTTCAAAATGGTTTTGAAAGCATTTGGCCTCTTTCCAGAAATGTTTTGTGCTCAGCTTCTTGAACAGCTTACTACACACCTTTGCAGGCCACAGAGCTGTCTAGATTATCATACAAAGAGTTAGGACCTACTTGAGATCCACGTGGGTACTGCTCACTGAAAGACCTTTCCTATTTCCCGTTTAGGAGTGGTAAAAGAAACTACGGCTTCTCCAAATTCAGCAGGACAGAATTCCGAAGTTGTATAAAGCTGCCACAGAACGATACATTTGAGAAATACAGACAGTACTTCCTCAAGCTTGTGTAACAGCAGGAAAATACTAGGGGTATAAAACTCAACAATTGGTTGATTATAGAAAAACACTGCCTTGTAAGAATAAATTCCATTAATAGATGCATCCACTTTATGAAATTAAATAAATGGGTACTTGTTAAACAATGTTATTTTCATTTTAAGAACACTTAAATATTCTTTCAATGTAAACAGTTTATCAGCATGGTTTGTTTCTTGTCAACTTTGTATGCCAAGTACTGTTGATAGCAAACCTTTTATGGCCTAATTAAAACACATTTTAAATCAGATTAACAGACTTTACTGGCACTAACAAATTTCTGCCAGAAAGACAGACCTTCATTCAGCCTTTGGGAAATCTTATGCTCTGAACAACGAGGCAGAGTACATGAGCTGATACGCAGTGTTTTTTAAGAAATAACATCTTTTATGATGTCAGGTTGTTCAGCTTTTTCTCCCTTAAAAAAAGCCAACAATAGTGACAAAGGTTACAGTACTCCCAGTACTTACACACACCTTGAACTTAAAGAAAGTACACGAAACCAGCAGTTTCTTAATATTAAGAGGTTTTGTGCTTTCTTTTTCAGCTCTAAATAGATGTTTACTTGATTGAATTTGATTCCGTGTACATGCAATTAGCTTCTATACATTTCTTACAGATTTTTTTCAAGCCTTTTTTTTTTTTAAAAGAGATTTTTCTCAGAGTTCTCAATCTTCATGTAATTCCTACAGTTCTCTGCTGAGGGTCTCTCTGTAGAAACTAGAAGTTGAAATACTACACACGAGCAATGTTAGGAATGACCCCAATACAGCTCCAGAGCCACACCAGACTGGATGCCAGTGCTGGGTTTTGGCAGACTGTTTGGTGGGTTTTTTTTGTTTGTCGTCTTTCTTCCCCAAAATGAATTTTCAGGTGAAAACAGCTCAAAGCTTTTCTCTGTAGGTTCTAACGTTTGCTCATCTCCACAAACTCTCCTCTGATGCCTATGGTCTCTGGAGAACTCAAATACAGCAAAAATATCCCTTTCACAAAAGTATTTACTCAAATATATAGAGATTTAATGGGCTTATGTTAATAAATGACAACATGGATGAACCAGAAAAAATGAAACCTAGACAATTAATTTGCCTTTTTTGAAGTCCTCAGTTTTAACAAGTTCTACTTTGGAAAGTACTCAAAACACACATTTCAGAATTCAACCCTTACTATGTTTCCTTCCATATTAAATATTAATTTCAACATTTTATATTAAAATAAGTTACTAATTCTTGTCCTTCCAAATTTAGCATGTAATCTGACCAACAGGCTTGATCATTTTCTCAGCTAGAGGAACTCTATGGCCAGAACTGGACCGTCTCCTCCAAAGTTACTCTTCCTGCTGAGGCACAAACTGATGTCAAATGCTATCGTAAGCTGCGTTAGTTCTCCAGCACCACGAAGTGGCATGATGCAACTAAGGCTTATTTTTGTCTAATGTGAGCCGGTGACAGTGGAGACAAACCAATTTAGAGTCATGAATAGCAAATGATGCGCAAGCGCACCACGATACTTGTGCAACAGGAAGTCTGGCCATTGGGTTCAAAACTCAACTAAAGAATTCCCGTGGCAGTTCTGTTTTACATTTTTGATTATTTTTGCCTACGAAGTAGTAACAGTACATGAAAAATGCATTCTAGATTATCTTGTACTGCTACCACCACACAAAAAGCACTTTGACTTTTTAAGTTTGCTGACTTAATAGTTTTCCTTACTGAACCACTGCCCTAAGTTCACCCATATTTTAGTATCAAATTAAAATTGCATGACTCTTCCCAAATATGATTTGAAGACAGACCGCCACGAGTTTTATAGTCAAATACTCTGAAGTCAGCTGAGGTAAAGGACACCTGAAATGTTATTTGGCTCTGCTTAAGTAGAGCTGAGATTGCACTGAGCTCCCCTGTATCTTTTCTCCATGCAAGCACCTTCACACCTACCTGCTTTGATCAGCCAGAACTCCCAGCTTTTGCACTAGACACAATTAACTTTGGCAGTGCCTCTTCACAGGCATACCAGTGTGCAATGTTTGACTGTCATTCTGTATCTGTTGAAATATTAGCACTTGGTTTAGGTTGTGTGAAAGGAAAAAACAGCAGCAAGTCATACATAACAATAAAATAGATAAGAGCACATACAGAGATCTATTTCTAGTCCAGACTTAGTGGCTTGCACAAAATTATTCAGAACAGGGAAAAGAAACACCATACATCCAAACCAAATAGAAACTTACCCCATTAACTGATCTGGGGTGTTTAACCATACCCTGAATCTCACAGGACCCTCTCTTTCCTTCATTTAAATAAAGATTTTATTGACAAAAATAAATGCAATCCGGGACAGATAAAAAGAGCTTCCCACATAAATATGCAATAGACTAAGAACCCTTTTGATAGAAAACACCATTTGAATCATTACTGAACACCTCTACATATGATCAACGCACACAACATGCAAAGCTTATTTTGAAAGCAAGCTTGACAACTATATACAGCAGAAATTGACCTGATGGGTTTTTTAGCATGAAATTAGTTGCCTGATCTGTGCGAAAATGTGAAAATCACCGTTTCCTCAAAATAGCTGTTATATTTAATAAAATGATTCTGCCTGTAAGTTCCTAAGATCGGCTCTCCTATGAAAGACCAGCGAGGCTCCTTTCCTTCCCTTCCATCACATTTTCTTTTTAAGGCAAGATTCTAAAATTAGTTTGCAGCAGGACCAGAGAGAGGTCTGCCTTACAGTTATCAGATCTTAGCCGCACGGTATATGTGAACAAACTAGTATATTTTCATCTGAGGGGCTTCCTAGCTACCAAAGAAAAATAAAAGCCAAAAATCTCACAAGCATTATTTCTACACGCAGGAAAGGTTGTAACAAAACTATCTTACACACTCTCAAATTATTATTTAACTAGAACTCCGTCTTCTAGTCAACCAAAAACACAAAAAGGAAAGCACAGAACACATGACAAAGCCTGACATAGCCAGCTTATGGAAAACTGCAACACTGATGCCTAATAAAGTAAAAGTCACTGTTTGCGTGTGCTCAAAATCCCTTCTCTAGTGGCTGTAAAGTTAAGCATTACATAGAATTCAACTGAGAATGAGTTTGCATTAAGTGTAGTTACTCTTCCAAATAGCTGTTTCCCCAAGTTTTAAGTAATTCTTTGTCATAGCTTAATAGCTACACAACTGAAATCCCTATAAGCGTTTTGCAAACTGTACTAGAGTTTTATACAGCATAACTGTTTTATTCCTCTCCTCCCTTTTTGGCTGGGCAACCATTACGCTGAGTATCTTTCACACGAACAATTCTATATATTAGCAACAAGTAACCCTCTATTCCTTTATTTCCTAAGTATTTTTATTGTAGACTTCAGTCCAAAGGAAAAATTCTTCAGACGGAACTGCCAAGTTCATATTTCAAGATGCAGCTTACTGCAACACTCTGCTTTTCCCAGCTCTGGCAATCTTTCAATGTCCTGTGTGGTGCTTTTTTTCAAGTCATCAGGGAATTGCCTTTTACCAGTCAAGTTCTTGCACTCTAGCTTATAAAACACAACATGCATGTATATTTAAGCAGCCTGGATGACAGAAGAATCATTGATGGTACCCAATAAAATACATTCTAATCATACTTGCATAGGCAACTGCACAACTTCGTTGGAGAGAAGCTGTACGAAGTATTTTGGTGAGCACTAAGTGGCATGTTGCAATGCACCATTAAAACATTCTTTATGACACGAACTGAACACAACTTTAAGAAATACGGAATATTCAAGCCTGTGCTAAGCAGAAGTCTGTTTTTTCCATCAGTGTAGCTTGATATTATGACTCAACATTCTGCTTCACCAATTCTTCTCTTGTACGTTTAAAATATGTAGACAGAAAAAAGGGCGTGTTAGGAAAAACAAAAGCAGTAACAAAGTATTGACAGCCTGTCACTACCACAAGCAAATAAGAATGTCTTCATACTTACTGCATTATTTTTTTTTAAACAAAAAACATGCAGTGAAACATTCTGAATTCAACAAAACAACAAGGGGAATGATTCCAATCTCCAAAGTCGGGGAAGAGAGAACTGGGAGATGGAGAGGAGAGGTGGGGAGGGTGATACTCCACAACTGCAACAGACCCACTTAAACACCCTTTAGCAGCTTGTACATTGGCAGGTAATTGTCAAAGAGCAAGTAATTTAAACACGACAACCCCAGCCTTTAAGGAAAGGAATCATTAAAAGGATCTCTCAGATTTTTGAGCTCTACAAAACCTGAAGCTGCTTAACTTCAGCAAAATAACATTGATTATACACTAAAAGAGCACACCAACATATGATGACTCTTACCGCTGCTTATTAAGTTGCGGTTACAGAAACTATGAGCTGTAAGCATTCTGAAAGGAAAGTCAAGAGAGAAAGAATAAATGTCTTAAAATTCTTTTCACTACAGAAAACTGGTTTTCTTTCCCCATGCACTCCCCGGCATGCAGTAACACAACGCAAATTCCTTCCCTCTTCTTTGTCACTTAAGACCTACCATAACAAAAGGCTGCCTATCTCAGTAGTGTCCTAAATACTAATGTAAAACAAAATTTGTAAAATAATGCAATAATGTAAAATGCAATAATAAAGTAAAACAAGTCTATTTAGCAGCCAGCAATCAGAAAAGTTAGTATCATCTGACTCCCCTGCTTTCAATCTACCATAAACTAAATTATACTACTGTCTGTTAATTTGGAGCATAAATATATAGTGTAAATCGTCTGAGGTAACAAGCAGGACATCACAGACAAGGATGTCAATTTTGAGTAATCCGTATGGACTAGCCATAAAGCACACCATTACAGGGGAGGAACCTAAGTCACTGTGGGGAAGACAAATTCAAGCAAGCTTGTCAATCCACATCAGAACTGCAGCTAACTTTAAATACAAAAAACATCTTTTCCTAAAGAAAAAAATGGCTCATAGCTGTTTGAACTATAAGCCCTTCTACATATTTTATTAGAATTACTCGTTTTATTTAGCCAATGACTAAACATTACTAGAAGGTGATTTAGTTCACACACACAGTTTAAAACCCCATGAACTTGCAAATTACTAGTTACCACACTTAAATGGTTTGAAGGGATAAACCATGCCAGATTCCGCAAGATTACTGCCCATGTCGTTCTACCACAATTTTGATAGGACCTTAAAAAACAAGAGGACAAAGTGTTTCTGCTGCATCTTCCCTACAAGACAACTTTTGGATCGATGGTTCAATGTAAATCCAGTTTGACACCTCCCCTGTTGGAGCAGCGAGGCAGCACATCCTGAGCTCAGAGAGCAGCAGCACCGTGTCTTCTTCGGGCAGCCACTAAAAGGGAAATTACAGGGGGAGAGGAAGAGGAAAGAGATACAAGAACTTAATGTAGCAGGGGAAAAGGGAAGGGAAGAGCAGCACGGCAATAGGAAAGGGATAACTGCAGTGCCAGAGTAAAAGGGATTTCCGATGGGAAGTCCTAGAAGGGCTACCTATTTGTGTTTTAACTCTAATACTCATGGAATATATTGTTTGTTTCTCAAATAACAAACAAAAACACCTGGGGAGGGGGGAAAACAGATACATGGAAGTCAAATCTTTTAGCTTTGGTTCCTACATCCTACACTCCCCCTGAAGCAGAGCCACTGACTGAACTTCCCTGACTTGAATGCTGCAAGAGCAGCACTAACTTTCTGCGTTTATTAAGCCATTTGCAGGACCAGAGCCCACGTTATGGGTATAACACTTAGGCTTGAACATTAACCTGAATATTGCATCAGCTCTGCTATTTTTAAGTACAATTCAGCTTTTCTTTCGTGACCTGATGCAAGCCTCAATGATTGTTTCCAAAAAAAACTGTTCAAGAGTAGTTTGTTCAACATTCGTCTTACTTGCCAAATATTTAAGAGCCATTCTAATTTCACGCAGCAACATCAACTAGCAGAAGCGTTTATTAAAAGCAGTGACTGCTGTGCTTGACAAGAGAGCAGCTAATATTAAATTTATCCTTCTAAGTAAACTAAAAAGTTTTGTCAGCTTTGTTTAACTTCCATGTTACTACGGTAGGCTGCATGAATGATGATATCAATGAACAGAAGAATTCATCATGAAAAGAAGAATTTGGGAGTCTCAGGACTTCAGCTGAAATGCAATAAAAAATGCATAGTTTTGCTGAGTTTTCTCCAATTTCTAAGCTGCATATCTAAAAACGGGCATTCATTTCTTCCTTCACTGTTCAGATATGGTCTGGTTTGTTGAGTGATTTAACTCAACTGAGGCCACAATCACTGGTTTGTTTTTCAAGCTGACTTTATTTATCCTTAGACTTGCTTTCATTTTTATCATGTTACTTTCAGGACAACATCTGAAGTCTAAGATTCCTCATCCATAACACTGGTATCTTAAAAAGGCATCACAGAAAACCAGGCTTATCATTTGTGAAACTCCTGCTGCCACAGTGCTATAATGAGACCCCAAAATACAGGGCCTGGCTCAGTTATCTGCTCTCTCCTATTTTAATATTTAGCATTCTAGCATTTTCTAAAAGCTTCACAGAAGCTCATGAAAAGGTAGTCAGGAGACAGGGTGTATGAAGAGGCATGCAGTTGCCAATTCCTCCACCTTTGTTTTGCCTTGAGTTATCTGCCAAAGGCATTTAGCAATTTAACAAACAGGCAAAGAAATAGTTTGAACAAGGATTCAACAGCATATTCCGTTTTCTTGGCTCCATTACACCCACTCTGGTCTGCTCACTGGCCAAAGTGAAACCACAAAAAACCTAACAAGTTCTCAATTACTGGTGTAACTGAAGTCTGAGCATGTCATTTTCACCCAGTTATGCCACATTCGCTACAAGTTCGGGAGACACAAAAGGAGAAAAGTGATGAACAGAGGCTTCTGACGCTGGAATATCTGAAATCAATAGGTCAAAAATACCCTACGTTAGGTCTAGTGATCACCCTAGGACTTACCTAGATGAATTCAGCAAGCCCAAAGGATCTGCCTCTCTGCTCCTACAGCTGACTTACACATCCCTAGCTGCAGCTTCCTCTGGGAGGAATTTCAGTGTCTGCACAGGCTGACAGCTGTCCAGAAACTTGCAGGCTGCTGCCTGAAGCAGCAAGGTAACAGCATACCGCAAAGGAAAAAACAGAATTGGCACACAGAGAGAGCCAGGCCAACAGGTTCCCCTTCAATACTGTCAAACTTTACAGAGCTTTACTTCAGGCTTCTGTTCTCCCCTCTGTAAGCATCAGTGAAAAGGAATTTGGAATGTAAAAAAATAAAACCAAGGCTCTTCTTCCCCAGCCCACCCCCAGATGCGTCCCCCAAAAAGTCAGCATAAAAACACGTTAGAAATCCCAAGGCGTTGAGCTCAAGACAGCTTTGCTGACTGCGCTGTGGATTCCAAGACCGAAGGAGCCAGGAAGGGGGGCATCACATGGCTCTAAGGATACAAAGGGTCAAACAGGCAAGCACCAGCTATAGATAGCAGAATAAACTTATTTTCCTTACGGTCCTTCAAGAAAGCTTAGTTTACAGAAAGCTAGATGCTTTCTCTCTCTCTCTCTAAGAGTAGACAACTAAATTACCAATAACAGCCAATGCCAGAACCATGCACTTGTCAGATAAAATACTACAGTACATTTACCATACCTCCTTTCCTTTCCCCTTCCCAAAACATCCCATTTGAAACCTTCAAATAAAGCAAACCAACAGGTCAAAATACAAAATACAAAAATACAGGTAACAGAGAAAGGTAAGGAATGACCTTAGGAAGGAAGCAAGCAGCCTGACACAAGCCAACCACTGGAATTTACAGCAGTACCTAATTCAAGTTCCTTAAAAACGTTTCAGTGCAGGTGTGTGTCAGGAATAAGGTATAGGTGCTCTAGAGAAAACAAGAATTAACTGCAAACTTAAGGGGAATAATACAAGTCAGACTTGCAGTCTACACATAGAACTAAGGTATTTGAGATTTCCAGTTTCAGCCTGATGAAGAACGAACGCCATCTCTGCTTCAGGGAAGCAGAGCCTTCAGTTCCTGTTTTAACATCACAGGTCCCATTTCTGTTCATTTCTTTTCATAAGACAAAAAACGTCACACCACGCTTTCCTGTCCCATATGCAATATATTTTAAAAGTTGTTTTTATGAAGAATAAGAAGTCTGAATTTATCACAGAATCACCAAATAGTTGTGATTGGAAGGGAGGTCAAAGCAGGGTCAGCTAGCAGAAAGAAATAATAAGCTACAACGGGAACAATAAGCTACAGGATATTCCAGGGTACTGCCTCCTGAGATGGAAACGAGCAGGGCTGGGAGCTAGCCACCTCTCCCCACCTTCCCCTCCTCCTGCCCATTAAGGATGGGTAACAGTGGCATTTGTACTTCATCACTGAGAACAGAAGCTGTCCGTAAGAGACCTGTACACAAACCTTTGGAAAAGCAGGCTTTTTCTTTACAGGAACAACCCCACTCACAGTGGAGCACCACATGCCACAAGGCCATTTGTATAAGTAACTATATTTAACGTATCATTCGGACACCTCATTATCAAATCAGTAAACTTTCTTGTTTATATACGTGTCACAACTTGGTATTTCCCAATTTAGGGGAAGCCTTTTTCTATTTGTTGAGAACCTCTTCCAGGCAATACGCTGTACCTTAACTGATGGGAAGAGTCTATTATTGATTCTTGATTAAAATCCCACATACAGCAAAACCAGGGCATCACACAAAAAGCCTTCATCTTACAACTTTAGTTTCAAGGATGTAAAAGGTATAGTGAGAACTAACTCCTTCTCCAGCTAATACAAACCTGAAGCTTATCAGTAACTTTTTTTAATTGATAACTACTTGTTTTGAAACTAGAGAGCCAAGAGACAGCTACAGACAACGCCTGAACCTTTTTATCTATCAGTGTGACTTAACCCAGGAAACACCAAAAGACATGAAAAGCGTGAGCTGAAGCTTCAAAGACCCAGTTCCAAAAAGAGCAAAGATAGTAATATTCATGGACATTATTTTTATTGACTTCGGTGAATTTCATCAGGATGGCTTGGGATACCCTGTTTTTAATGAGTACATACCACGCCTACTAAATAAACTAGAAGAACCGGAAGCAAGTAATGTAACCCCTCTTGAAGCACAACTATTAACAATAATGCATCATGCTGAAGTGTTGTGTTTTTAATTACTATCAACTCAAACCCATAAGCAGAATTAAATGAGTTATATAAATATTACTAAATCACTCCTCCGAAGTTGTTAAGTAAACATTTATAGTCACTTGGGACCCTTTAAAGACAGTGATTTATTTAAACTGGGCTAAAGACTGAAATTAGCATGAGCATTTTATGTTTTTATAGTATATATCATCATGCTTTAAATATACATCAAAGATTTGGACACAATGCCATGAAGTCTGTTTTAGCTTTTATAAACTAATAGCCACATCAATGATAGAGAAAACATGATACTGTAAACATGGAAGAAGAACTGTAATATGACTCATGAATAGTCCCACTGACTTCAATGAAAGCTCTTAACATGTATGATTTAAGCTAAAGCTACATTACTAAAATCTTCATTTTTAAGACAAGCTTTTTATATCCTTAAGTGTTAACTAAATGTAGAGTGAATAGTAATGAGAAACTACTCAAAAAAAGTCAAAATTGTGAAAAAATGAGGAGCCTCAAGGGAAAGACATCCAAATTCCTAGTTCTGTGGTTCACTGGTGCAAAAGGTAAGCAAGAGGCTCAAAGAACAAATATAATCAACTCAGTGTTAAATTATAGCAATTCACATTTTCTCCCTTTCTGTTAATGTTCACTTAGTCAAAAGCAAAACCATAAATAAGCAGTTGCAGTACAAAATCTCAATGAATTAGCTACGAGCAAATTCCAGTAGAAAATTCTTCCCTGGCTACATCACTCTTCCCTTTCCTCCATAGAAAAATGGGTTCTACATAACTAGAAATAATAAGCATTTGTCAGAGTCCTTGAAATTCCTCCTGCCTAGACACAGCACAGAAATAACCGTCCTATCATAACCCCTAAATATGCGAACAATCCTTTTCCCGAATTTATGCAGGATTGCAAGAACGATCTAGTATCAATTAAAAAGTTAAGCAACAGATTTGTTTGTTGATCTCCTTTTCCAACCCAAGCTTTCATGCATTAGACCTCAGGTGCTGGGATTTTAATTAAGTAGGGTTTTTACATAGCTAATTATTTGAATCAATTATATTAAACTTAAAAGAACAAAAACTGTTAGTACAAACAAAGAATTTAACAGCTTGTTTTGATGCTGGAACATGATGTAAGGCTCTTTTGTGCAGCAACTAAAAAGCTTAAATAATATGGGAGATCAGATGGTCCAAACCAAAATAGAAAGTGCTGTACACAATAACCTGAATCAGGTTCAACAGTCCTTAGAACAGCTCATGTTTTCCATGTAAGTTTCAAACAATCACAAAAAAAATTGCATTTCAGCCTTACTCCACTGAATAATACACGTACTAATACGATCACTGAAATTCTACTTGTACACTTTTCCATCCGATTACTCCTAAAGCTTCTGAATTTTACCAGTCTATTCTTTAAATTAAGTCACATACTAGCAAGAGTAACAGGTTTTCCAGCAGAGCCACATAATATACAAGTGCTTCTATTTCCCTTTACATTCTTTGAGGGCACTGACATCAGAAGTCACTGTTTTCAAAGGTCTTTACACAGTATAAGAATTACGCTCTGAGCTTGTCTGGCTTCCTTATTTTTTCCTCTTAGCTTTGTCTTCATCCTCATTCTACTGACATAGTCATTTTTTTTTTTCCTTAAAAAAGCTTCCGTGTCATTGTGGTATACAGTTTTAAAAAAGCATCTAAGCCATACCATTTCACCAAATTCCAAAATATTTAAAGACCCAGATTCTAGAAACTGTGATCCTTCATTGTTTTCTTCCCTTAGTCTTAAGCCTACAACAGCACAATCATTTCCCAAATGCAAGCAGTTGTGACAGTTCTTCTCAAAGGAAAACAAAGCCAACACTTTTCTTTTCAACTTACAACCGAGAAGTGTTATCAGGAGCACCTTGCCTTAAGTCCTCATCCAGCAGGAGTAATATTCCATCCATCTCCACAGCCAGCACTGCGTTCTTCCAGCAATGCTCTGATGAAACTGTAACTGACTGTGCAAAAGGACTTCCTGCAAAAGCCACCTATTGAAGTTATTGGCACTAGGTTATTAGCCTAATGAGGTGTATAAACTTATCCAGCCCAGCAGACAGCGTCCTACAGAATCACTTGGCTACAGGTGGCAGCAACTGATTCTGTGCTGTAAAAAGTACTTTGAATAATTTAGCCCATTATTACTCTTGGACATCTTTAGACTTCCCCCAGGATGTTTTACAGAGATAAGCAAACTCGTACTAGACAAAAAGGGGTCACAGTTTCTTGAGAGTAAAGCCATATGCAAGTTTATAAATTTATTGCATCCTTCTCCCCAGTCCTTTGCACCTAATTTATCCTGCAGGAATGCGTTGTGTTCACATCTGTCACTCTTCGTGTAGATACAAGCAAGTCATAAGCACCCGCCTAAGAATTACGGTTATTTATTTCTGAATATTTAAACTCATAGAACGGAATCATAGAATCATTTAGGTTGGAAAAGACCTCCACGACCATCACATCCAACCATTAACCTAGCACTGCCAAGTCTACCACTAAACCATGTCCCTAAGCACCACACCTCCACATCTTTTGAATACCTCCAGGGATAGTGACTCAACCACTTCTCTGGGCAGCCTGTACCAATGCTTCATGTCCCCTTCAGCGAAGAAGTTTTTCCTAATATCCAACCTAAACCTCGCCTGGAGCAAATTGAGGCCATTTCCTCTTGTCCTGTTGTTTGTTGCCTGGGAGAAGAGACCCATCCCTACCTCGCTACATCCTCCTTTGAGGCAGTTGTAGAGAGCAATGAGGTCTCCTTGAGCCTCCTCTTCTTCAGGCTAAACAAGCCCAGCTCCCTCAGCTGCTCCTCGTGGGACGTGTTCTCTTGACCCTTCACCAGCTTCACTTCCATTTCCTGAGAAAACTGTACAATTATTTTTAACACATTATCCTTCTCATAACAGCATTTTATATCACCTACATAATATGATGTGAATTTCAAGACTATCCAGAAGGAGGAAGAAATAAATTTCCTGAACAGTAAGGTGTAAATAGAACACTTGGTTAAGAGAGTTTTAGTTAGTTTTATATACTGACTTTCTAATCACATACTCAACAATTTATGGGTGCTTTAAGTTAAGAATGCTTTTTAATTTTAAGACAAGCATTTTAAGACAAGCATTAACTCCCTTCACTACTACCCAATGTTTCAGCTAGCAGGGAACATTTGAAATGTTTTGGTTTTGAGACTTAGAAAACATTACAATAACTTACTGGCTTTAGTAACTGGGATTAATTTTTGAAAAAGTCTTTTAAAAAAAGTTTTGAACTTTTTTTTAATATTTAAAACAAGATCATTAGGCTTCCAGTATTTCTAGACTTATTACTCATTTTACTGCTAACTTGCAAAGTAACTGCATTGTTTTTGTATAACCCACATCCCACTGCATTAAAATTGAATCAAACACCTTCTCCAAACACCAAATACAACTCCAGAGAAGTCTGCAAACTCCTCCAGTTTATGAAGTAGGACTCCTGGGAGAGGTATCATCCAATACAATACTAATATGCAGCTGAGAGCCACAATACAAAGAGGGAATGGCAGACATGGTAGCTGGGGCTCATCTTAACCCAGGTTCTGACTCAAGACCACACCACAGTAGTACTCCCTTTGGGAGCACATTCAGGTCTCGTTCAAGCACAAATGCATTAAGCAGAACATTATTTGCCCAGAATGACTGCTGAATGGATTAAAAATAAATACAACACAATGGAAAGAAAGCTATTCTCAATAGAGCTAGGTGTTCTAAATAAAGTCATAAAAAGCTTAAGTAGATTACTTGTCTCCTCTAGGGTTTAGTGACCTCTGACATCTTGCTGATCTGCAGAGCATCTGATAACACCAGCAATTCTAGAAATTTGCAAGTCTTGAAAAACGTGTTTCAGAAGCTATTATTAAAGTCCAATTCCTCCTCAGTGTTACTTACTAGAATAAAGCATAACAAGGACATATGTATCTTTCCGCATGGAACTGCGTAACTGCATTTGAGAGAAGCAGCACCCTGATGAGGAAGTGCTTTGACAAATGTGTATCAGATCTCACAGATTCTCAAAATGACCATCAGTGCTCTTGTTGCAACAGCAACCATGCAGCCGTGAATGGAGTGGAGCTGTCCCATCCTTTTCTTCCACTGTGAAGACATTTCTCAGCAGCTTTGGTACCAGCACTCACCTGACAGAATTGGGAGGGGAAGCATAAGAAGCATTTCACATCTTTTATTCAGAGACCTTCGCAGGCAGCAGTAAAGTTAAGAACCTGGTAATTTTTAATGCTTGCTACTTGCTTATTTATTCATTAGCAACAGCTAATGGAGTTGTTCACAGAAGCTTTGAGAGAGGATATTGTAAGAGAAGGCATCTTTCCTCCTGTGGGGGAATGCATAACTACTAAGGATGACTTGGGTAGGAGCAAGAAAGGCTAAAGGGTTTCCCTCCTCCTGCTGTGTAGCAGGGGACAAATGGCATGGCTCACTTCTATCACATAACCACTAAACACATTTATGTAAAGATGAATTTGCCTAGAAAGGCCTACAGTGTATGCTGATAAGGCAACCAAGCATTTGCAAAATATGCAAGTAGGGAAAACAGCGGCATGCAACTGTTGAAGCTTATTTCTTTTGACCCTACTGATACAGCTACTGCTTCACTTCAGCGCAGTTAGCCACCCTACATGCGCTGCTATAACAGAGTTATTTTTGTGTTGCCAGTAAGAACTGTTTCTATGAAGAGACTCTTCACAGGGTTTTAAACTTTGCAGTAGTTTTAAGTAGGCATGAAATTTCAAAATTTCAGCGAAACTAAACATCAGAAGCTGCCTTATGAAACCAAGTTTAACACGTAAAGCATTTTTCTTCTTCTTTTACAGGGCTCTTGAATATTTGCCAATGGGGCTCTAGTGTCAGTGCTGTAGCATCCAAAGGGCTATTTTAAGCCATTGCTGTGCTGACCATTACATTTTTCAAGCACGAGAACAGCTTCCTGAAAAATAACGATTGTGAATGAATGTTTTTGTTGTTAATGACACTGTAAATATCTTGCTTCATGCTTACGTGACATCTTAATTTGAGCTGCATTTTGAAAGAACATGGTAGTAATTACACCTTTCCCTACCTCTCAACTTTTGTTATTCCACAAAGAAACACATCCTCGCTTTCCAGCTTTTAGCAGCCCATGTGATCAATTGTGATCACTCACGCTTCTATAAACAGTTTGGGGTATAGCCGCCTTCTGTACCTCTTCTTCCATTTGACTCCATCAGTTCCCTCTCCTGCCCTCATACTTCAAAGCTATTTTCAACAAAAGTTTTTAAAAAAGGTATGAAGAAGCATCCTGTCTTCAATAAATGCCAGCACCAGATACTTCAGAAGCTGCTGCAGAAGGAAGCTATGGGTAACTTGTCTCAGAAAAAATACATTTACCTGCACATTTACTGGTACCAGGTCTTGATCTAAACTAGTTTTCATTTATAACCTAAAATACAAAACAAGTATGTGTTATAGCTTTAGGCTCCTTCTGAGTCACGGTCTCAACCAGCAGTGAGATGGAGGTTTACCATTCAGCTTTAGAGATTTGTGTTTCTTGTTTTAGGTATTACGTTGCCGTTTTATTTTGAATTCTTTCTAATCCCAGTAGACCATACTTAGTCATTAATTAAAATACAATACTAACTGAATTCTACAATGTCCTAGTAAAGGCTACAGCAACACACCAGGCCTTAACTCATTAGTTTTTTATTTTCCAAGGCTCGAGTTGAGCAAGCAAGCCTACTCTAAGAGGAGAAGACAAAGGACTTCTGGTTAAATAAGACTGACTCTCTAGGAAAACAACGGGAAAATACAAAAGTAGGTCTTCCCGCAGTCTGACAAGATGAACTAGCAGCACACAAACGTGATATGGTTAATCACAAACACTATCCTTTATCTTACCCCTTCCACCACTTCTAGTCACCATCAGAGAGACTAGTTTTCCTGAACCCAAGTCATTATTCTTCCAGCGTTCTGAAGGAAAAACAGGAGATGCTGAACCAAACTCCAACAGAAAAAGCACAACACAGTGTCAGAAAATAAGAACTGCAAGAAACTATTCCAGGCTTAAAAACAGGATGATGAGGACTTCATTTTTCTTAATGAGTTGCCTCAAGCAGCATAACCTAGCTCTGCAAGTGTTAAACTTTGCCATCATTACCAGGGAAAGAGCAGAATAAAGTTTCCAAGACAGTATTTAGGTTAAGTATTCACAGCAATACAGAGAAGCTTCAATACAACAGTTCACATCAATCATTACCTACAATTCTTGAAGGCGATGGCTACAGCAATTAAAACAGCCACTTCCAAGAACATAGCATCCCCAAAACGCTAGGACATACTTAGCCAGACTGTACAAAACCTACAGTAGGTGGCCAAAAGCTTGTCACCTTCTTCCACTTCTTCCTATTGCAGAGAGCCTGTGTTTCCATAAAGTACTGAGAGGTACTCGTCCTTCCAAAGAAATGATACTGAAGATAAGAAAAGCATGGCTGTTTCTAGATGCCTTCCTTGTACAAAGCTGAAGGTTCAGAAGTCTCCATTGCACAAACCTCTCCAGAACACGAACTGAGAATTTCCAAGCTCTCCACCTCACGTGCCATATGCAGCTCCCCTCTTCAGTGGATGCCTCCTCTACTAGCATTGTTATCGATTACTCAATGAGATGAAATAACACAAGTCTGCCTTCAAGGCAACCAAGACACCACGCCAACAGCAGCCATCCTGCCATTATGCCTTAGTTTCAGACGATTTTTGTATTTAGTTTTCAGAAAAGCCAAGATGCAAGAGACTGCCTTAATTTTCACGTTTCATGGTCCGTGTCTGTGCAATCTTAATTCAACCCACTAACATACTTACAGACAAATACTGCCTATCTTTTGAGGCACTGCACTTCAAACCATTACTTACCCATCTGAGATTACAAACAACCTTTGTTAGTACCCAAGGACAGTCTCACAGGAACTGGTCACATTCACTGACAGACACTATAATTAAATAGTATTAAGCCATGGCTAGATTTTCTTTCATTAAGAAAAAAAGGCTACTTACTTTTACCAGCAATTATGTTTGGTACATTTCTTTCGTGGTCACTTTAGGCAGACTAGACTACCTATGGTAATTACCTCTTCTAACTCTTATTTCTGAAGCGAAACATTTCCAGCAATTTCCTTTTTTTTTTTTTTAATATAATCGTCCCTCTTCATTAGAGTCAGACAACATATGCCAGTGGCTGAACACAAACAACTGATAAGCACAAGTTGAAATATCCAGTGCTTGCCAGTCACACCAGAAGTATTTTGCACAGGGACAAATAATTTCATTAACTTCTTTATACACTTTATCCTAAAATATTAAATTTATATTTGGCATAAGAAGTGCTACAGAATAAATACTATTAAGCTATAAAATAACTTCAGTGCAAATATATCCTGACGTACAGACTGGTAAGTCATTGAATTGAATATGTTAATTGAAAACATTGATGTTTTGGAGAAAAATGAATTTGAAGTTACTTTAACTATTTCTTTTCCTATCTTGACATTCCTATAAAGATAGAGGTTCATATAGTATGATTTTCCATTACACTTACATTCTAAATGGGTGTTCAGGAAAACAAAAGTTCTTAGTAGAATGGGCACAATTTAGGATGTTCTAGCAAGAAAAGATCTACATACACACACTACGATTCACTACAGAAGATTAAAACTTGCATTTGAACATTTCTGAACACAGACCTCGGTGTCAAGCTGTCCATGCCAAATTGTGCAAAGCTACATGGCAATTATTATCAGACAAACGCAACCTGCGTGACTGTTCCATTTTGAGAAGGCAATTTTAAAGAGTACCTATAATTTCAGTGAATTGCAGGTATTTTTAAAAGCCAAAGTGGAATAAGAAAGAAAAGATGTTTGGGATTTTGAATAACTGCCTGTGTCTTACATTGCTCTTCAGTCTATATTTGAATATAATATACACAGGCCATTTAACAGAGATATACAAATATCCACTGTATTTGTTGCTGTACATTTTAAGACTGAATATAAATATAGATAAATAATACACTATATATAGATATATAGTAGTAGTACAGCAGATACTTATATTTTTTTACGTTCCTGAAATAGCAAGGCTAGTTTAGACTACCTTGTTTGGAGGCTGGACTAAGAAGGATCTCCTTCTAAAAATAATTTTAGAAAACATAATAAAAAGCCTCCTTATACATTTCTTCAATTAAAAGGTACTAAGATGGAAGGTTGCATGGCTTTCTTAAACACTGTTTAGTTTCAACACATTGTTTAGTCTCAACACAGTCTTCTATGTGAAAATATATATGAACAATTACAGCAGAATTTCAATGTCCCTTAAAAAATTCTTTGGAGACCTGTTTGTGACACCTTCAGAGAAAACACTTTCATCCAATAGCTTCACAGGCACTAAAATTCCATGTTTAAAGTATTTTAAGCATTTTGACAGCAAATATGCACATTAAAGATTCTCAGCGAGCAGATTCTCACAGTCAGACAAATGCAAAAAAGATAACTACTGCTAGCCACAACTGTCTGCTATAACAACGTTAATATTTATTTTTCTGCTTCCACAGATCTCAGTATTCTTCACAAGCCAAAAATATCCTCATGCAAGTCATCAACTGCCATTTACATGTTAATTTCCAGTGAAATGAAAAGACTGCTCAATTACACTGCTGTGCCCCAGCACAAGCAAGCAGCACTAAGAATACACACATCCCAAGAGCCAAGTGAGTGAAACCTCAGAGAAGAGGCTAACCTATGCTTCCACGACAAAATGGTGACTCGGGTTTCGGTGCAGCAGCGTTGTAGAGCCTCCTTCGTTCCTAACAGGATGCACCTCCACAGGAATACACAGATTACTATCCTGCCTTGCTGCTCC
The DNA here is from genome assembly GCF_040182565.1 of Anser cygnoides. Classification (NCBI taxonomy): domain Eukaryota; kingdom Metazoa; phylum Chordata; class Aves; order Anseriformes; family Anatidae; genus Anser; species Anser cygnoides. The sequence goes on from NC_089873.1 coordinate 181,398,915, forward strand.
GTTTTCATAAACCACTGAAAACTTGTTACATTTTGCACGTGTTAAAGGACTGCTATCTTAAAATCATTTCGAAAATAGCACAGAAATCAGACAGCAAGTCTTTCAGGATCATCATAACCCTGCTCTTGGTTACAAGGCAGGGAAAGCAGAACCCCAACTCCTGACTAGGCCCTTTGGCTACTATCCCTCTCTCCTCTGAGAAGCTGAGTTGCCAACAACTGCGTACACTTGGCTCAAACACATACAGTCCTGACACCATTTCACGCCGACTGAAATCCCTTTCCCCTCTAAGAAAAGAAAGAAGGAAACCAAAAAACCACCATCATAAACATTTCACACCTCCTTTACTCCCTCCTCTCTCTCCAATCAAATCCACGCTCGGGAACTCCTCTTTTACAAGCCGTTACGGAGTTGGAAAAAGCCCTAAAAACTTGGAAAGAAAGAAAAGAACATGGAAGCACATGCACATCCTGCCCCATTCCCTGGGCACTTATGAGTAACTTGCCATTTCACCTAATTTAGGATGTTAGGCCTACTAAAGAAACACTTGGCAGCACAATGCACTGATCCATTCTTAACATAATAACCTCATTCAATAGATTAAAGAGGTGCATTTATACCTTAAATTCATTTGAGTTGTACAGTAAATTATTTAACAAGTACTTAAAATATTAACTCATGGTTCGTTTTATTTTCACTTGGTCTTATTTTTGTGTGAATGCAAGAAGTGAAACACCAACAGCAGCAATTGCTTCTCTTCTCACCAGCAGTTTTTGTGGATTTTTTTCTTTAAAAAAGAAGTGAGATTTATGTATTCTCATGTACATATACATACACACACACATGTACACAGATAAGCAACATTCAGAGTTTTCAGTCCAAAAAAAGTGAATCAAAAACCTCTAACATTTCAAGTTAAGGTCAGGTCAAGATTTTCACTAAACTGCTCGCAACATAAGCCATAATGCTGAATAGAAACTAATTACTACTCCAGAATCCTTCCTTGCCGGATTTCAGAGATGCTCAGAGTTAGTGAGGATCCAGCACTGCAAGTGACGTCAAGGGACAATGACAATTAATACCTCCTTAAATTAATGGTACCACCAACTGACTTCCTCAGAGAAATAAAGAATCTCTTCACACGATATACCAACACGTTATTGGATGTGTGTATACACAACAGTCTCATAAAGCTACCAAGCTGAAAATAATCTCTCAGGAAATCAACAGAAGCTAATTTTTTGACGAAAAATATCCCAATTCAGTTGCGATATATGCCCAACAAGTCATGTATAATTTAAATCCTGCCTGGGAAGCTTTTGTTTCATCTTCTTTGAAAAGAGAGATCTCTAAACTGCGGTCACAAGAGCAGTCCAAACAACCACACATGAGTTATTGGGCTTTATCACACTCTTGATTAGCTGTAAGAGCACTAAATATTTAGAAACACGAGCTTAGCATGGTTAAGTTTTGAACTGATTTCTTGCATGTAAGTTATGACCGCCAGCAATCATCTCTCTTTCATCCATACACAACTGTGACAGAGTTGGGTGAAGGGCAGGTCAGGGGAAGCTTAAAAGCGTAAAAGTTCTCTCTCATCTTGACAGGGATTTCATCCCTCTCCAGTGCATAGGGAGTTCAAAGTCGCTGGGAGAACATTAAAAGGTATTTCTATACCATGCATTTGTTTACAGCGATGTAATGGAAAAAGCCATTCCTAAACCAAGCACAAAACTCATCACAGGTACCAAGCACCAAGCTCCACAACGTAGCAGCATATGGAATGACAAGGGTGCTGACTAGGTACATCAGCACTGAAAATTAACGCTTGGTACCAATAACGAGCACTGCTACTGACCAAAGACAATCGATTACAGATTAAAAAATAAAATAAATCCATGCTTGCAAAAAAAAAATATGGCATAAGCTACATGTAGTTTGAACCTTTAGATCTTCCAGGAATGAAGCAAGTGTAAGGCTCAGGATACAGAAATAAGCATATACTAACAGCACTCTCAGAACTACATTACAATATACATTTTTTACTACAGAGCTATTATTTAAGGCACAAAGACACTAAGACTGTTGTTGAATACCCATCTGCATTTTCAGCTGCTTCAAGTTCTGTCCCTAATACTTAGCACAGCACTTTCACACTGTTGCTTAAGCAACTGACACAGAAGTCCAGATCTGCATTACACATGAAGAAATCAGAGTCCTGAGAAGTTGCTGCTGGATATCCATGCTAATTTAAACACCAACAGCAGAAAGAAGGCTGGACAACTCACACACAAGCTCGAACAATCTGCCTGGCCAAGTGGTTTAGCACATTTAAACAGCACGTTAGAAAACTCCCTACGAACAACTTCCAGTTGGTATCAGATTTCTAGTTCCTTACTAGAAATAGCATCTACACCTTTTTAACAGGTCCGTTTCTAACTTTCAGTTAAGCCTAAACCTACAGGAGATCTTCCTGCGTCTGTTTTTGCAAATTATACGTGTAATTCTCCAATATAGATGAGAATATAACGAATATAGAACAGATAACCAAGACATCCCTCATTTTATTAAAATAAATACGATGCAGTTTTCTGAGAATTTCCCTGAGAAAAAACAATCATACCCACATCTGTTGTGCTTCGTGGATTACAGGCAGCTTCTCAGAAAGTGTTGAATTCCTAATCCCTGGGGATAATAAAAACCTCAAACTGCTCTACTTCCTGCTCTATTCCTCTACTGCACTTTCAGAATTTTGCACCACTGCAGTATGTACAATACCTGTAACCCCCAGCAAGGAAGGTTAAAATAAAGAGCAGTTTGTTTAGGTAACAGTTCTACGTTGGACAAAGAAAAATTACTTTGACTCTTCTGGACTATTGCTGGCCCTGCACTGCAAGGAAAAAAAAATACAAACTGGGGTGAGAACTTCAAGCTTGAATGCCTGCAATACTTAGCTATACATCCTGACTGCCAAAGGTACTCAACGTATGAAGTCTCATCAATACCATGCACCTCATAACAGTATAATAAACACTTACTTAAAAAAACATTTTAATATCCCATTGAAGCAAACACCAGGCTAAGTTAATTACTAACTGAACAATAAAAGGTTAAATTACCATAGCATTAAAACAGCTTAGATGAAGTCAAAACCACTAAGTTAAAGACTGTGGAGTAGGAAAAAAATCATGAGTCATATCTGAAATACAAAAATCGAAAGTGTTTGCTTGGAGGAAAATGGTAAGTAAGCCTAAAGAGTCACAGCACACTACCTAATCAAGTGTTTGTGAATTAGGATGCAAGTATAAATATTTTCATAAAATGGAAGGGGTTCAGCTATTAAAGCACAATGCTGTATTTCAGCTGTGATGAGTCATTCTTAATCTCTGCACAGCACCAAAGTGAGAAACCCTCATTTAGTAGGTACCAACAAGTCGTTTAGTCCAAGGTAGCTAACAATGATAAAATAGCCAGAATATCACGGCAAGAGTCACACATTTGCATGTATAGGATCGTTAGGGTTGACAGGCAATCTCTGCCCCTCAAACACTAGGAACTACTCGATCTCTCGGTGAAGTCTGGCTTCAATAGAAGATGGAGACTTTTGCATAGGACTGCACCACAAAGCAAATCCTGCTTCAAAGGCTGCTAATTCACACCAGGTGTTTGGAAGCTTGCACAAAATGGGCTGATAAGGGTTTCTACCCCACAGCTGACTACAGCATAAATAGTATCTTTGTTAGTTAATTCCCCAGTACAGACCAAGAGTTAATTTTTGTAAGACAGTAAAGCCATAAGGACAAGATGCCCCAGTTTGATGCCATATATTAATTACACCGTGTTTCCATCATTCAATTCATAACTCTGTACATGTTTTAGAATAGGCTAAAATAAACTGAGGGATATCTCCAGTCACTCAAGAGGTCTTTCCATCTTACCTTTAGGTTACGGTTTCTTGTACAATCACACTGAGAATAAACTAGTTCCTTATTTACAGTGATTGTTACCATGAAATAATTTACTTAATAATCTTGCCCATAATCTATGCTCTGTAAAGCATGCTTTTGCTTAATATCATTGCCTTTGGTGGCCCAAGTGCAGTAAATGACAGGTATAGGCCCATTTTTTAAGCAGCTATCAATAGTTGTTCAAGTAAATACATATTACACACACAGCACATTTCATTCTCATAAATTAATCAAGAAGAGAAGAGAACGAGGGCATAAAAATCAATGAGAACAAAGACACGGCATTCTTTTCGATTCTTATGGTTTACCTACACTGAACTGCAGACCCAGATCACAAACTATTCCAAAAAGTCATACCAAGAACACACCTGCTATTACTATACTGATATTTGGGCATCCATAATTTCTTCTTCTAGAACAGCATACAAGCAGCACTATTTACAGCTGATCTACCTCCTAAGCCTTTTCAGATCTAATACCATATATTCACTATTATCCTTTGCAAAGTGAAGAGCATTATTAAAGCTCTCTTCATAGCATAGGTGTGCTATCCACGTCTTTTTACTTGTGTTTAAGCAAGGTACATTTTAATGGCTCCCTCCCACCCACAGAACTCTGCTTACCAGGGAGCATTACAGGCATTGCTCTGTTGTGGCATTGCCCAGGCCATACTTGTGAAGGCTGAACACTTCACTCCCAATACAGACTGACTGAGATTCCAATTGTTGCCTAGATGGTGACTTGTGGAGGCTGAACCACTTGACTCCCAATACAGACTGACTGGCAGATTCCAATTTCCAAATTAACCTGTAGCTTAAGGAATGCAAATCCTGAGAAAGCAAAGAGTGCTTTTCAGCATTGAACACTTAACCTTTTGTTTGTCCGTTTTCACGCACGCAGATATTTAGCCTGCTTATACTCTGACGATTCTAAAGAGCAGCCAAAACTGTAGTGCTAATGAACATTTTCTGGAAATCCCATTAAAACCCGTCTGCTCTTCCTGTCTTTAATGAACACAATACCACGCATGCAGAAAACGCATCCACAAAAGACACCGGGAAGAGGTCCATCCAAACAGGTATCACCACTTTTTGCCTGCATCGAGTTCACCCTTACTGCAACTACACAGTGCTGGCAAAGCAGCTGCTGTCATTACACAGGGAGAAATGTGCTAACTATCCCAAGCTGTGGTTTGGGATAACCACAGCCCCAGTGTCACAAAACTCAGCTGACGAGTTACAGTGAACCAAGGCTGCTGCAGACGCAGGGGACAGCAGCACTCTTGTGCCTACAGCTGGCCAGCAGACACACAAGGTGCAGACCCTGAATTCCTCCTCCTTCACTTAGAGCAGAGAACTAACCAAGTCAATTCTGCCAGTGGTAGGCATTTTCTTTCCTCAGATGAAAACAAAAAAAGCTGAACTTGTCAGCACCACACAGCAGTAACTGCATTTTCTTCACCAAAGCACTCTTCACTCGCGCAATCTGTCATTAACAAGGAGGGTAACTACTTTTTTTTTCCGAGTTCCATAAATAGCCAAATTGAAAATACGAACAGACTTTTTAAAAAGTCAATATTCAGGAATTCAAGCTGTGTCATTTTCAAATGACACAACTCTAAAGCAAGCTTAACCTCTGAATAATGGAAGATGGTGACATTGCCACTAGGCTGCACCTAAAAAAAATAACGACCATAAATCCATGCTGAGCCACCACAAGTATTTTGTTGTGAAGCATCTTCTAAAGGTTATCTTCCTCCTTTTGCTCAAATTTACAGAAGCAAACTTCACAGCAAATGAAGAAGTCCATATAAACTCTAAACAGCACGCAAAAAAGCAGTTATTGCATTAAAAATAACATTTAATTGAAACTTCCAGTTGTGCTTCAATATGTTCATTCATGCTGCCTACTAACAGCTTCAGCAAGAACCCAATTGCACCTATAAAAACCTGACCAACCTTCCTACTTGTGTGTAGGAAACCTCATCCAGTTTCCAGTGTACTCTCGCTTTACAAGCCACTACTAGTTACTACTAGTAGAGATTCTACTACTAGAGATTCTTAAAATTCTGTTCACAGGTCTTTCAATTCTCATGCTCAGCTTTAAAATTCCAGTTGCTCCACGGATTTAGCAGGCCAGAACACATACGGCATACAGAAAATATTTCCTCCAAAAATTTCTTTTGCTGTCTCTTCTGCTGTAAAGACGTCTTTTACTAAAAAATTCTCTCAGAAAGAGAATTACAGGAGAGATTGTCAGATAATAAAGAATACTTCAAATATCTATGCCAATTTTATGTGTTTATCATCTCTTCCTCCTTCCTCTTTTGCTTCACTGCTAGATGAAATGCACGAACAGGTGAAAACAACTTGCATCAGATGAAAGAATGAAAGCAACTCTACAGGAAATGTCAAGGACAGGGAGACAGTTATTAGTTCTCACATCTTTCATTCATAAAATCTGCTTTTCAGTAATGGTACTCATATTCAGTTTCTTAAATTAACTTAAAATAGCCTTTAGAAATGGTATAAATATGTTGATCTTTAGTTTTTAAGTTACCTCTGAACTGGAATATTTATATCTATCTGTACAAATTCTTACTGCAAGTGCCTATAACATAATAAAGCATTGTCTATAAAGATGTAAAATTGATGTATTTTGCAACACTCAGTATAAATACTCAAAAGAACTTGCTGCAATATAAATATGTTTTCATACTTAAAGGTTTCAGAAGCATCGAAATAAAAAAATCCCCTTCTACAGTTCTAGAGATTAAATACTGAGCTGAAAAGACCAATGTCTAAAACAGATAGAATTCAGTAACAGAACTGAATAAACTGAGGTAACCACTGCTAATTTAAGGGTGTAACTCTATGAGAATCATATATTAAAACGAGTTCATACTACGGTTCAAACTAACAAAAACAAGATGTAACATCCAAAAAACTGGCTGGCATTTTTGTAGATGGAAATATCAGAAGAGAAGTCTACAAATATGTAAACATCTATGGCATACCTGACAGGCTGAAGAAATATTAGTCGGAAGAATTTATTATTATAAATACAGAACCTGACTGTATTATTTGTATCCTCCTTATTAAAGTTTGTAAATTAATTTTCCATAGGACATTCTGCCAAGCATATCATTTTTAATATCTCTTCGAGTCATAACGGTGATTAAAAAACCTGACCCATACTGGGGAAATAAAGGTTGCTGTTTTCAAAGCAGATACGCCCCACGCTGCCTATATTTAAAAGGCCGTGCCCTGATAACAGGCATCAAAAGAACTGCAAACAGCATCCTAAAAATGAGAGCTGAAGACTTAAAGATACCGGTATGTCTTTAAGCGCAATTATATGCGGGTTTAACGAAAGCTGGGAGTTAATCTAAACAAGGCATTACATAGGTCAGATGTTTCTTCAAAGGCACACTAAATGGAATTTTACAGCTTCTTCACTGGCCCAATTATGTCAGTGCTTGCTTGCTTTCCTCCCCTACCTTTTCCCTTGCCAGGTTTAGAACCACTTGGGATGTATTGATATAATTTTAAATGAGATGTATGGGTGCACGAGGGAGAAGGAGCAATCAGGATTTTACATGCACGCACTTACATGTATTTATTTATAGTATAGCTCCTCCTTTAATGTTTACGTACTCTTACAACATACTACAACCTTACCTCTTGTAAAACAGGGAATAAGCTAACAAAGAGGCAAAAAAAAAAACCCTCTCAAGAGTACTCTAGTTAGAGACATTCAGTGGCCAGAGAAGTAAATGAGGAGCCAGGGAGAGTAACAGCATGTCCTGCACTACCTGTAGGGAGTGACAAGATCTGAGGTCCAGACCAAAAGAAATTCCACGGTCAAGACGATACAATGCCTTGCCCTGAGACTCCCTGGGAGCAGAAACAGAAGCCATCTCAACAAATTTTCAGTTTTACAGGCAGATACGCAGGGAGAAACTCCACCATAAATTATCCAAGCAAACTGATCACCGCTGCCATGCAAAACACACAATTATTTTTGGTCTCCATTTAATAGAGTCATATCCTGCTCTGTGTAAAGCATCTAAATGATTTTCCAACTGCAGCTAAACAAAAGTATAGCCTACCTGGAGATGACAGATAGAACAAAGACACAACGTGCATGGGAGAAGAAAGGATATGATCTTTAGCTGGCCAAATAACAGAGGAAGAAGGCATTTCTGGCTATTGTTACCCTGAGGGATTTAAACATGCTGGGAAAAGCTACCAATCATGACAAACAGCTAACATATGCTCTTAAAATCAGGGTACAATCACGTGCTAGATGTGATTTTCCAAAACACTGAGTATCAATGAGCTTAAAATTCTCTTACTTAGCTAGGATCTCCTGAAAGCTTAGGGATTTTTTTTGCCCCGTTGGTTGGTTAAAAAAAAAAACAGGATCAGTGTCCAAGTTTAGAAAGATCGAAGAAAGGAAAAGCAAATAAAAAGTTTGAGAAAATTGACTGCTAGTAGCACAATAGTGACACTGGGAGCTTTAACACCTCCATCTGTCTTCTTCCACCTTCACGTATTTATTGACTAAAAAACATGATCAAAATGAAACAGTGTTGGAACTTGTCTTCCAGCACTCCTCGAAGACAAGCTGCTACTCATTATAGCTCTCTGGCATCTTAGAAAGATGTGATGAAAACCACTAAGACAGTCAACACCTCATGATCAACATAATCAGAGACTGCTGATAGAGTTAGTATTTTCAATATTAAGAAGCCAGCCTCTCCCAGCAACCTTTTTTTTTTTTTAAATAGAGTTTGGCCATTGATATTTCTCTTATTTCCTGCCTCCCATCCCCACCTTGTAAATATTCGGTGTTTTATTTCGTCTTCCTCCCCAAGTCTCAGCTTTTCTTTTCTAGTGCTCTTTTCTGTCCTCCCCCCCATTTTCAAGGTAGGTTGGTTACTTATTTTAAAGTTATCTACTTCCCCCATTAGCGTAGTTTCTTCTTAGACAAGAAGTTCCTTGGGAAACCACCGCAGCCTTCCTGTCCATTTCTAAAGGCGTATCACCAGAGGTCCTCAATAGCTAGGAACTTCCAGATATAATGAACACTAGACAATTGCACTGTAAAACTGCTATGAAGATTGCTTTACCCTGCGCACCCAAGGGCCTTCTGCAACTGACACAGCTTCTTTACACACATCATCAACGAAATGAGAATATTCACTAGCACACACCATTAAGACCAAGCAGTCTTCATTTCTTTGAAAAAGTGGAGGTGGGAGAACATGTGTAGCTTATTACTGACTGCACAAAATAGGCGCACCAGATTCAAAGGCTCGCTGCCCCTCCACAGGCCTGAGCGGCTCTCACAAAGGATTAATGCTTTGAAGCAAAACCACCAAGACCAAAAGTGCCCCGAGTTCAATTTGAAGAGCCACAACAGTGCTGCTGAATCTCCGTTTTCCCACCATACTCATTTGCCTAAAGCATCTCTTGGCTGTCAAAGAGAAGGCTTCTATATATACACCACAGACTCACAACTGGTTCAACCTGAGCGAAGTCAATACTTGAAAAGAGAAGCTGAGGCAGGATGAAGTCTAGGCTTGTGGAGAAAAAGTCATCCACCGAAGAATAAATATTAATTATTTCAGTATAATAAATAATCTAAACTACAATCACCACTAGCGTACCCACATTCCACAGTATTCTTTTGTCTTCCTCTATACAATGGGAATATACACACTGTCACAGATTGTTAAACACAATTTACCCACGCAGTAGTTTCGGAGCATAATCAATACAACCCACCCCCTCAAGAGAAAAACAAGCGTTTTAATGTAATACCTACACACGCTGGGACCTCAGGAACGGTATTTCTAATTAGACAAAGACACCGCGCCGCTTCATCTCACAGAACAGCTGGGAAAAGAGCTGCAAGTCAGCGCGTACCAAACTAGCGGACGTATCTTTTAAATGAAGTTCCAGGCAGCCTTACCTCTCATCCTCACCATCTACGAGGGGCGTCGTCAGCGGCAGCACCTTCAGCGGGAAGAGGGAAGCAGAGGATGGCGCGCTGCTGCTAGTGCCGTCAGAGACGGCTGGCGCTCCGACGCCGCTCTCACCACTGGCAGCTTGAGGTAAACCAACGAGGGAAGGTTCCGTAGGGCGTCTGCCATCTTCGATTTGGCTTCCGACTGACTGAGCTAGTGATTGTGCGGGGAACTGGGCAGAGCTTAGCGGTATCTGCTGCGGCACACTCTGTGCCACCGGCAGACCTATACTTGTTGATATCAACGGAGGCTGACTAACGCTCGGAGCCAAATTCCCGTTCTGCACAGCCGAAGCCTGCGCTATGTTCTGTGGCTGTCCCAAACCTATAGAGGCAGAAGGTATGCCAGGAGGCACAGCTGAACCAGCTTGACTCGGTGCAGGAACAGTACTAGCAGAAGGTATAGGGCTAACTGCAGGCAGCTGCTGGCCGGTCATTCCTTGGACCACCGACTCCACCGCTTGCGCCTGCGGCTGCACAGGTAACAAAGCATTTTGTTGAGCAATGACCATTTGCTGGGGAAGGCCCGAAGCGCCGGCCTGTAACCCCTGCTGCATTATTCCTGTCTGCACAGGCTGCACCACTTGTGAAGATGGAGGAGCAGCCGTCGACGGCATGACCGGAGGTGGGATTTGGTTTGCAGCAGGCGGTGGCTGCACCACAGCGGCTACGCTTCCTTGCTGCCCGACGCTCAGCATTTGGCCGCCGGTACCTACGCCTGGTAGGGCTGCGGGAGCGTGCGCGACAGGCTGAGCCGGGGCAGCAGCGGGGTGTGCTTGTACCGCAGGCTGCATGCTCTGGGCCTGGGCGACGGGAACCGGCGGCCCCGCTCCTACCGCGGCAGGACTGGGCTGCATAGCAGGCGCCGGGGGCTGGAGGATCTGCTGATGCTGGATGTACTCCGGCATGGCCCCTGTAACAGAGTTTTGGTTCACCGGCTTAACGTGACCTGCGGCCATCTGCGTAGGAACCGTTTGTTGCTGCTGCTGCTGCTGTTGTCCGTACTGCAACTGCTGCTGTTGTACAACCGGCAACGTCTGCACGGGCTGCGCCGGCTGAGGGTACGGCAGCTGCTGCTGAGCCATGCTCTGAATGGCAGGCTGCTGGTGGCCCAGAGACGGGGTTACACCTAGGATATTAACCGGGGCTGGCTGAACCCCAGGAACAGTGGTTAGACTGGCCTGTGCAGGAGGCTGGACCCCTGGCTTCTGCTGCGGATAGTTTACCTCTTGAGAATGCAGCTGGACTTGTGCAAGCTGTGATTGAGAAACACTCTGTGGTATACTAGATGCTGGAATTGCCGGAGGAGCAGCGCTGCTAAAATCCATCTGCTGTGGACCCACACCTTGAAACGCTTGCTGCTGTACCACAGTAGGTGCTCCCATTTCTCCACTTCCCACACTTTCTGTATAGTGACTCAGTGTGCTTACATTGCTGCTAACAGAACTCCCACTGGTGCTCTCCCTTTCAGAAGTCACTTCAAGCGGGTTTTGTTTTATCGTCTCTACTGCTTTGTTTACTGCTACTCCTTCTGAAACTGCAGCAGTGTTTTCTTTATCATAGAATTCAGTGCATGTCCATCTACCTTTTTTGAAAGGTTCGGAACTAGAATCTAATTTTACAACTCTAAACCTTGATGTGCCAGATGCAGGCTGCTGCTGGCTTGATCCCACTGCCATTCCTGCAGTTGGATTAGTAACGTTGTTAATGACACTAGAGGAAGCACTCGTACCATTGCCAACACCACTCAAGATATTCACATTAACATTGCTGCTAGTTCCAGACAAAGCATTTACATTACCAGTACTTGTGATGTTGCTTAAATTTATAGTACCAAGCATGCTGCTTGCCACACTAGAGCTACCACCGCCCATATTATTTAAGGTACTAGTTCCAGAAGCAGGACTTACACCTAAATTGCCAGGAGTACTCGTAGTGCGGATATTAGACGCGACAGATGCGGGGGAACCAGTGGATGATGCAGCAGAACCCGGTGCAGTTGATATAACATTGTCAGAGCTTCCAGTTGTTGATAGTTTTCTAAACGATGGACTGGGTGGTGGTCCTCCAGAAATCGGGGCACTGCCCACCCCAGGATGCGATGGATGATGGTGTCCGTGGTGGTGGTGGTGAAGATGATGGTGGTGGTGAACATGATGGGGGTGAACACTTCCATTGATCACAACGCCCTGCTGTGGGTGATGAGGCAGAGAAGGGTGCTGCTGAGGAAGGTGAGGCTGGTTTGGAGAAACAGCCCCAGGAGTCTCTGCCTCTTGGAAGTTATTTAAAGTCTCTTCAGAGGAGCTCCTCTCGGGTTCTCCCAAGTCAGTGGCCCTGGATAAAGAAACATCCAAGATTTCTGAAGAGGACAGGTCTTCAGTGTGGGACTCATCCAGGTCATCGTAGCTTTCGGTATCTTCGGCTATGCTGTTATTAGAGCTCATGCTAGCCGATATTTGAGCAGGGGTCACGCTGGTAATCTGAAAGCCACTTTTCTTTTTCATTTGAGCTCCAGTCTGCGCGAGAGGCTGTGGCTGGAGCTGAGACTGCGAGAGGAGGTTCAGGCTTTGTGGAGGAGGGGGTGTCGGCTGTGGACCCGCCGACGAAGATGCTGCAGGAGATGGAGGCGGCGGCTGGACCAGCAAGGGCGGCTGATAATCCTCGGCGGAGAGGGCAGCGCTCCCGACGCCGGTACCTGGTGCAGTGGGAGCAGTAACGCAGCTGCTGCCGCTGCTACTGCTGCTGCCCCTTCTAGGAAACATCGCCGGGTGCGCCATCTTCCTAGCACTAATGTCTGCGGCTGAGTCAGGCTGGTGCATTGTATCGGGCGGATTTTAAGAGTGCAGTCCCCCGGTATGGAGAGAGACAGACACACACACACACACACACACACAGTTAGCTCGGCAGCAGGGCACAGACACCGCGCACAACCCCCCCCACACCCCATACCCCCCCCCCCCAGCTCCCGCAGCGCAGGGGCTGAGCCGCCTCGGCACCGCCGCTCGCCTCCCCCTCTCCTCCTCCTCCTCCTCCTGCACAGGGAGGGGGCGAGCACCGGCCCTCCGCCGCCCCTGAACGTGACACTTCCACCCCTCCGCCGTCCACTTTCCCCCTCGCACCCCCCTCACACACACCCCCTTTTCCTCAGCCACCCCCAAACTCCCCTGGCCCCTCCAGCCGCGCCTCCCCCGGGGCAGGAGGCAATGCCCGCCTCAGCCCGGCCGGCGGCGGGGCCGAGCCCCTTCCCTTCCCCTCATGGAAGCCGGCAACCGGCAGAACCGCCCTCCGCCGGCAGGCCCGGCGCCCCTCGCCATCGGGGGAGGAGGAGGAGGAGGAGGAGGAGGAGGAAGGCGCGGATACGTACGGGACTGGCGCACGGCAGGGAGGCAGCGGCAGGCTGAGCCGGGCAGGGACATCCCCGTCAGTGGCAGCCATGGAGCTGAATCATTTTGGGGAGCCGAGAGACGGAAGGAGGAGGGAAGAAAAGCGGCAGCCCGGCGAGGGAGTCCATGAAAAGGAGGGAGGGAGGCCGGGGGAGCCAGGCAGGCAGGCAGGCAGCCGCTCTCTCCTCCCTCCGTGTCTGGCTGTCTCTGGAGGAGGCTCCGCTCCACACGCTCTTCCTTCCCCCTCCGCCTCCTCCCCCTTTATAACAGGCGGCACCCGCTCTTCCTCCGCAGAGCCGCGTCCTCCTCCCGCTGCGTTCTGCCTTCCTTTCCCCTTCTTCCCTTCCTCCCCTCCCTTCCCTCCCGGCTCTCCCCCGGCCCCTCGCGGAGCCCGGCGGGGAGGAGGGCGCAGCGCGGGGCCGCAGGGGGGAGGGCAGAGCTGGCCCGAGGGGAGGGCAGCCCGCAGACAACGTAAGATGGCGGCGGCCGCCGCGCATGCGCGCCCAGCCCGGCAGACATAAAGCCCGGCTGGCCCGGGACGACGGAAATCGGCTCGGCTCGCCCGGCGGAAATTGCCGAGCGCCGCCGAGCCCCCGCCGACGGGGGGGGGGGGGGGCGCTCCCGAGCGGGGAGGGGGCTTCGGGGGGGACGCGAAATGGCGGCTCCCCCCCCCCGCCACCAACCCGCCCCGCGCCCCAGGTGCCGCGGTCCCGCAGCGTGACTGTGCCTCACATGACCCGCCGCCTCCCTCCCCCTCCTGGGCTCCGCCGCGGGTTTATTCGCGTTATTCATCACCTTCGTCTTCATCCCCTCCCTCGGTCCAGAATTTTCCTGTCGCCCTCCTCCTCCTGCCGTGCGCGGGGAAGCCGGCGGCGCCTCGCCCGTCCCTTTGTGCCGCCGGGGGTCCCCTCACACCCCGAAATGGCCGCCGCCGCCCCCCGGCCCTCACCCCCCTCAGGGGTCTCCATGTCCCCCAGGGCGGCAGGAGGTCCCAGGGCTGCCACCACTCCCTGAGGTGGTGTGGGCGCATCGAGGAGCTTGAGAAGGCGTGTACTGAAGCGCTCTTTCAAAAAATTGTCACCCTTCACAAGTATTTTTTTTATCATTAAGTGAAATTGAGGTCACGTCCACTGCTCTTCTCTTGCTGTTTCAGTACTGGCGTTTCATCAGGGAGGAAAGACCTCGTGGCCCTCCTCAGACGTAGTGAAGCTCGATACAGCCCTCAGCCATCTCCATCCCCTTGTGGCTTCAGCTGTCCCATGACCAAACCTTGGCTTCTCCTCAACCTGGCGTGGCTGCTCTCTGATCCCTGAAGGCTCTCGGTGCTCATGCGTTGGCCAGGAGATCTTCCATAGCATCTACAAACCTGTTAGCATGCCTTGGTGAGCATCCAGCAGGTAGGTAGGTATCTCACTGCAACACAAACCCAACAAATTCACACCACAGTCATTGCTCCACCTCTCCTGTCCTAAGGACTCCCACCAGGAGCACTTTCAGAGCTTGCTAAATTGGCTGTCCTGCTTTCCTACAGAGGGGGAAAGGTTCAAACCTTCTCCTCCATTTCTCCAGGTGGATGAAGTGTGCACCTATACCAGGAGGGGTGCTTGTGTATCCCATTTTCTGGCAGCACATCATCATCTCCTAACGTAGTCTTTCATGAGCTGGTGGAGATGTCTCAGTCACCTCTTTGAAATTATTGTGGTTTGTGTGGAACAATAAAACGTTTGCAGGGCTTGACTGACTCGGACTAATTCTATAGCTTATTTACAAAAGCCAGTGCTTAGGACAATCAACAGGACACATGGGAGAAGCAAAAAAAAAAAAAAAAAAAAAGATTTTGGTGTTTACTGCAGTGAATATGTAAATATGTTGTGAAGAGTAGTAGAGCTTTAACAGGAGAATTTGGGAGAGTCCAAGCTACTATATCATAGCTGAGTCATTAGAGTTCTTGTGGGAGATGTAAATGTGAGTTCCTTCAGGCAGAGAGGAGATTTGAGTCTCCCATGTTCAGTGTGTGGTGTTTAATCACTGAGGTACTAAAAATGCTGTTTTTCTAGCTCCATTTTGTGAAAAGGGTGAGGTTTCAAGGTCACGCACAGTGGGAGTTTTTGCTGCCTGTGCCTGAATCTCAGCCTTCCATCTTGTCTCACCCTGTTAACTAGATTATCCATCTCTCAGTCAGTGTGAGGGACAGGGGTAGCTTTGAGAAAATCCTGCTTTTTGCATCCTAATTGCTTTTATATCTGGAATGCAAACATTCAGCTCAGGTCTCTGGGTACCTGAAATGTAGACTTGCAACCATTGCTCCTTCCATGGCTCTAGCCCACTGCCTGTATACAGACAGTGCTGAGCACTGTGAAGCGATTGGCATGTAATTAAATAAGATTCTGCCTGTTACGAGAACTAGGCAATATTATGTTTTAAAGCTGCTAATCAGAACATATCGAAGACCATGCTACCTGAACGTGTTGTGAGCCCCATACCAGAAGACATCTTCATGTGACCCTCACAGATTTCAGGAAAGCGTCACAAAGATGCCCATGATCTGTCTACATGGAAATTGATGCAACGCTGCGGCCTTATATGTATCTTTGATGAGATACTCGTATGCTGAATGCTAAATGTGTGTAAACATTTTTGGGATGAGAGCCTGAGGTTGCAAGCCAACTTCCATTATAAATTCCTCTTCTGTCTGCTTATAACTTTCCCAGAACAATTTCCTTGAGGAATTAAGCCTTCTGTGATTAGTCCCAGTGCAAAGATGATTTTTTGAATGTTTGGACAAAGGCCAACTACTTTTAAAGCACATAGTCTAGGAAGAGGGATGAATCTGTTTTTAACCTTAAAAATCTCTATATAAGTAACTCAGAAAGAATTTTGTATGCACCTAATAGGCATCAATCAGCTTGAAAAAGAATTTAAAAAGTAGTATGGTAATTGGTTAAATGTCTGGTTTAGCACACTCCAACTAAATAAATTACATTCATTTCAAGTAGTTGGTAAGATACCTGTCATCCTCTTGGGCTATACACTTCTTAGTACAGTATGTGAAACATCTTTAGATTAGCTCCACACAGTTCTTCCCCAAGGGAAACTGGAGAAAAAATATGTAATTTAGATAAGTCGTAACTTACTCGCATAATGTGGTCACTAGTCAGTTAACAATCCAAATGATGGTCTAGGCTACACAAAGCACGTCTGAAGCAGCCTGATTGAAATATATTTTAAATACTGTTAATAAATATTAATGTCATCTTAGATATTTTTTTTTCTTTGCTTACACCTTTTCACCGGCCATATGCTTACACTTTTTTTTTTTTTTTTTTTTTTTTGGAAGCCTCAGTCTCAGAATGGAATTCTTGAATTAAAGATTTTAATTCCTTTTCATATCCATCAAAGACTGATGAAATTGAAATTAAACTGTTGAAATTGATAATTTGTTTGCTATAAATGTTGTTATTTAGTTGTTCAAAGTGGGAAAAGAACCTTCAACATATGCCTATTTTAAAACACACCAAATATTTCAAAATTGGGCAATGACAAAATTAACCACCTTCATGTAGGGTGTGTTGGACTGTAAGGGAAATTGTTCCATAGTTATTCCAAACAAGTTCACCTCCTGTTTTTTAATGAACTGTATCAATCTACTGGCTGGATACAGAGGTGCTTCTGTCATCACTGTCTGGATCCAGCACCTTATCCACTGTGGTCACTGCTCATGGCTACAGGGCAGTCCTGCGATGGCTTCATGAACTCTTGGGGTCTCTGTTCGAGACGGAAGGGTTGCCAGTATAGAGGAATCCCGTTGGATTACATCTCGTACACGCATGTTTTCTGAACAGGCAAGTACAGATGGGATTGATGGAGCCCTTGCTCCCAGGTAGGGAGAGCGTGTGTCTGGAAGAACTCTGTTTCAACCTTAAAATCTTGTACTTCAGGTTAGTGCAAGAGAACAAGATCTTCACAGTATAGATATTTAGAGATCTGCCTTCCAAATTTGTAGTACTTCTTCAGACAGGAAACAAGCCTTATTGCCATCACAGATTCTCCAGGGATTCCAGAAGTAGTATTTTAGTATTTTCTTTCTCTGGCTCCTTTACTATGAGACACAGTTGTATACATTCAGCCTACTATATGCAGTAGTTTGTATTTTTGTATACAGTAATTATAAAGCCAACAAATGGGAGTACTGTTGGTTTTTCACTCAAGACAAAGTCAGAATCAAGGGGGATCAATCTGACAGGTGTTTTAAATCCTGTGTGACTGCTCATAAATATTTTTTGAAACTTTAATGAAAAGAAATTTTTATGATTCGAAGCTCCATTGTTACTTTAGACAGAAGGCTTTTCTGTGTTCATTAATATTGCTGACTGTAGTCTCTGTTGATTTGCAAAGGTGTATGCAATTATTTTCTGCCTTCTTAGAGAAGTGTTCGTAAGAAAACTCACCTTTCAGCTCTGAAAAAGCTGTAATTCTGCTTCTGTGTTTTCTTAGAAAGTTCAAGTCAAGTCTTGATCTTCCTTTCTTGTTTTGTTTTTAGTTGGCTGGTTAGTTGGTTGATTGGGTTTACTGACTGATTCCAAAACGCCTACTGAGACATTTTTCAGTCCTTATTTTAATTCTTATGAAATACTGTCAAACCTTATGGAAGGGGAAATTTTCTCACAAGTTTCTATTAAATGCTCGCAGAAATTGATAATCTTAGCAATCTTAAAAAAAAATGGTTTTTTTTTACATTAGTCAGTTCTACTTCAATGCCAATTTTCTCAAAATCGTATATTTCTAGGTCGTCTGGAGAAGTCATTTTAAAATATTCCTATACCTACACTTGGGGAATGTGGCCAAGTAGGTAGTCTTTCTCTCTCTGTTTTTTCTTGGTAAGGATTGCATTCAAATTCAGAGTTTATGAAAAACTTGTAGAAACTTTTACCATCACTTTAAACTGTATAGACTATATTTATATAGACTACGTGCACAGCAATGTAGTACAGAAGCCATGGTTAAAAGTAAACCCTCCACCATTCCTTGACAGATGCGTTATCAACAAAACCAACACCACAGCTTCATCAATATCATCTTTTTCTCCTTTATTTTCCATTTTCAACTGCATTTTGTAGTCAGTTGATGAAATTGCATCTCATAGCAGAGCCAAGTTCTGGAAAGACTTTCTCAGGTACCTCAACCTCTCATTGTAATAGATGCAGTTCCATTGTAGTCTGAGATCATTTATTTAATTGTTTGTAGAGTACAGGTCTTAGATTGTTAACTATTAGATCTTTGATTAGTCAGCCAAGTGGTATATATAATTAAGCTGAAGATCAAATAAAATGATGATCAAATCATTGAAAAATGGTCCAGTTGTTAAATAGACGCTCCCTTTTTTTACCTCTGGAAAATATGAGCAAAGTGAGAAGTCAAACAGTTTTTTTTAGATTAGCTTTAGTTTTTACGAATTAATCAGAAAGATTTTTCATGGGACTCTTAAATAGTATTGGAAACCTGAGCTCTTTTGTGTTGTAGTTCTCGGTCACAGGGACTGTGTGGAATTGTTTTCTTTTTGCAGATCCTAACCCTGATAGAGGAAAGCACTCAGGAAAACGCTTTGTTTAAGAACAAACTTCTCTCCATTGATTACACAAGGAATTCTGTGGTGTATAAAAGTTCTGCAATTTATGTGTCTTCTTCAGTGATCAGGGTGAGTGGGTCCATTCTGATGAGGCAGAAATCGTTAAAATTTTAGACTAGGAGTAAATAAATAGATTTCTGGATTTATTTTTTTTTCCTGAACCACAAGCCTTGTCTGAATACAGAATTCTTTGCAAAAGCAGACTGTGCAGCTAGTTAGTTTTTAACACATCCACGTAATTTTTGTCACTATATAATAATACAGGAACTGGAGGCAAATAGTCTGTCCTAGTTGCAAAGGGTACAGAGAAGCTTTTCTTGAACCCATTCGATTTTCTGAATCTCGTGTATCTTAATTTTCATCTCCCTTTCTACTGTGTCAACAGTATTTATTCCCATCTAAAACATATTCTGTGGAAGCAAATATTTGTTTGCGCAAATCTAAAATTTTCTATTGGGCAGTGCCTGAGCAAACTTAAACTTTGCTTTGTATATGCCTTAGTCGTAGTATAACTGGATTGCTTACTGAAAGCAAGCACAGACTGGTCATGAGCACAGCAGAAGTAAACATAACTTTTATGAGTAGTCACTTGGTAATTTTCCCATAATTCTAATAATAAAAATCACCTATTTCTCTACAGTTATTTCACTACTAAAGGACATACAGGCCTGTTCACAGTAATAGTAAAGCAGTGTATATAATTCCTCCACTTACCTGAGGTCTTCAGTTTGTTTACCTGTTTTATAATTGTTTGGGCATCTTCTCTTTGATTACCTCTGCATTTTAAATTGCTCTATGTGACACTTTTGCTTCTGCACACACTCACTGACAGGCATTGAAAAGCTGAATTAAAAGGTCTTGTAACAAAATTTAGTAAGAAACAGGTTTGGAAATTCTGATTCAAGCACCAGGAAAAATTGCCTCTTCCCATTTCAGTAGAACAAAAGATATGAAAAAAAAAATGTCCAGGCAATTTTAGACATTGTAGTCAGAGGCTTAACTTAAGTCATGTGGATAGTCCCTTTGACTGTTAACTTTTAGTCACTAAACCCCTAAAAACTTAACATAAAATATGTAAATATTTGTAGGCTCAGAAGACAAGAAGATGAGGTATGTGCTAAGGTGTGGTCTTTTGTAGCTTTAGGATTATGCTGATCTTTATTTGGTAACAGTGTTGAGTCCTTTTCAAGTTACTCCATACACTGCTAGACCACAGATTCTCCAATATTTTTTTTGAAAGATGCTGGCTTTTTTGTCTTATATAAACTTTATGCATGAGCTTAACAACCAGCCCTGCAATATTTCACTGCTTTAGGATCAAGTCACACTACCTCACTGCCAGTTTTACCACTCATAAGGGCATTTTAACTGCTGTTAGTAAGAGGCTCAAAAATTATCCATTTTAAATTGTATTACACAAAAAAATGCTTTTGTTTATTAGAATGTGCTTTATTTCTGCTCAGACTTAATGCCTCTGTTAGTAGTTCAGCATGGAAGCACTGATGAGAATTTGAAACCCATCAGCATTATTTGCCATGTCTCTCTGCAAAGTGAATTCTTAGATAATAAATGAGCAAAGGCTCAAATAGTGCCAAAACACGCCTCTAACTGTGCTGATCGAGTAGCCCATCCTACTTAAATACGGGGCAGTATGTCAGCGTGCCTGTCCTGTGGGACAAAATATAGCGATACCTTAGCTGAGGGAAACAATTCTTTTTTAGGTCATGAATAGGAGAAGTTAATAGGATACAAATGAATTTACAGACACGAAGATGGGAGGTAGTATGGAAACCAGACAGGAAATAACACAGGGACTTAATATTTCCAGAAGAAAAAAAAGTGCAATTGCTTAGTTCACGCATTTAGTAAATATGAAATTAAATGTGATTTTGTAATATAAAATGGATGCAAAGAAACATTTTTAATGACATTTTGATGACATTTGCAAAGATGTTCTTGCTGGTATACCTAGGAATTGTAATAATTTAAAGATATTATGGTACCAGAAGCACACTGAAAAAACAGTAATAGTCCAGAGAAATGCAAAAAAAAAATGATGTTTAAGTCAAATGAGTTTCAGTCTGGGGATAATGTGTGTTTGTTTTGCAAGTGTCTGCAGGTCGAGGCATTAAACCACAAGATAATAATCTCTGGCTGTTGAAAGGAGAGGGGAGATACGTTGAAGCAAGAAGATATTTCAGACCCAGATTCAGTTCCCTCCACCCCCTGCCAGTGAAGTACCCAATTTAGAAGTGTTGCTGTAAAATTTCTGGTAGGGAACATGAACCTTCACCTGCAACTTCTGCATCTTCTGGAGCTGCTCATTTTTACCCATTGACTGCTAGAAGAGCCCGGGGTTATTAGGTGTTTCGTGTATGTGTCTCAGTAGGGACTAGATTAAGGTGGGAGGTATGTGAGCCAATGGCATGAGAAAAAGAATATTTTATTTGAACATCAGGACAAACAGTTTTGAACATACATGGGATACTAATAGTGAAATATAGCCTGTGAGAATGTGATAGAAAATCAATTACAGGGACACTCAAAATCAGGCAGAATAAAATACTTTAATAAGTGCCTGTAGAGAGTAATCCTACACTGACCAAGAGAGGTCTCATATCATCTGTAAGATTAGTCGTACCATTAAAATATACAATACTTTTATCTGGGAAAGAACAATAATCTATAATTCAAGGCTCTTACCTGATCCTAGGATTACAGTGACAGGTGAGTATCCAGTGCAGGAAATAATGCATAATATAATTTCCTAGCATAATAATACTGGGGAATAAAATCACATTCTTTGTACACACGCACACACATACAAATATATAAATATGTACACATTATAAATATATTAAAAAGTGTTTTCATATTGCATATATCGATATATCTACTTTTTATTTCCTAACTTAGTGGTGCTTTCAGCGTTTGCTAATTGTCGCTTCTGCAGCTTCCCTGCAGTCAGATACCATAAGCTGAGGCTGCTCTGAGTCAGAATCGGACTCTCCTGGACATCTGAGAGCTCCTTCGCATGTTTTTTGTCTTCATTCATCCAAAACTGGACAGCTCACTACCATCCACATAAACAAGACCTCCCAAAGCAAACTCTACCAAGTAGATGAAAACAGATTTGTAGGCTGAGCCCTGGCTTCAGTGACCTTGTCTGCTTTTCTTTGCTGTGCGTCTGCTGCGTTTCCATGCGGTGATGCTTCATGTTAATTTAAAAACTGTTTAAGACCAAAGCTGCGTTCTGCAAACTTCTTTGTTGTTCAGCTTTTATTTACTGTCCTTACACACCTTTAACCTGTCATTTGTGTCATTTGCCATGTTCCTGAACATACTGAAATGTGTTACTTGCTTTGCTGTTTCTGTTTTTTTTTCTCATTTGTCTTCTATCCTACTTTTCAGTTCTCTTTTTCTTTAACTCTCATTTTTAATGCTTAGATTATTTTCTTTCTCTGTAAAACTTCCCCTTAGTTTAATTCACCTCTAGCACATGTACTCATAGCTGCCCCTGCTTTCAAAATACTGCTTTCAGACTTCCAGTTAGACCAGCTTCTTCTCAGATAGGGTCACAGAGAGGTTATGCTGCCTCTCGGCTTCTCAGCTAATCCTCTGAGGCCTAGAAACAGGTTTTTCTAGCAGAATAAATAACTCTGCTGAGCCATTACACTCGTTACAAAGTGTTAAATAGCTGATTTCAGTGTTTTTGTAGACAATGATGAGTGAATACTGCATTTTGTTTCTTTTTTTAGCCTGCTTTCCTAAGGAAACAAAGCTTACACAACTGTTCTGCCTGGCTGTCCATCTGCTTGTCTGTCAGCCTCTCTTTAATAACTTTGAACCTTTTGGCTGATTTCAGGCTGGGATACAGGGAGATCACAAAGGTATGCTCGCCCTAAAGTTCGTGCAGTTGTACAGTTTGGCAGAGGGCAAAGTCCTAACACCCCGCTCTCATGGGAGAACAGGCATCCCCGCAGCCATTCGGGGCAGCAGCAGCCACCGTGTCGCAGTCCAGACTGTTGGCTCTGGCCAGCCACTGCACATCTCTCTCCTGGGGACAAGAGCTTCAAGAGGGGGGATAAACCTTCCCCTGACAAAGTGGGAAGGAAGGAGACCTGCTTTGTATGGGGGACAAGTCTGTAGGCCATCGAGCTTCATTGCTGCTGCTGCTGGAATGTGCGTTTATGACAAAGAAGAAAGCGAGCAAAAAGTTTTCTTTATAGGAGTCTCTTTTCTTGGAAAGAGTGTGTGCGTGTAATAGACTCGCTGTGTGTGTTTGTGTATTCATTTTTCAGCTGGATGGCTCAGTCTTGGATCTGGGTCACTAGGTGCCACTGAGATATGAACACGAGATGTTAATAATACTGCAGCAGGAGTGTTAGACTCTGTTCTTCGGTACCCAAGAGAAGTTGCCTACTGCTCGCAATTTTCAGAGTCCTTCCGGGCATTCAAGTTTCCAGCTCCTCTGTCTGTTAATCTTCTGCTCAGCATTGAAACAATTTTCAGCTGTTTATTCTTACAGCAGGCTAGTCTCCAGATATCCAGTATCCAGATATTCAGTATTTGTCCTCTGTCTCCCTTTGTGCTGTGGAAGATGAGACTTTGCAGCTGCTGGTTAACAGATTTCATAGTCTAAGATTTTAACATCTTCGTGCTTTAGCTCTGGAGGTCATGGTCTGAATTCTCAGTCCTGACCACAAATAGCAAATATGATAAATCATCCGATTCACATGTTAAGTGATAAAGATTCGTTTAATTACAGTGTCTGAAACACCAATCACGGTGGCAACTAATATAAACAAACTAGAGAACAAAATATGAACAGCTAAATGAATGCTGAAAAAAAAACAACTCATGCATCTGGCATCCAGGGCTGAGAGTTGCTATATTATATCTGAAATGGGTTGATAGTGGGAGTGAATTCTAAATAAGGTGCCATCAGCTAAACAAGTCATTTTGTCAGCAACAGATCTAACGAGGCCCATTTCCTGGGGATTTGCGCTTCATACTTGGCTTCTCCATCGTCTAATATGGAACCAACCTTGATCCAAGCTTTTCTTGTGGATGGGCTACACCTAACCCATTTCCTGCAGAGTTTCTCTGCCAGTTTACTAAATTACAAAGTCCCAGGGAACATTTCTGGCCACTAGAGTTTGGTTGTCCATACTGTTGAATTGCCTGCGTGGTGCTTGGCATGCTGCTGGCCTGTGTCTACCAGCAGTCTCCCAAATGATTCCTGAACACAATCTGGGAGCAAGCTTAGGCCATTTCCAGCAAGCAGTTCACATTTGGCCCACCCTCTTTTGGAGAGCAAGAGCATTTAGGAGTACATGGCACGGGCTGTTCACTGCCAGCTACCCTTAGTGCCAGAGAATGGTGCTGGGAATATTTAAGGTTGGGGTATAGACATAGTTTCTGGTACCTAATAGGATTTACTCCTTTTCCTCAGGACTACTGATATGCTAATTGAGCTTTTATTCATTAATTAACTGCCTGTTTATACAGACCTGTTGGAAATAAGTGTGTTAGAAATCTCTGCTCTGCTGCCAGATTTGGCTGGAATTGATTGAAAGCTTCACAGTTATTAGTAGGTGATGGACAGTGATGGGAAGGGAAATTCACAGAGACCCTAATGTGCACAGCCATTTGTGTATGTACATGTTCTTGCATACAGGATGCAATCACAAACCTCTCATATGGAAATCGGGCTAGAAATACGGTGGACAAACATAACATGGTCAAACCTGGCAGAGTATGCTCCGTAACCAATCTATTTTGATGGGGCTTAAGGTGAGCTTCAGTTTCTCAGGGCATCTTGCCCTTTGAAGCTCTGTGTTTGGTCAGGCCCCTTGAATTACATCAGTTGAACTGAATTTTAAGCAGAAAGAAGGCCACTGAGAACTAACACGTGCCTTTGAACACATACAACGGTTAACTATGTTGTGTAGCAAGAAATCTTTATGACTGCGAGTATGTGTAGATGTGCGTGAGCGACTATTAAACCAGCTTGGGGACTCCTACAAGTGTAGTAATCTGAAGCTCAGCATTGAAGAGTAGAAGACACGTGAATGGTGGGATCATTTCTTGTTTGGTGAGCCTCTCCTGGGCTATGTTAGCATATGCAGGGTGGTGAACACAAAGTTAGGTGAAGGATGTCGCAATATGCCTGAACAACCTGCACCGAAACATTGCCATCCGTCTGCACAGTCTAAAGCTTGTGCTGTTGTTGCTGTCCCTTTCCAGCCCAAAGTACCCTCCTGCCTTCTGAAGGTGCAAAGGAAATCTTGAAAATATGACCCACTGCAAACTTGCACGGCAAATCTTCCCAAGTCTGCAGGCAGCTGAACCGAAAGTTTCAAGCAGCAAGAAAATAGCTTGTATTTTCTGTAACATGAAAACCAGAATCCTCAAAAGGAGGGTTTAAGAGGTCAACAACATTAGCTGCTTCACATCTGGTCTTTTCAGTAGGTATAGTTTATTCTCACAGGCTGAACCTGCTTCTCACACTGCCCCTGGTACACCCTCCCTCCTTTCATCTGGCTCCCCCACTGCCTGTTGATATGTCACCAGCTGGGACTGGTTTATTTGTCATGCCCAAGGAAAAGAAAAAACGTCAACATGGTGATTTTTCACCTGCCTTCTGAGCAATTTCTAAACAATTTGCTCTTGAAAAAAGAAATATTCATCATGAATTTCCATAAGCAACCATGAAAATCCAGATTTCTCATGACCGAGATGGTGATTTTTATTTTTGTTTTTATTTAAAAAACAACCTCTGTCAATAAACAACATCAGATCAAAGTGACAGTCTTAAAGATTGGATGGTGCAGCTAGCATGGGTACAAGACATCACAGGCTGTCAAGATTAAAGACAATTTTTCCATTACAAGGGCAGGCTAAAACCAAGACCTTGCAACTACAGAAGAACCTAAACATTATAGTAGGCTAGCTGCTAGAAATATCTCATTGACTGAATGTTAATGCATCTGTGGGATTTTCAGGAGTGAGCTTTGAGGGCAGCAGAAAATGGAATGGAGTTTAATCTGGAAGGAGACATGAAAATGATGTCTTTCTCTGTTAGAATCAAAGCCAAGGAGAATTTGGACGCATTCCATTACTTAGGACTGACTCAGCCTCTTTTTTGAATTTAGTGTAGTGTCAATTGCAGAGATGCCAGCAAAGCTATCCATCAAAATGCTTGGAGGAAAAAGCACAGGTGCTCTCCCGCTCCGGCTATTTATAGGAAAGGCTCGCAATCACATGTGATACAAATGCCCCGATTGAGTTTTTACATTCCAGAGCCCTAAATCCATCTCTCTGGCTGAAAACACAGCTCAAAAATTATAATTGGCTATCAGTTGTTGCTGTTTAGCAAAGCTGAAAAAAAAATCGGCTAAGACATTAAATTTAGCTACAGGGGACTAAGAAAGTAGCAGTAAATTTGGGAAACTTTGTAGGAAGCATACTGGTTTGGGAGAAAGTTACTAAGGCACAGGAGAATTTGCAAAGTATGTTAGCATATAATAATATTTTATTTCAAAAATTACATCCAGTCTTCAGCATATTTAGGATGCAGAAAATGCTCTGGCTCCTAGATACAGGCTAGGACCTGGATCAGCACATCTTTTACTAAATATCCTAGAAATTTTCCATTTCTTCTGCTGTTTGAGGAAATCTCAGGTAACCCAATATTTTTTCTAGGAGGATTGGTGTTGCTTGTTGGCTTTTGAAATTTCTCATAATTTGTTAGGTTTTCAAGCAAAAAATTTGTAATAAGTATGAGAAATGTCTGTGATTAAATCAGAAGCATTTTCAGTCTACCAAAGGAATTATTTAGACCCTTGCATATTTATGTGAACATGTTTCTTCTCTTCTCAACATGACTGCTGTTGTCTCAGTTGCCATAATAATTGTTTCAGTGTATTTTTAACCAGTTCTTTAAATAAGCCAGAGCAGATTGCAAAGGCGGCAACAAATACAATAATTTCAGATTCTTACCTCTTTCAGGAGTCTACCCGGAGTTCTGCTAAAACTGATGTGAAACACGTTGACCTACTTTGGCAAAGATCACCACAAAGTCCCAGAGGACTCAAAGTCTGTCTCTTCTGTTGCTCTTTCTTTGTATATTCTTTGAGCCAGTAATTTGTTAGAAAGCCACATAATCGGTTGCTACATTTCCAGAGGACAAAAAGTGCATATTTAGAGACAAAAAAAAAAAAAAAAAAAAGACAAAAAAATAGGCTCGACTCTTTCTCTGTGAGGGCTTTTGTTTGTTCACATGTGCCAGACTCTATGCAGACTACCTGCTCATGTTAGTAGAAAAGACAGCAAAAACAAATGGTGTGGGCAACGAATCTCAGGATATTAATAATTTTGTGGGAATCCCAGACATCTTAGAGCCTCTGCCTCAGCTGATCCAAAGAAATCATGTCCTAGTAGTACTCCATCCTGTCTTGTGCAAAGCCCCATCTTTCAGAAAGACACTTGAATAGCTTCAGGGAGCTAACAAGGTGGCTATGCCTATACTCAAGTTTTGGTGGCAATGCACCTCAGACAGTGCTTAGTCCTGTGCCTCTTGTTTCCAGTGTGCTCAGTAACTAGAATCGTTACTGTTGGGAAATTAAGAAGATCAGCCTCCCACCAATGAAGGGGGCTCTTTTCTGTGGAGCACAAGTCCCCCTGCCAGTGGGGTGCCCAGCAGCATTGTCCTAGTATTGTGTCTGTAGATAAAGCACTGTGACCATTTTACTCCTTTTGTTCAGCAGTATGGTAGAAAGCCCTACATCTAACATATTACTTTTTAAACCTACTTTCCAAAAGTCTTGAAATTTGGATAGTTGTCTTTCATGAATGCCTGTTTTCCCATTATTTTCTCCAAGCCCCAGCAATTATTTCTGAGCTACGTGTGATTTCTGCCATATTTGACAAAAAGGTAGAGGTCCCAAATATCTTTGGTTTGAACAAGCTTTATGCAAGTAGAAGAGAAATGGCAGAGTGCAGCATTCAGTCCTGATTTAACATGGGGATGGAGAGAAGAGTGTAAAGGAAAGAGAAGGATGCTGTGGATCACAGAATCACAGAAACTCTACAGCCATATAAACTCCCAGATTTCACAGATGCAGCAGGAAGACACACAACCACAAGGAACTGGGCTTTCCTAGCCCTGCTGCAGACCGATTTGCAACCCTTCACTGCAGCAGCTGTGGAGGGTGGCCGTACAGCCGTAACTAACACAATGGCATGTGTTATGGTGGCTTTATAGTGCTGACGTAAGGTAGGTGGGGAGGTGACACGCCAAGCCCCACACCTACCGTAACGTCATATGCGGTGTCTATGGAAGGCCAGCACTAGTCTCCCACAAATCCAGGGGCTGTCAAAACGCTCCGTGTGTAATGCTGTTTAAGATAAGCGGTGTGTACATTGCCGCGATGATATCAGAAGTCCTCGGGGCAAGTCATGCCATCTGGGAAGGGCAATCTCGGGTGAGTTTAACTTCTGGAACGGGAAGGTAAGCCCGGCACTGCCATCCCACATCCAGACCACTTTTAAAACTTATGTTCCTGCAAAGATAGCACAGGTTTCCTTAGGTTGTTTAGTAGAAGAAAGGATCCTGTGAACTTCAAGGTTCATTGGCACACGGTGAAACCCTGATACGGTCAGGTGCAATGGCAGTTGTGGAAGGTTGGGGTACCAAACAAAAGAGCACCCCAGAAACCAGCTGCTCACTAGTCTGTGCTTATTCTCTTGCCATCAACCTGACGCTTCAGAGAAAGTTTAAGCAACAGCCTGGGCAGAAGTGGCTGTCAAACATGCTTTAAGTTTCTGTATGCTTTTTGTTGTTGTTTGCTTGCTTGCTTCGTTTGCTTTTATGCATTGCTTCCATAGCAATGATTCCAACACACAACGAAAGGTGCAAACCTTTGCTTTGCTGTGGTGAAACTAGCTGCTTTCATTTGGAGAGCGTCCAACGTGTCCAGAACGGATCCGAGTGAATCTGACGGGGTGTGACACACGTTGTTTTCCCTGGTGGAAGCGAGCCAAGCAAGGAGGCATTCGCAGACAGAGCCTGTGGGTACCTTCAACCCTCGAGGAGTTTGGCAATCCCAAGAGCCTGGGCACGTCTCTTCTTGGAGAGGTCAGTTTGAGAGCTGGCCTTCATTTCTGCTGGGAGAGCTGCGCCGAAGTCTGCCTGGCTGAGCTAGCGTGAGGGGCAAGCAGTAAAATGTCCCACGGCTCTGAGAAATAAATATTGGCACACCATATGTATCTCGAAATATACAGACCAAGACACACATGGTTCTGAAAAAAGTACTAATATTTGGTTTCTGGAAGTGCTGAAATAGCACAACTTCTCGAATAAAAGCCTGGCACAACTGAAATCAGTGGGAGTTTTGTCTGTGACTTTAAAAAAAAAAAAAGTGATTTCACCATAAACTGGTTTATAGCTTTCACTAGGTAGGGACTACAAAGCGAAACCACATCCCTGTGCGCTAGATAGGTATTTGCCAACTGGGTTTGGGTCGGCTTAGAAAGGAATAAAATTTGCTCTGTTCTTTCCTTTCAGTCCTCTAATTAATTTGTGCTTAGCTCCACACTGCCTTCTTTTGCTGCGAAGAGCAGACATGAAATTGGGATTGTATGTGTTGACAGTCCTGGCTCGAGCCTTCACACGGGTTGGCTGAGATTTAACAATACATTTTTTCCCATGGTATTTTCTGTCACATATTTTTTAAACAAGCGCTATTCTGTCAGCTACAGAGGGCAGGAAGAAAAGATGTACTGTAAAGCAGCAAACAAAAGGCAATTTCAGGTTTAGCGTTTGCAAGATTGTATGATTATATTGGCAACTCTCCTCTGTAATCTCTTTACGAAATGTATAGTCTGTTTGCTGTGCTATCCGGAGGAATAAAGGAAATTAAGGAACACTTCATTAAAAAGAATGACTCAATTTACCTTTGGCCACAGAAGCGTAAGCTCTGCTGACATTTTACAGAGTCACTGCCAACAGGTCTGGACTTTGGCTTCCATCTGGAGGAAATGGGCACCTGAAAACGAGCCCAACTGGGCACCTACCCTGTGCCACACTGGCTGCGAAACCCCCAGCTCCAGCTGGACGCGTGCAGCGCCGCGCGGTGTGTCACAGGGCAAATACTTGAACGGTACCATCACCGTGGTACTGCATGGTCAGGAGCAGTCTGATACAATAGCCCCTTTTTCCACCAGGAGACCAGCCTTACAGAGCAATTGCTGTTGACTCCGTCGGTTTGGGATCATTCCCTTTGGAATCAGTGATAAAATTCCTCTTGTCTTGAGCAGGAGCAGCATGGGGCCATGAAGCCACTGGGCTAAAACCCTACACGCTGCTTTGAAAGTTAAGGAAGCGTTAAGGTCGGAATAATAACTCCCATGAAGTGTGACAGAAACCAATGCAATTTGCACCGTCCAGCTATTCGGCTTGTACATGCAGATTATCAGAATCTGGTTATCACATTTAGTAATCCCAGCCTGGCACTGGCTGAAAAAGTGCTTTACAAAACATACAGCCCAGGGCAGGAGACTCCATAAAGTCAATGTTTTTATTGCTTTTTTTTTTTATTATTGATATAACAACCCTCTTGTCATGTAGCCTTTCTTTTCTTTCTTTTCATTTAAAGACGGGGGAAAGAGAAGTAGATGATACGAGATGATAACTTAATGCAACGATTGCTGGTTGTCCGCGGAGAAGCATAAACGTGACCCAGGGTCTGGAGTAAAGCCAAGAAAACTGCTGAGAAGACAGATCCTTGTTATC
The DNA here is from genome assembly GCF_040182565.1 of Anser cygnoides. Classification (NCBI taxonomy): domain Eukaryota; kingdom Metazoa; phylum Chordata; class Aves; order Anseriformes; family Anatidae; genus Anser; species Anser cygnoides. The sequence continues at coordinate 181,429,722 of NC_089873.1, forward strand.
ACGTGCTGCGGGTCGTCGGGGACCCATTGCAGAGCCCAGCTGTGCCGTGGGCTCTGTTTCCGCAGGAACCAGCGTCTCCCTGTGTAGACACCATGTTATGAGACACCAGGAGTCAGTACTTGGCAGCTCCTCAGTTGGGAGAAAGATTCTTGCAATCAAAAACTGTAGGCATGAGGGGAGTTTGTTTAAAAAAAAAAAAAAAAAAACAGAATGGGGGAGAGGATAGAGGAATCATCCTAAAAGAAGAACCTGGATTCCTCCTACCACAAAGACTTACCAGAAACAAAACAAAAACAGAAAGAGCGGGAATAGAAAGTGCTGACCTTTCCTAGACCAAAAGGTCTCTCTGTTGGGGTGGTGGGGCTGCAGCTCTTGCTGCTGGTCCGTTAGCTCACGTGCTGCTCTGATTGCTGGTGCCATCAGCGCTTGGCTTGAGATGAAGGGAGGAGAGAGAAGGAAGGGGGGATTTTCTTTGCTGCAGCTTGCCAGAGTGCCCCCTATATTCCTGTTCTGCAATCCCAGTAAAGACCATTTCTTCCAGAAGAACTTGCAGAAGAAATATTCCCAGAAGAAATTATTTCCAGAAGAAAGTCTGGGCTTATCCACAGGCAGCGGCTTCTAGGGTTGGACTCCTTCCTGGGCAGCGAGGTGACAGCTTTCAGGTTTTACAAGCTAAAGAAGACCCGGTTAAACACAAATGATGAGGAAAGCTTGGTGGGGTGGGTCAGAAGGAAGAACAAACTTCTAAAACATATGGGGCAAGGCCTCAGCGGCACCGTGGCCGGCTGCAAGGTGCAGCACACGCAGCTGGACTCCCCTTACAGAGGTGACATACCGAAATAGTTTTTTGAGAGGATTTGCACAAGCTGGACAGACGTATTTTATTTATCTAATAATGCTGGTATTTGTACCCAACCGCCATAGGCCGCGGAGTACGAAATGCTGAGGCACTTCACTCAGGGCTCATCGCAGCAGTGAGGCCATGCAGGCCGGTTACGTTTTTACGTGCTAGGAGCCTGCCGACTGTAGGATGTATTGAGTTTCAGTGAACACAATGAAATGTTATAATGTACGAGCCTGGACCGACAGAGCCTTTTGAAGCAGACATCCCTTCAGCAGGAGGATTCGGGCTGCCGACAGGCGTGGTGGCACAGGGCCTTTTTACGCTCACCTAAACCCTGAGATAAATTACCTCGTTATTGCTTTTTCCCCAGGCACAGCAGACAGTTCTTATTGGGTATGTCTCGGAGCTGAATTAGGTTGGTACTTTGCCAGCCCTGGTCACAGACCTTTAGCGAAGACATCTCATGCTCTTGCCTGTAAGGAAACGTGCTTCATAAGTGGGTGATCATTACTGAAATACATTTGGTAATGGAGGAGTTATCACTCAAACACCAGGCTCAATAAAGATAACTGAACAAGCGTGGTTATGGCATTGGTGTAAATAGGAAAACATATCTGTGGCAGGTTTCTCTCTTTCTATTTAAGGTTATAAAATACGAGAAGTAATCAACATTTATTTTCCATACCAGAAGTAAAATAGCTTAAATAGTAGTATTCATTATTTCAAATGAGCAATCAAACAAGCAAAAAAAACACCCCTATTTTTCATGCTTTATTAAAAAAAAAAAACAAATAAACAACTATCTGTTATTTATGGTCCCACCAGCATTATGTATTATCTGACCATGCAGCACAGCTTGACTCTAAAGCTACATTTTAAGAGGAACACTTCTACTTAAGAGGAATACAGTCTAGAGGGGTTCAAACCCATAGTGTCCACATCCCAGCAGACTACAGTCTCTGGCCTTGCTGTATACGAGCCGTGCTGCCACACAGGGTCAGGGAAACAAGATGATAACACACCTGGAGGGTGGCTCTGAAGGCGCAGGGTTTAGGAGCAAAGGATCTCAGGTTTTGTGTTTTACCCAACGTTAAATGCAGGTGCTGCCCTGGGACTGAGGACTTGAACCTCACGCTCTCCTTTTCTGTGCTTTCCCTGCTCACCAGTGTTGGTAAGAGTGTACCTCCATGAGTTACACCATTTCACATATATCAGCAACAAAAAGACTTTCTCGAGGTCATTAATTACAATAGAGCCCAAACAGTTAATATTTTGGGGGGCAACTTCCTTTGAACTAGAAGGTGGACTTATTGAATTACACTTCTCCTAATTCCAGCTCCCAAGAAAAGCCCATTCAGTTCTCGATTTGGGGAAGCAAACAGCTTTGTTGTACCCTAAGCAGCAGCCAGAGGTTAATCCATGATGTGGACCAGAGTATTTTCCATTTGCATTGGCATACTCCTGGAATTACTCTCTTAAGATGCAGCAACTTACAGTAGAGCTCTGTGCTCACAGTTTTTAAGCAATATCTGCCTCCATCCCAGCAATTCTCTTTTCCCAGCAAACGTAATAGAAGCACCCTTCTGCAGGAGCCTGTCTATCCTCCCTGCCAGCTCGGGGTCCAGCCCGCCGCTCGCTGCAGCCGCTGGGAAGTTTTCCACGACTTGAGGACGGGCTGGAGCTGGCTCGCACTCTGCTCCTTTAAAGCTGCAAACTGGTTGAGCTAGCACAACCAGCGCTTTGCAGACAACTCAGCAATTACGGGATCATATAACTACAGTAAGAGGCTGAGCTGCAAATTACTGTAATTATGAATATTTCTGTTGCAAGGCAAATTTACAGCCAGATATGTCATGTCAAAATTATTTCATTTTGTGGGTAATTCTAATTTTGCAATACATTTCTAGAACTTCATTTTCCTGTTAAACAGCATATTAATTTGAAGAGTCTATTACAGCGGTTATAGTGGATTATTGTTAGAATTCAGAGGCAGATTATGAAATGCAAACATGCTCCATGGCAGGCTAAATCCTGATCCCAGACAGAATAGCTGAGATGGGAACGGCGATTAATATCATCATGAGGGTGTTGGGCAGTGTCTCAGGAGAGGCTCGGTTCCCTGCCAAGGGACTGTTTTTTAAGTACGTCTTCACATATCCCAAACCTTGCATTCAGACTCCTTCTGGAGTTCACCCAGGCGTTGCTAACGATGATGTCTTGCAGGGGACGTGGTGTGAAGGAGCTCTTGGCCTCTCCCGGCCCCATCCGTGACTGACACGGGGCACATGCAGGGATTTAACCCGGCTCTCCCTCCCGCACCGGCTGCCAGTGGAAAGAGCCGTGACTCGGGGCTGACCGGGTCACCGCCAAAAGAAGGAACGACCTTGTCAACTTTATCGTCGTATCTAGTTACGTGGCGCGGGAGGAGGCCAAAATCACCCCCTCCCCTCGCCGGTTTGCTCATTAGTGGTTCACGGGACGGGCCTGACCCTTGTTGCCCCTGCAGACGCCTCTGCCGCGGACCGAAGCGGGTCTGAGGCTCGCATGGCACGCGGGGCCAAGCCCTGGGGCATGCTCCTGGCTGGGCCCAGGTGGAGCTGGTGACCAGGGTGGTTTTCTTGGGGAAGAGCTGCAGGCGAGGTGCCTCAGCCAGGTCACCAAGCTGCTGAGATGAGAGCAAGAGGGGCCGCAGCCGTTCTGCCCCCCGAGATGGTGGTTTGGGGTGCTTCTGCCCTGTGTTATTCCCTGCCGGTTCACAGCTGTTCCCCGCAGCGTGTGCGGTATTCGCAGATTATTGTCACATAAATATTTCCCTCTCCAGGCGAACACAGATAAAGCCTCTGTGATCCAGGCTTTCATCTGCCACTGCTAGGCAACCGGGCTCTCCATTCCCAAACACTGAAAAGTCCAAGGAGCTTCGCAGCGGAGCTGGAAGTGGCCTCTACGGGGTCCTTCTTGCCCGCACAGACGCTTTCCAAGAGCTGTTTTGTTCCAGCAGCAAAATCAGGAGACCCTCTCCAAGAACGAGCCTCACAAGCAGGTGCCTGGGAGAGAGAGCTCTGCCAAGTGCAGTGGCGACCAGGTAGACGTGATTTTTTGGACCCTATAAGGGTTTAATGAAGAGCGGAGAGTAAAATGGTATATTAAAATATTGACATATGGGTAACTCCCCCATTACGCCCTAGCCAAAGCACTTAGCAGCGGAACTGCATAGAGTCTGGCATTGCAGAGGACCATCCCCTCCAGAGAGGACAATTCCCATCAGACCTTACAGTCCCCTTCCTGAGGTATCAGTTATTTATCCTGTGCACTCCAAAAGTCAGCGGGTCCTTCTGATACGCGAGAAGACTGCTAAACAAGCTGCTGATCAGGCCGGTGAGATGTTAGTCTTCCCCCATGGGATGCTCTCCGTGATTTCATCCAGGAGCTGGGCAAGGAGAAAAGGTGCTGGTCCTCACAGATTTTCCTTCTAATGCTCACCTGCACGGCCAGCTTCTCCAGGGCATCCTTCCCCTGCCGAGCAGCTCCACTCAAACGTAACTGCTGTCCTTCTTCCTCACGTACGGCAAACTAGATTAAATTCCTCATGAAATTAACTAGCGATCTCTCACAATTAAAGTCATAATTAATGTAAATAGTCAATGTAATATATACCCAAGAGGAGATGTTTATTTAAATGCACTCTTACTGGTCATTTATATTCTATTGCATTACATTAGGCTGGAAGATCCATCTGTTATTAAGCTTGCCCGAGACTTCTCATTAAATAAAATTGTAACAGGAGGTACAATGCAGATTTTTTTTCATGCCAATTATCTGCCCCAAGAAAGATATCCAACTATTTTAGTTACCTGTAACAGCGAAAATAGAAAAAATACAGGTGATTTCTTGTGAAATAAATGTTCCCTATATTGCCTTTGAACACGCGAGGGGAAAACCTATGCATTTGTCAAGTTTCAGATGTGTAAATGAGATTGATTTTCTTGCTCTTGTCTCAGACCTCACATTTGCACTGGACTACTCCAAGTAAGGGGCAAATATCATGGTAACTATTTTAGTTGTACAAAAATTACTCGTGTCAGGATATGTCCACAACACAGTATGTGTTTGTGCTGGGAGAGTGCTTCTGCATTTCAGAAGCTTCTGCATTTTCAGTGCTTCTGAAATACATCCCCCTGTCATCCCCACTGACCATGCTATGGTACACACAACGGAGTTGTCTCAGGGGCACCAGCTGGATGAAGCTAAACAAAAAGATGGGCCCTGGGGACACACCTGTGTGCAAATGGGATGAGACTAGAGCAAGACCGAAGTGACCCCTGCCAGTAAATGTCAAATTTTCAGCACCTCTTCTGCCTTTCGCAATCTGCTCCTCATGCACTGCACCACTTGCTGAAGTGCCCATGGCCTAAGTCAGTGCTCATTGTCCAAGCTCACCTGCTCTCCATGGAGATATCTGTATACCCCCTGGATAACTCACTTAGAAAAATCACTTCTTTGCAGCTCAGGTCAGAAGAAATCACTCCACCCCTGGGCATGCATCTATCCGTCTTTCTATCTATCTGTTTACCAATGAACCTATCACCCAGGACCATACCAACCTACCATCTAAGACCATGCCTATGGAGGCAGCTTAACCTGCTTTCAGACTCCAAAAAAAGCACTTTTGCACATTATTTATCTGCAAGTAAACTCTCTGTTCTGAAAAGTGGAGTCGCAGCTCCCAAGTCCAGGCCCTCTTGCATCCCGAGAGCGCACAGAAACCTGCTCCTGGCATGGCACAGCACGTTGTGTAGGCATAAAAGTAGCCAGAACTCAGGACTTGAGCAGAAACACTTCCTAATGATGCTGTGTGCACTGGAAAGTAATTTCTGGAACCCAAACTATGTAAATAAAGTCTTCGTGTGACCTCTTTCTCCCCTCTCAGTTCCCAACCTTATAAATAACTCTTACTTCCACCTTCAGATTTTTTCCAGAGCTCTGCTGAGGCTTTTGGTCTGCCTATTTTTAGCTTTGCATTTATTGACAGTGGTTTCCTCCTTGTCTGCCTATTCAGGCTGCAGCCTAGAGAATGCAGAGGTTATTCTCTTTCCCCAAACTGGCTTTCCGTGGACAGATCTGTAAAGTTTCTGACGACAAAAAGAGAGGTCACCGTTTCTTTCCTTCACACCTGGCATACACATCCTCTGTGAGCCACCACGGGACTCACACACTGGCTGCCTCCAAAAACTTCCCGAGACATGAGAACGTGCTCCTTGATACCCAGGTACAGCCAGTCCTCTCTGGGGAAGGCAGCAAGGAAGACGTTGATGCGCATAACGAGGAGTAGGAGGGCAGGATGTATTTTAGATAACTCCAGTCAAAAAAAAAAAAAAAAAAAAAAGATATTATCAGTAATGGCTGAAAATGTGCAGAAAAACTGCTAGAATAATAGCAGGTATTTTTTCTTGTTTCTCAGCAGACAGAATCAAATAACTAACCTCGTACTACGCATGTTAACTAGGTATAAATTGCTGTTAGTTGGGCAAATTTCTTGCTGTGTGGTTGGAGGTAGTGCGTGATAGCCCGCGTGGGATCATGCAGGTTTAGCGTGCTTCAAAAGTGCAAAGGGTATATTCATACAGCTAACAGAGCCTGAGAAAAGACACATACAGATCCCATAAAATGTGTCTTTTTCTGAATCCCATTAACCAAAAGGAGGTTAAAAACCCCAAGGAGCCTTAGCAGCAGATATTTTTTTTATGGTGGTAGTTCTTCCTTGTGGGGTAATAATGCAGAAAAAATGGAAAATGATGATAGCATCAATTTAAGCCATAAAAAAAAAATAATTGTTTGATGAACCTACTCATTTATATGAACTGTTCTGTTTGCTCGGTGCTTTGCTTCAGGCACAAAAGTTTAGACAAATCCAACGCGAGGGCTAAAACGACAGAAGTAGTTGTAAATTGTTGTAAAAATTGATTTTACAGAGATACGTGCTGTAAGGCCCGATTTTCAGAGACATGCTTAAAGTAGGACACATGATTAAAGAACTTGCTGAATCAGAGACTTTGTGCACAAAAGACCAGTTATGCAGCTAACTGGCTGTGCAAATAGGCAGCGTGGTTTCCTTATGCAGTTGTAACTGCATACAGAAAAGCTACTTGTTCATCGCTGCTACAACTTGCATGAGCACTAATTGGGAAAATATGGTGTTTGGTATGGCCGTAGATTCACAGATTTTTCCACCGTGAGTTGGATTTTGGCTTCCACCTTGTCTCTACCAGTAAGATCTGCTTTGAAAAGCCAGCAGGACAGTTGCAGCCTGTGGTAGATCGATCCTCCAAGACTTGAAGTGACTCAGACACTGGATCTGAGGAGTAATTGATAGCAGCAGAAGGTAGCTATCCAGTCCTTGGACCTGGATGTGGTGAGGACGATGGTGATAGCACAGCTCGTGGGTGTGCTCCGTGGCTGTGTCCTACCGACAGCGGAGTGCCAGGATGGGTTTAGTCCCAGGGCCTGGTGGAGAACGTGTTCCAGCCTCTCTCAGCTCCCTGTTTTGTTTCTTTTCTAATCCCCGGGTTCTTGTCCCAGTCTCTTAACCTTTCCAGCCTTTGCTATACGCCAGCTTGTGAGCTCTTTACCCTTGGCCTGGCCTCTCCTCCCAGTCCTTGGTGCGGTCTCTGCACCACCCCAGCCTGCAGGGCCGCTGGCCTTGCTCCAGTCACAGCCTCTGTTCTTCTGGAAGGTCTCTGCCTTCCTCCCCTTGAGAAGCTCCTGGGCGGCTCCTTAGCCACCTTCCCACCCACAGATGGGACTCTGACAGTAAATGGATCAATATGATGAGTGACACAGAACGACACGAGGAAAGGAACAGACCTACCTCTGAAAACAACTTGGATGGTGTATGGTCAATGGGGTGTTGGGCTATGCATTGAGCGGGATGGAAAACCACACACTGGGCAGCTGTTCACTTGGTGGGCACCATCCTTTGTGTGCTAGCAAAGAGGCAAGGCTGGGTGACTGGTGCGGGGACAGGGTATTGGCAGTGGCTGGAGGATGTCACAGCGATCTGACTTTGGGGCCATTGAGAGGAAGAAGTTAGAAATCAAGTCAGCAGGGAGAGGTCGTGCCCGTGTAACCTAAGATGGGAGGTGTGAATACTCCTTCGTAAGTGATCACACAGTCAATGAAGAGATTTCAGAGTCCACTTTCCTACGGGCTCTTCCTGGGTGTACCCCACTTTGCAACTCCATGTTCCTGTAGCATGGTTTTGTGTGTGCACGCACAGCATTGTGTAGATTCAAAGCAACAGCTCCTACCACACCCTCGAATGAATAGCTTGGACAGACGATAAGGCAGATGTGTAAGACATTTGCGGTATGAAATGCTACTGAATAAGCAAGCAGCTGTATACTGATCTGGCTTCATTTTCCAGATGGTCGCAGCAAGCAGCATCCTGCAGAGAGCATTATGATGGTCAAGTCCTGAGCTGACAAAGGCTGAGTAAGTGTAATAATATCTGCGACTTGAAAGAAAGGATTGTACAATTCCTGCCAAGAACAGATGGCAAGATAGTGTTCTTAGCCACAACTGATACCGACCTACTAGCAGGAACCACAGATCTTTATTGCAAACATATCTTATGACAATTGATGCAATCCCTTAATCAAAGAGCCTTGACTGTTCCTCTGGTTAATTCCCTCATCCAATTGACATTACCAGGCAGTGTCTGGTATAAGGCTTAGCCACATAAGCAGCTCCTAGATTCCTATCTCTTGAGGATGCTGGCTCGTATCGTGCATTACATCAGCCCGGTCAGATTAGATAGAGAAAGGGGCTTTATTCAGACTCCCTATCAGAAGTGCCTCACGTAGAAGCTGTGATCCTAAAGGATAAAAGGACTGATGAGTGATCCAGATCCCAGACCTCATGGCATCAAGAGACGTTCCTGGGGCACATAAATCAGGCAGATCCTCTTCTGAAAGTGCCTAACAGGGCCACAGCTACTACTTGTCTCATACATCTCAGCACAATCCGTGGCTAAGACTTTCCATGAGGGTCCCCCTGGGAAAACCACGTGAGTCCGACGTCTTGATGAGCTCAGAGTAGGCACTCAACCAGTGTTGCAGGTCAGGTGGTGAAGGGCAACTTGATCAGCTCTTACAAACTGCTTCCATCCATGGACTCGTGCCCTTCGTCCAGGCAAGGGAAACTATTTCAGCAGCCATTATCCAGCTAGAGCAAAGTCGCCTCCTAATTAGCCTTCACTTCAGTCTGAGCTGTACCTTTAAATATATGATAATATATTACAATTAAAAATATTCTTTAATATGAATGTTAAAAGGTACTGGTTAGAACACGCTAACTAATGCATTTTAGAATAATACCTTTTGTCTTAAACTAAACAAGTACTCCGTAGCCGTAAGGAAACCACCCCCAGTGCTTCATTCTCCATTCATTCTAGCTTTCCGTTTGGCTATATGTGCACTCTCCTTTCTTTTCCCACGAGATCTTCCATATTTATACTTGCTTTGGGAAGCTGTTGCCCTCCAGCCTACCATACGTAATACCCAGCCTGTGAAATCGTGTTTGCCCTTGACCATTCACCCTGAAGCCAGCCAAGAAAGATGTGAAAGGTGAGGAGGGAAGGGGGGAAGGAATGTCTTTTAAAGAGATGCACCAGTGCAGCTTTAAAAGCCACCCTCTAACTGCTGTTTCCAAGTCCACGATAATCAGGACATGCACTTTGAAATGGGGATGGGAAAAACAGTCCTCCCCAAAGGGAAAGAAGGATCCCCGTTCAGAGGGAATGCCAGGCTGTCCCAGTCTGAACCTACCCCTAAAAATACGCTTCAGCCAACCTCCGAGCATCCTCCCAGACGCCAGCACATGCTGGAGAGATGCTGGTGGCCCCAGGGAGAGCCCAGGGCTGCTGTCTGCTCTGGGGTCCAGCTCTCCATGCCCAGAGCAATGCCAGGCTGGGGGTGTAACTCCTTCATGCTGTGCCTGTCTGAAGGACACCATCAAACTGACCCACTCAGCAAAGCAATCTTTTATGGCATCAAGGAACACGCATTCGTTTCCAAACCCCACAAATCTAAAAGCAAAAGCAGCATCCGAAATGCCAATTGCACTTTTAAGAGGGATGGCTGCTCCTCTTCCATCTGTGTTGCTTTTTGTCTTTTCTGCCATGCGTTTATACAAACAGTCAGGGCCGGGGGGGATGGGGGGGAGGGGGTCATCATTGCTATTGTTTTCTTTTCAGATTAAAACCTTATCCTTGCAGATCAGGCAAAACATCAGCTCAAACACTCTCGGCGCCATCGGACTCCAAATCCGCCTCTGAGGCTGCGGACAGGGCGTTCGCCTTCCCGTTTCTGTGGCTCAGCAGAGGCTTGGGTTCCCCAAAACCCCAGTGCCTGTCTTTGATCGCCTGCTCTCTGCTTTATTAAGATGCACAGACAATACTGCTGCAAACACCAGTGGGGATAGAAAGAGCCTGCACATACCAGCTGAAAAATAACAAAGTGACATTCACTCAGAAAATGAAACATAATACAACTGGGGAAAAAGCAGCTGAAACGCAGATGTTCAAGGGGACGAGAAACCTAGAAAGTCAGGGCTCTGGAGGAGAGCTGGGTGTGACGGGAAGCGAAGGATGCACCGAAAGGAAATGCTGCAGATGGTTTTGGCCCGGTGTTACGTGTCCCCCTGCAGAGACAGGGTGGTGGTGGTGGTACACGCGGGAGCTTCTTGCTCCTGCACGATGCCAAGACCATAAAGTTGGGTGAGGCTTCTCCATGCTGGAGCCAAGCTGCAGTCTGCTTCCCCTGGGGCTCTTCTGGATTACACACTTTCACTCCAGCAATCCAAGCACATCTCTTTTATCCTTCTCTAATGGTGCAAAGAGAGCTTGACTGGTCAAAAATGGTAAGGGAAAGACGTCTTCCTCTGTTACCTGCTTCTCTCTCCTACCCACAAAACCCAGACCGTGTGCGTAGGGCCTGCAGAGCTCTTACACGCTCCCTGGGGATAATTTATCACACCCAAATCTTCTGGTGAAATAAGGCTGCTGCTGAACCTTTATGACAGCTGCAGGAGTTAGAAAACATCAATGAATCCTAGCCTCAAGGAACTGCTTTGCTTTTTTCTGTGCAGCTGAGGTGCACGCAGAGGGTAAGGAGCCTTGTTTCCAAGGCCTACTTTAGCTCGTTGCGCAAGAGTATGCTTGAGACATAATAGGAAAAAAATGAAAAGCAGTACTAAAAGGTAAGTGAAATGCACGCTCCGTCTCTCTCTTGCGCCCGGAATGCAATATAAAACGGAGAAGAGATTTTACACAGATCTTCTTTTAGTTTCTCTTTGCTGGAAGCTCAGCCCCCTTTTCCTTGGACTGTCCTTGCAGGTTCCCTCTGTTCATAACTGAGGATCTCATCTGACACCAGGCACTCCCTGTGCCCACATGTCTGGATGTCTTCCCTAACATCTTTAACTTGCAAGGGCTTTACAACAGCTCCGCTTACAGCCCTTTGTCTACATCTTTTGGAGCATTTCCCCATCCTGCTGCTGGTGTCCCTACAGCTGTGTGCCCATGCAGAGGGCTCTTGCTCATTTCAGAGAAGTTTTTGAATCGTTTCCCATCCTCATCTACTTCTAAAAGCAGAATGAGAAGTGTTATGTATAAATATGGTTTAAGGATGTTGGTGTAACTACCTTTGATCTCATCTTTTTTCATACTTTTCCAGAGGAGCCCAGATAATGTTTTCTGGTGGGTGTTTGCTGGGACTGTCAATTTTTTCATTGCGTGGTTCTGTTTTCTGGATAAAGGCGAGAGAGATCCGTGATTTTCCCATACTATTTTGATTTGCAGACATCTATCCAGGAGAGGTAGCAGCGCTGAAATAAAGAATTCAAGCCTACTAAGGGCTTGCTAGCCTTCGCTGCTTTCTATGAACACTTTCAAAGCCATTCCCTGATGTCCAGGAAAGCACTGGGCTTGACTCTGTTTTGAAAAAAAAATATATATATATATATATATATATATATGAAGACAGCTCCATGTTAATAAATGTCCAGGCCCAAGACGTTTGAAGGAACAATGTCTTCTTTCAGATTCCCACCATGGTGATCTCGCGTCCGGCTGTGCGGGGGTCTGAGCATCGCATGGCCCAGATTCCTTCCCTGACTTGCAATTGTTCTGCTGTGTGACCTATCTCCGTCATCGCTCCCCATAGCCCTGATTGCTGTCGCCCTCAAGTCCTGGGAAAGGCACTTAACCTCCCCGAGGTTCAGTTGTGACCTCTGTGAAAGAAATTGCTCCAGAGCCTCATGCAAGGAGCACTCTGAAAGCTGGGAATGAGCTGCTTTTGCTCGTTAGCAGGAGCTGGAAGGAGTTAAAAGGGGAGCAAGGAACAGCAGATGACCCTGATAATGCTTTCTGAAGTCTGAACTGGGCCAGGCTGCGGCATCCCGCTACCTGACCTGCCTGTTTCCTGAGCCCATGGCAGCTGCACATCTCCCCGCCGCGGTGGCTGGCAGGGTCCCAAGCGCGCACGAGGCATTTCGGCTCCTTGCCCTGTGTTCTCACACCCAGATGTTCGCGGGGAACATACCGAACATTTTCATAGCTTTTTTTTTTTCGTTCATCCCGAGGCTTCGCTGGACAAGCCAAGTTCTTCCCAGCCCTCCTGGTGCTGAATAAGCCCACCTTCTGGTGCGCTATTTCATCGTGTGAATTCAGCCCCAATTGTCCGCCCTGAAAATTTCAGAATTGCTGAATGAATTCCTTCCTCAACATGAAGGAAGTTCTCTCCTTTGTTTAAGGACCGTGGCACATTACAGCAAGTTTCCTGTTAAAATGCCTCTCTCATCCCAGTAACCCTTTGTGTTCTCCAAAACCCGTCTCACGAGCCGTGGAAGGAATGCTGTCTTACGTGTAATGCTTTTGAGCATTTCGTTAGTAACAACTCATTCCTCTCCACGGAACAGGCTAAATGCAAACAGCAATTACCCTAAAATCATTTTCTACCAATAGTCTCAATTTCTGCATTTTATTGTGTCACATACAGATGTGCTTCTGCTTTGCTCTTGAAGAATGAGATGAATCGGCTCAGGGAGAGGAAGCACGGGTTTAATTTTAGCTCTTTGGTACATTTTGAAACTAAATGCAATTGCTTTTATCTGATTCATCATGTTCAGACTATTATTGTTTATTCACCATGTACGAAGCCTTCCATAATGTGAATATACAGTGGTACATGACATAGACAGAATATTTCCTGAGAAGCAATCAATAACAATTTGTTAACACTATCGCACTCTTTAAATGTCCTCATTTTTAAGAAGTCATCAACTATGTGATCAAGAAGTTCTCATTTATTTCCTAAATACCATTTACAGTAACAAGATGGTGATTTACATGTTTCTGTATGACAAAATAAATATAGAAAATAATTCAGCTTTGCTCGCATCCCTTCTGTGTGTGCAATTTGACTCACTGCACAGTATCCTAAAAATGTTTTCCGATAATTCCATTTCTGGAACTATAAGTGAATGAGACCCCTGAAATTCTGAGAGCATCAGCAAATTTTTGCTGTACAAGCAAAGGAAAAAATAACAATAATTACATTAAGTGTCACTGAGACACAAAATTGTCAAAACAAGAGCGAAATCTCGAACAGAGATACAGTTTGGAGGGGGGACATAATGGTGCTGCTGAAAGACAAGTAGCCAACACGTATGTGCAAGACTTTTCTATTTCGATTGTCTTTCTCTAACTCTTTCCCACTTCGTTATCCAGCTTCAGTGAATGTCAAGGAAGCAGCCAGTCCCATCATATATGCTGATATAGTATTAGGTGAAAGATACCCGCAACATCACTGGGAAAAAAATAATAATAATAAAATAAAATAAAATAAAATAAAATAATAAAATAAAATAAAATAAAATAAAATAAAATAAAATAAAATAAAATAAAATAAAATAAAATAAATAAAATAAATAAAATAAAATAAAATAAAATCTCATAACAAATAAATTTGCTTCCCACTTGAAATACAATGAAAATGTTGCATTAGTGAATAAGCTGGTGGCTTATAAATATGTGCTTCTTAGCATTAAGAGGTAGAAGAAACATGCAGCATAAAACAACTTGAGGTCAATAAGGTATTATATTGCAGCTTATGGATGAAATTAAGTCTCAGGCTCACAGTTTTTAAATGGTGGTGCACTTAATAAAATCTGCTTATTTTTTTAAGTTATATTGCCTATTATGTTTCAAAGGCAGAAAGACTCAAGTTTTAGAGCATCTCATTTCAGCTTGCAATCTGCGTATTCTCTGCTCTTCCACTTTCATCCTGATTTTTGATAGCACTTTTGAGAAGATAATTAAAAGATCTGAATTAGCTGAGGGTGAGCGTTATGACCAGCAAGCTTGCTGGAGGAAGGTCTTTAAAACCACAAGATGGATGAGAAGCGGTACGGATGCATGCTAGCATTATTATTCTTGCCATTAGGCCATTTACTGCTCTTGATCTGTGACAGAACTCCCACTGATGTCGAATGAGGATGTACGCATTGATCCAGGGGGAAGAAAAGGCTCTTGCAGGAGGAGTATATTCTTTTTTCTTTCTCCCTCTGTGACAGAGAATTGATCAAAGTGTCAGCTCTTGGGCTGCAGCGTTTGTCACGGCAAACTTGAGGCCCAACCCAGCTCGAGGCCTGATCCAACTTGAGGCCTCCACCAGCCTTCACTCATTCTGATGAGAAAAAACATGGCCTCCACGGTGGCGGATGGCTGAAGCTGCCAGGACGGGAGCGCTCAGGGTCTGGATGTGGCCCTCGGGAGGCTGTGGTGATGGGCACTGCAGGGCCTGGCGAGGAGGTGGCACGGCAGCCGGCAGCCACCACCAGGAAGGGCAGGCTCCTCGTGCCGCACTCTGGGACGCAGCAGCAAGGAGCATCGTGGCCTGTTGCACACACCACACGACCCAAAACATATCAGATAGCCCGAGATCTTTAACCACCAGTCCGGAAGGCTTGCATGGACTGGAAATCTGGCAATATTCAGCACTGGGCATGGCCAAAAGGGCGAGGTGGGAGCTCAACCCCACCCCATGCAGCCCTCAAGTTCCGGAGGTTTCCAGGCCCAGCAAACTCTGGCCATTTTGCCCTCCGAGTAAAGTCTGATTTATACTCATCCCCCACATGTATAGCATTTGTTTATTTCTGTAATATATTAAAATACAGCAACATTCCATGCTTGGGGGGGAGCTTAGAGGGAGAGTAATGACTTACACATGTACTGTGCTACGTTGGATGTCTTCCAGTATCATAAATAAGAAGGAAAGCAAGATTTTACAGCTCAGCCATTAATGAGAACAGTCCGCTATCACATATGGAAAAATACTTTAGTCAGTAAAAGCTGAGACAACACTGATGGCATTTAGCTGTCCGGCATGAATCATCTTCATAGAATAAATTCCAAGATAAAATAGTATATCTTTAGTTGATTTGTAACCTCTTTGCAGGCAGATGTAAATAAAATGTTGGCATTGGTATGTTCTGAAACTGGCTAGCACAGCTCTAGAAATAAAATAATTAAACTGTTATTAATTATTAAAAATAATTTACTGGACAAGCACACTGTTTCAAGTCTTAAACCTTCCAGGTATTCTTTTGTGTTACCTGCAGGTGCTTTTTTCCCCCCTCCCATGCTAGGTGGTTTGCAGAACGGAAAACTGAATGAACTCTGCAGGTGAGTCAGGGCTCTTTTAAGAAATGGGAAGAGCTGACAACTTCTTCACAGCATTACAAAAAAAAAAAAAAAAGAGTCCTAAGGAAGGCATTTAAGCACTGAAGTGAAAATAGTCTGTATGGCAGAAATGGATATTCGAGAGCCATTCACCTCCCAGATGTGGGTTACACCGATGCCTCTATCCGCCACCCCCAGGGAGTGAAGCACCGAACTTTTTCACATTTTTTTCTGCTAACAGAAGCGTTTTCCAACCTCTCCCACGAAATTCCTCTCCAGGCTTGTTTATGGCCCTCACTCTCCAGGACACCGATTATCTTCATCTGCTGTCTCACGCAGCACTGAACCTGCTCTGAAAGCCTGCAGGCACCCGCAGCTGCTGAGCTGGGAGCTTTATATATGAAGCAGGCTCCCTCCATGGAGATGTGTGCCTCTGAGGGGTGTTTTGGGTCTGAACCATGCCTGAAAGTGCTTCTTTCTCCCGTGCATCTCCATGATATGCTCACTGCTAGCTGGGGAAAGCCTGGCCACCAGTGCCTACGTGGGCTATAAGTGCCTGAGCACCTGTGTGGATCCAAGCCCTTTGACCTTCCCAAATGAGCTGGTTGGGCTTCATGCCTGCCTACACATGCAGCGCTGTTAGTAAAATAAGAGCTCGCAGTCATCGATACTTTCTGCAGCTAGTCATTAACGTTGCTTGCATGTGTTTGCCCATGCCTCGGGAGAATCAAAGGACAAGTTTTGCATAAAAATATTAGCACAGCCATTGTCAGTAAACTGCCAATTTTTCTTAGCATTCAGTGCATGCCTTTAAATATTCTCCAAGCTGTGCCCAAGCTGTGGCCAATGTGTGAGCAGGTGCCAGCGCACTCCTCTGAGTGCAGTAACTTGCACCACAATAAATGTAAGCAAAGTCTGAGATCAGGTTGCACCTGTGGCTCAGCCTTTTCTCACTAATTTAATCTTACAAAGATATTTTATTTCCTTTTTTTTAAAATATTAAAGAGAAAAAAAAAGTAGGTAGTGGTGTGCTGTGAAGTGCTTGTACTAGGAAATAACATGTAGCTTTTAGAACCTGAAAAATCTGAATTCTTCCCTGGGCTTCCACGAGGAGCTGGTTTCATACCCTGCAAGAACTGCTCTTCAGTCTGCGGCAAACAGCAGAGCAGGCCTTGTGCTCCTTACCCAGTTAAGTGTGTTTTGGTGATACCTCAGGGGCTTTGAGCAACCTGGTCTGGTGGGAGGTGTCCCTGCCCATGGCGGGGGGTTGGAATTAGATGGTCTTTAAGGTCCCTTCCAACCCAAACCATTCTGTGATTCTGCGATTCTATGGCTCCAGGCCTGGGTCCTTTTTTCATTATGCCTGAAGAATGTGTGAGGTCAACTGTTCATTTGCTGGGGTATCTAGGCTCTTGGGTTCCCTAAATGGTGGAAAAATCCAGATAACATGGGCAGAATGGAACAGTTTGCTTGGAGATTTGAGCTTTATATAGCACAAAAGCAGTTCTCAGACATGAGCTGACCTTAATAGCCCATTTTCATCCTTTTTCACATGATCTATTTAGCCCAGCTGGGTCCTACATGTAGGAATGAACTTGTGGCTGTGTGTCTAACCTGCACCTTGGATGAAGCACCCCAAATCAGGGGGTGGTGCATGTAACAGGACATTCCCCCTGTGCAAAGACCTAGATGTGTGGGGAGTAACAGCAGATGGTGGAAGCAAAGAAAGGGAAGAGACACAGCAACAAATCAAAGATACTCCTGCACAGCGAGTACCAACCCTCCATTTGTTCTGACTCCATCAGATCAGGAGAAGGGCTGTTCTGCCATGGACAGAAACCGTGTGCTCTCAATAGAGATTCTGTGAGCAGTCACTGTACCCAGGGCAGAAGCTCTCAGCACAGCCACGCTGAGTATTGCTAAGTAAGCACGATAAATATGGGAGAAGGACTGATTCTGGAGAGCTATATGGGTGAGAAGAAGCAGGAACAGAAACAGAAAGGTTAAACATATAGGCAAAAATAAATGGGTCAGTGTATTGGGCCAAACCATCTAATTCAATACAAACTTGTCTGAACCCACGCCAGGAGACTGCAGCGTAGTGAACCTGATGTATCAGTGAGGACAGGCATGCGCTCAGCCACAACCCAAAAAAGATCATTCTTTTTCCCAAATAGAACCATAGAACCATAGAATCATTAAGGCTGGAAAAGACCTTCAAGATCATCTGGTCCAACCATCCCCCTACCACCAATGTCACCCATTAAATGATGTCCCTAATAGCTGCTTATGCTAAACAGAAGATTTACAACAACTTTCTAGCCCTGCCATACTCACCGAGATTTTCATCTGCACAGGGACTGTAGCATATTTTGGGTATCTGAAACCTCTCAGTTCCTTTTCGGTTCACAGCTTCGCTCAGCAATGGTCTTAGTAAGACGCACGCAACAATCCATTTGCTCGGATACGTAATTACATTCTGACAAGATTTCCTTATAAAGCCATATTATTGATTAAATTAAAAGTATTTTTCTATAGAGTCATTGCTATATGTTATGCCAGACCTCAGATTTATTTTGGATACTGCCAGCAGGAAACTTTGTTAATGGAATAGAAAAGGGAATTGCACAAATTCTTTCTTTATACTATAGAAAAAGATTTGCATCCAAACCATATTGGATTTCAGAGAGATTCAAGCACTTCACCTCTTTTTGTTCTTTATGAACAAATACCAGGAAGGAGCAAATTACCTTCTTGACATGATGGAGCAGAAATCGCTGGATCATTTTTATACCGTCAACGCCACAAGGAAATGTCAAGTAAATCAGTCAAAATACTCCAAAGGAATTGCTGCCCGCGAATCAGGCTGCTAGATACTCAGCCCTCCCACATTCCACTTGGTGAGGATGTAGGGGCTTGGGATTGACAGGGAAGTATGTTTTTCACCAGCCATTTTTCTCACAAATGTTGCCTAGCTAATTCATCGCGTAATTTCTACCCCTCTCTAGCCTCTGCAATTTGTTAGGTGCCTGAATGCTTTCCTTCTTTGATTAAGAGCACAAACTTTGGGAGACAAATACAATATTCCCTTTGTTTGTGTGCAGCACCACACGCAAGAATAGGACTCAATAGGTAATTAGAATAATGATGTTAATGGTCTAGCGAACAGAATGAGCTCTTGACTGTCATCTCAAAGTATCACTCGCATTAGCTATCAAGGGGGTACTGCAGAGTAGAGGTCATTGTCTCTGCAGGTGATCAGCAACTTAACAATAGTGCATTACACTTGCTTTCCATCTCCACGATAGCTAGGCATGTGGTATATTTTTCATGAATCTCATTGGGGTGACTACAAATCTGTCTTTCAGATCATTCTGATAAGCAGAGATGTCTTGGTCTACCAGGAATATATTCTTTTCTCCAGCCAAGTAATAGGTGAGGTGATAGCAAGGATTCTTTTAGGGTCTTTGATCTGTAATCCATTCAATATAATTTATACCTTTTCCTTAGTGAGAATCATGGCTATAATACCAAAAGGGATGGTTTCTGTGACATCTCTGATGGCATTTGCTGTTTCTCATGGGATAGGCGGTTTGAATCATTTTACATTTTACATAGTGGAGGAGAAGAGGGAAAACTTCACACAGGGATAAACGCACCCAAAAGGAATGATTATTTTGAATTCCTGACCACAGTGGCTTCATCTGTAAAGTTAATGCTTGATAGGACCTGCCCCGGTTATCATGATCTGAATGTAAGGTGGGTGAAAAATTAGCTGGGTTGCCAGAGTCAAAGGGTGGTGGTCAGTGGTGCAGAGTCCTGCTGGAGGAGTTTGTCAGGTTGTGATTCAGGACCCAATGACAGGCCGGATTGCCTCATCAGTGGGGTCACCAGTGAAACCAAACGGGCAGAGCGGTCACTAAGCTGAAGAGCAGGGCCGTCATGCACAAAGGGTCTCCACAGGCTGGAGAAATGGTCCAACACTGATGAAGTCCAGCACAGCGGAAAGCAGACCTGGGGTCCTGGTGGCCAGCGAGGTGACCGTGAGCCAGCAGCACCTGGTGGCAGCAGCAGAGCTCACCATCCCCTCGGGCTGGCATGCAGCCAGCCCCCTCCCCTGCTTGCGCCCCACGTTGGGTGACCGGCCGCATTGCCCATCGGCTGGGTTGCCACTTCCAAGCGTGATAAATATTTGCCCCGTCCACCGTGTGCTGCTCTGTGCGTGGCAATCCCCTTCCAGCTTGTCTAGGTGCGGTCTCCGGGCGGGCTGGGGTACGTGACTCGTCCCGGGACAGAAGGAGGAAAGGGAGCTGCAGCAAACTGCGCTCGCTCGGCCCGCGGATTCCTTCTGCACGAGCTAAGTTTGGGCACGGAGCTCTTAAATAAGCTCTTGAACTTTTCCATTCCCTTTTTGGGCTAGATTATCCGAGAGGCTGAGGCACATAACTACCTGGCTGCTCTCATCAGCAGGGGATGTTCAGCATCTTGCAGGCTCTTCGGGTACACATCTCGCACGTGGAGGGCAGGCCAGTTTTCAGCAGACGTGGGAATTTGTGCCTATTGCTCATGTGTGAAACGGGGGGGGAAAAAAACACAAAACACTTCTATTCATATCTACTACCAATGGGATGTCACAAAAAACATCCGACTAATGAGGCACTTTATAGCAAAACTCAGCCGAGACTTTTGTTGCAGACAAATCAGTCTCCGTTTTAACAATTCCCCGTGGCCTGTACATGCTCACGATTATGTGGGCATGAGTGCGGTCACTGACTCCAAACACTGCCGTCCATCTGAATACCCCAACTTGGAGACATTCAGTCATAAACCCCGGGTCTGCTGAGAACCTGCAACTGTGAGTTGGTCACTTCTCACATGCAAATGCAGGGAAGTGGAAAGCATTCAAAGCCACTCGGGTATGCTTGCATAAACCTTTTATGGCATGCACTAACAGTCTGCAATTAAGTGCAAGGAGGAAAAAATAGACTGACCCCATGATTCAGCAGCGATGGTGTTTTATAGAGTATAGGGGCAGTTTCAAAACTGACCTTGAGATGTGGGTAAAGAAGTCACTTGCTTTCTGCATACACTGAAGCAGGAGGTAAGACCCTGTCAGTCCGATTTAAGCACTTAGCCTGTGCCTAGGCACCAGGTGTATGGTTTTGTTTGATCAAATGGGCACTGTGGGTGCCTACGTCTGGTTGTCTGGATTCACAGAGGAGAGAAATGAGCTTTTTTTAAGGCACGGCTGCCTTTGTACTAAGGGAGATGTGTGAAAGAGCTGAGGTGAATGGCTTTCTGAATGTGCCCAGTCTTGGCCATTGACTACAAAGGGTGGCTAGGTCAGGCACAGATGTCCTGGCAATATATTTTATTAGGATACAGTTAAGAAAGATGAATCAGACCCGGGTCCTACAGTGTCAGCTCTTGAAGGATTCCAGCACAGTGGTCTACACTTAGATGAGATGTCCCTCTTGCTCTCAGTGGGAACCTTCAGAGCAAATTCCTCCCTCTGTTAACTTTGGAGGACAGCTTCAACGGGTGCCTGTGACGCTGACAGAAGCTAAGGACCAGAAGGAGGCAGCCAACTTCCCAGGCACTGCAAATCCAGAATGGCACAGACAGGAGATCTCCATCAGCTGTCCCCTTGTACGAGGGGTTTAACTGAGCAAGGGAAGTTAGGAACCAGAAAAGGTCAGAATTGTAGCAGGAGTTATTGGAAAAGCGCTCTGTCAGCTGAGGGCCCAGTCCCCTAAAGCGTTTGCCACACATGTAGCCTTTATTCGTGGGGCTAAGCAGTTTCTTTGACTGTGTGCAAAGGACAGTGTTTGCTGGATTGGATCCCTGTTCACAGAAAGATTTACTGTACTCAGCAGTTTGTTACGGCATCCTCTTGAGTGCAATCATACAGTAAAAGTTGCAAAAGTGGCTTCTACTCTAAAGCCTTGCCTTCACGGCATGCCAGAAACGTTGCCTTTTCAGATGGGACGTTCCAAGGTTGATTGCGATCCAAAGGCCACTGCTGAAAAGTCAGGGCAAAATGCTTTCAGCTGGTGATGAACAGCGATTGTCCCTGCATGTGCACGAAATTCACTCCTTTGCAACTTCCTCCACCGTCCTCTGTGCCACGGGACGATGTGGCAAAGCTACGGGATGGGGTAACGTGAACCACCAGGATGAGCTGGTGGATCGAGCACCATGCTCTCAAAACCCTGTCGCATTTATAAGCATTGCTGTGAACCCAGGACCAAAGCTGAAGTGACAGGGAAATTAAAGTTCTAGACATTTTTCATTTCTTCCTGATAAGGTTGAATATGAGACATTGACTTGTCTGACAGCGTGAACTTTAAGAGGACATTGGGTACAAAGTGTCTGTCAGCCTTACATCCTTCCCATGGAAATCAGAAGTCATTCTAAAAAAGACTTAAAAATGGCTTAAATGCTTTAAGCACCTAGAAGACTTAATAAGGATTTAAGTTGGCTTTAATGCTTACATTGTGCTACCTTAAAGATTTAAGAAAGCTTAAATGCTTATGTGCCTTAAGAAGTTAGGGTAACAATCGTTTTGTCTGCACAAAGCCCAAATAATCAGGATTTATTGGGTGAAACCCTTCAGGGAGGTCTTCAAACCATCTCTTTCATTATTAAAATCACAGAAAAAAAAATAATGGCTGATGCTGTCAGGGAGCTCTGGAGGCCCCCGTCCCCAAGCCCCGCTCCAGCAGGGCCCCCCAGCGCAGGGTGCCCAGGACCCCGTCCAGGCGCCTTGTGCCGCTCTCCCAGGAGGAGACCCCACAGCCTCTCTGGGCAGCCCGTGGTAGCACCTGCTAGAGGTGTGCTCTGTAAGGGTGACCTGAAAGTGCCAGCTCTTGGTTTTACCCCTCTACCTAAATATCCACTACTTTTGCCTTGCACCCACGGTCTCAGTATTCAAGGTTTATCCCATCCAAGTGTGTGCGTTGCTGAGAGGTCAGGAAAAGCTTTTATCTCCGTGTGGTGTTTTGTAGGACTGAAGAACCATTTGGCTGAAAGGTTTGCCCAAGAAGATATAGGAATGGACACTTGAACCCAGGTCTCCAGCCCACCAGGCCCTTGGATGTTGGATCAGTCCAGCCACAGCACCTGGACTGGCTTTCCCACATTAGTTTCTTCTATATTTCAAGGGCAGCCCAAACTGCTGGCACACCTGGTGAAGCCATCTATTTCCTTGCAGCCAAACCTATTTCTGCTTCAGCCCCAGTCCTCTCTCCTCCCCCTCTCTATTTTTCTATAGAAAAGCCATGAAGGCAGTTTTTGCCATGTGGCTAGGGTAACCTCCAGCATCTTCTGAGAAGTCTCCTCCCAGCCCCTCCAAGGAATCCCTCCTCGGGACCCATTCCTGCTGCCCAAGTTTGGGGATGTAGTCTGGGAATGTCCCACGTGCCTTCAAACTCCAAGGAATTTGCAGCAATTACAGAGGAAGCTCATTTCCAGAGTGAAATTCCACGAAATCTGCTAGCTAATGATTGCGGTCAGCCCGGAGAGCTGAGCTTACAGCACACGATAGAAATACAGTGGGGTCCAGAAGGCACTGCTCTGGGAGTAATCACTGGCAATCGTCAGCGTGTCAAGTAATCACTGGCTTGCTCTTCTTGGAAATATCTTTTATATAAAACAATAAGCCTAGCCCCAAAGGGGGGGACAAGCTCTAGGCACAGGCAAAGCAGGCAGCTCCCCGTGGGGAGGGAAGGGTCCAGGTCTGTGACCCTGCTCTTTCCAGAGCCCTGGGAAGCCAGAGACCACTCTGGAGTCTATGGAAGGAGAGGCTGGGGTGTCACTCTTTGTGGGGGCACAACCTCCCCCGGCAGGAGTTGTTCTGACCAGCTCTGGTGTCCTACAGGCAGCTGCAGCAACCTCAGCTCTCCATCAGCCCTGATATTTTTCCCCTTGACATGGCAGGAGCCTCTGAGCTCAGCCTGGCCTTTGTCCCTGATCTTTGGGGTGATATAACACTGCGTAGTTTAACCTCAAATTAAAATTACAGGGCCAGATTCAGCTCTATCACCTGAGCACTTTGATCCCTGCCTTGCTCCTCCGCAGCACTTCTCCTTGAGGCCAGCAGAGCCGCACCAGCTCAGCCCCAGGTGCACCCAGCACCCAGAAGTTCATCCATCAGCATTTTATCCCTCGTCCTTGCCAGGCCAAGCGGGGGGACAGGGAAGCCCTTGGCCCTGTGCAGCCACTTTGCTGTTGTCGGGCTGGCTGCTGACAGCAGACACCCCAAACCAGGGGCTGCCAGCATCGCTAGGGGCAGGCTGAGCCAACCCGTTTAATTTGCACAGGGTTTGCTTTGCAAATGCTCTTTTGAATATGCTACTGAGAAATGCCCCGTTTCTCTGGCTTTTCTTCCAGAGCCCAGGACACGTCCTGTTTCCCAAACAGGCCCCAAACGGCGTTACCCAGCAAGCGTCAGCACCGTGAATAGTCGCAGCACAAATTCCTCGTGTCAGCTCTTCTGTAACTGATGTCCCCCCCGCGCCAAGCAGCGCCAGGACCTGCTGCTGCTCCCAGCCGAGCTTTCCAAGGTAGGACAATCGCCCTGGTATGTAAACGTGGTATTTACCAGCTTTCCATATTTAATGTTACAGCTAATATCTAAGAATGGTCATTAGCTATAATAGTTACGAAGATGTCTTTGTCTTTTCTATTAGTACCTCTGATATAACTAACTTTTCATGTCTCTTTTTTTTTTTAATAGGCAGCTTCAAAGAAGCAACAAAGCGATGAGCACCTCTGTTCATGCCAATGGCCTTATTTTGTGTGTTTTAACCTGTGAGATAGCCATCCACTGTGTGGGCTGGGTAACAGGTGATATACACTCAAGTAAATATATACACACTGAACAGGAATGTGGAAACCCTTCTAGGGTTTATTTAACGTGGTATGGAGATACAAGGTTATTACTCTTCCAGAAAAACTAGAGAAACTAGCTCTGAACCTTCAGAAAAGAAAAAGGGGCTTTGAATAGTTTACAAAAAATAAAGGCGAGAAGTGAGGCCTCTAAATATCTTTTATCACCTTCAAATACTGTGGCTAAGCTGCACGGGTTGGGATCCAGTTACACCCTGAACATTGCCTTTCATGCAAAACCCATCTCCGTATGCTTCAGGGCTCTAATTAGGGTGTTATGACCAAGAGAAAAAGAAAAAAAATCAGAGATGTGAGCAAGCATGGGTTCAGATAAGCTTTGAGTAAGATGGGAGAGGCAGTGAAGCGGAGAGCTAATGTCATCTCCCGGTAGGGGTCAAGAATTTAAGCCCAGAGTATGCAGGATGGGTGGGCCCAGAAGGAATGCCAGATGACTTTAAATAGCAGAAGGAGCTAATGTACAGACGAGCCGCCATGGGGGAGAACACAAGCAGCTCGCAGAGCAAGATTTCTGCCGTCTTTTTATAAAAAATGAGTTACAGAAGGCAGGGAAAAATACTGCGAGGTGAATGCAGAGGGGGCAGATTGTGCAGACTCCTTACCTCTGTCATTGGATGGGCTGTCTCCTGGAGCACGCTACCGTATGATTAGTTCTCGAATTAATTAGGAACATAATGAGCAGCCCATCCTCCCTGTGGTCAGTGCTCTGAACCTCATTAGCACCAGCGCACAGCCCATTAGCGGAGGGCTTGCAACATCAAACCCTCCGAAGGCTGGCTGGTGAGCAGGACAGGATTTGGCAGCCTCTAACAAGTGCATCCCCGGGGATAAAGACCTGCGCATGCAAAGGTCTGACAGCGTGGCACACGGGAAGGACCTCAGGGACCATCCAGGCCCATGGAGAATACCAAGCATTTTTTGCAGGCTTTCTTCCTTCTGTCATGCTGGAGAGCGCTGGCATCGCTTTGGACTGCTTGGTGCTCGCAGTCTCGGGATGTGTTGTTTCCCAGGGGCCAACAAGAGAGAACTTGCAAATTGCTGATAGCCAAGCAAAAAAAAAAAAAAAAAAGCATGCAGTAACGTTTGGCTTTGCAGCTTATTTTCTGAGGAAGGTGGTTTGGGGTTGCGTTTTCCCCCTGAATTTTCACACGTAACTACATTAGTATAATCTGAGTCATGTCTGCGTATTTACGAAGAAACAGATCCCCAAGGAGTTTATGGATTTGTCATCCCAGCTCTGAATCCCGGAGAATGATCCTTCCAGACCATAATGAGATATTGTGTTTGCTTCTGGAGACAAAGCTTGTCTTTGGATGTCCGTCCAGCTTTTCCAGAGACGTGAATAAGAGTCATGTGTACGTAACCCTTCTGCCAGGGCTTTGGGCAGCAGTGAGGGCTGGGTTCAAGCACTAGGGCATCACTGCAAAACCTCTAGCTTGAGCTCACACCTGGGAAAAACAGGCTAAGCTATCTGATGGTCAGTCATCTCTCTGCTTTCTCACACAGGAGTCAGATGGGCAGCACGAAATATGCTTACTAAAGGGAGAAAAGAATAGTTGAACAAGATAAGTAAACAGTGTCACAATAATAAATTCCTAAACTGTATCGGTTTCAATTTCTCTTCCTTTGGGATAAAGCTGCTTGGCGGCTTTCCTGCTACTGCGTCACCTTCGCTGGTGGTTTGAGAGTTGGTCTTGCAAAGACATGAGCCTGTGCTCTGCAAACATGTCTCCTGCTCTGCTGGGGCCTTCTGTCACTGCAGCTCCTGGGAAACTGCACGGAGCACTGGGAGCTGATCTCAGAAGCTCTGAAGCTACGTCTACACGTCCCATGCCCCTTTCAAGAAATGGTCACCAGTGGTCTCCTGCAATTGCTCTATCCAGAGCTGTACCTTCTCTTTGCAGCTCAGATGCTGAGAGCTGTGGGTTTAGGCTGAGGGAGCCACTCATCCCAGGCTCCTTCTGCAAGATTTTGTTGGCCAAGTTTGCGCACATCAGTGCAATCACCAACTTTCCTGCATGTAATGCTATTTAAGCAGGCGCACCTCTCAGGCATAATAACGCAGCACATGCAAACCAAATATGCTCCAGTCATGGCCTATTTGTTTCATTTCACGTGGTTTTGGGCACTTTTGTCCAAAGGACAAGGAGAAGCTTTTAAAATTTATTTGGCTTTCTGTAGTATGTGTATTATGTGCACTGCATCTCCACCTTAGACTGACTAAGCACGTAGGACCTGAGCTCACTAGCCGAATCAGCTGAGTTATTTGCATTCAAAAATGACAAGAAAGTGCAAGGATCCCAAAATCAGGTACATTTGGAGCACAGTGTCCATGGGATTTATATTTTTCCCTAATCCTTGGCAGTTACTGATTGGATCACCCCTTGAAGTGGCTCACAGACCATTTCTTTCTCTTGATGTTCCTGCTGGGCCTGTTAGTCATGTTACTGCCCGCTGTCTGTGGAATCAGGCTGAAATATCAGTTCCAGCACTACCTTATGGGAATCAGTCTCATGAATGAAGCACTTGCTGCTACTGTCTCAGGAGAAACAAGAAGTCAGATATCCATGGCCCTGGTCCTGTGTGCAGGCAGAATGAGAAAACACTTGTTCAGCCATGGCAGTCAAAGTCTGCATTGTTCTCCAAAAGTAGCGTTTCGCTTTTGAGTGTTTATACCTGCTGTCTTTCATTTCCATCTGATGTCACTTTGCTCTGGTGTTAAATAAAAGCAAATAATGTGTTCAGCTGAAATTCTCAGTGTTACTTCAGCTGACATGTTTTGTACTATCTCAAGTCATTCTGTCAGGTTCCTTCATATTTGCCATCACTCCCACCTGAGTCTTTTAATCTTTCAGTCTCTTCCATGCCTCAGATCTTTTTATTGCTCTTTCTATAACCCTTCAGACCTTTTTGGCCCCATCACTGAAGTACCTCGTGGATTTTTCTAGTTTCAGTTATCGTGGCCAAATTGATGTCCTCACCATATTTTGCCATTGCCTGGTTTGTCCTCTTCTCTACCTCACTAGGAAGCATTTTCTCCAAGCCTTCCTTCATTCATGGAAACAGCCGAAGAGCCACCTATTTCTCTGAATTATCCTTTAAAAGTCTTCTTCAGCATCATGGCTGCAAAAATCGCTATGAACTCCTCTGGGGCTGCCGTGTGCTGCCTGTTGGATCTTCCTCCTGCTCTGCCCACCAGTATATCTGCAGCCATTTGCTGTCTTTGCCTTAATGAAAGTGAACTCTTGATTTACTCAATCATAGGCAATTTTTATCCAGGACAGAATTTTACCCACATCGCTATTCAGTTTTCTGAGGAGCATTTTTTAAATACCACTGAGCATGTAAATATATATTTTTAATTGCCTCTGCTGTTTACTGCAGGTGACCTAATAGGACCTAATCTGATGGGAGAGGCAGAGTCCATCCTTGCAGAAGCCCTGCTGCTGTCCTGCTGTACTCACCGAGTTGTTTTAAAGTAGCATTTCGGTTATCAGTTCAGCCAGTGCTTCCTGTTCCTGATTCGAGACTTCCCGGCCCACAGCGTTTATTTTAGAGACTGCTACAATCACTGTGCTTTGGAGGGTCTTAGGAGTCCGGAGGAAAATGTCCCAAATCCTTTAGGATTTAGGGGGGATGTTTTTACTGGCAACTCAGCCTCACGTCGGTTCCAGTCCTTGCTCGTTTCATACACGGAGCAGGAAGGAGGAAAGAAAAGAGGTCTCTGGGTAACGAGCCTCCAAAGTGCTCAGGCTTTCAGGCTGGAAAACAACATCTGAAGTTCTGCCTCAGAGGCCATCCCCTGGGAGCACAGGGTCACGATGGAGAGCATTTCTGAAGGCAGAGGCGGCTGCCCAGAGAGCTTCTGCAGAAGCAGCATCTTCTGGTGATGAGAGCGTTTGGCTCCACCTTGGGCCTGCAAGGACCCTGGCCAACACGGAGGTGACAAGACAACTGAAAAGTCACCATGCTTCACTGGGAAGATGGGCCACAGCTGCTTCATCCATTGTGTTCCCTCTTCCATGGCCCGCGACAAACTCTTACCAGTTCCTCTTGCATTGCTTCTTCCAGCCTACCAGTTCCCCTCGAAAAAACACGCATCATGGTTTCTCGATGGGTGCACACAAAGGATATAACATCAGGGAGGGAGAAGACTACTCAGTGTGGCTGGTGGTTATTGTACATCGGGACTCTGTACATAGGCACAAACACGGACATCTGTGTAACAGCTGGGATTGCCCAGCAGGAGACTCTCACACAGGATGGTTCGGCGCTGTGAAACACTCTAGGACAGGGCACAGTCCTGCTGAACACAGCACAAGGCATCTGAGGATGTTCCTGCTCTTCCTTTACCATTTCCTTTAACATAAAAATAGAGCCGAGACCACAGAGCACTGAAACAATCACTTCAACACACAATTGCCCATGGGTATGTGCAGCTGACACGATTGCCCTTATGCTGGGGTAATGACAGGATTTAGCCCTTTTTGTAAACTCTCGTTAAAACCTAAACCCATGTGCACATCCTGGTTATATGGTTGTTATAGTTCAGTATCTACTGTGCTTGTCTCATCTTGAAAGTCATTGTTTTTCCTCTGTCTTGTGAACAGTCTCTTTTTTTGTTTTATAAGATACAGAGGAGTAGTAGAATGCATGCAAACTCCTCGTTGTTGCAGTATTCAAAAGGTTTGGCTTTCCCGCATCTCAATAAACAACTAAAATGTTCCATCAGCCCAGTAGCATGGGGAGTGAGAACAATGTATGACCAGATAATTAAATGTCTTGTCTTTGAATGAGAAACAAAGTCATTCTCAATAGAGGCTGTTAAACCAGGCACCCTTGCTCATCTGACATGCTTTCTGGCCTGTGTTTGGTGTCTGTGACAAGTGATTGTGTGGGGGGATTTTGCTGGATGCAAATGATGAAAAAAAACTTGTTTATTTTGCTGTTCAGACTTACTCATCCCAGACAGGACTTTTCCAGTCCTGTTGAGGACCATGGGTAATCATGTCAGAGACCATGGGTAACCCCGTTCAGCTCTGCCCTGGGTCCACACAAAGCAGAAACAAGACACAAGTGGCCCTGCATGGGCAGAGGCATGCCCTCGTGAGAAGGCAATGAGCCACTCTCCATCTCCTCTAGCTGTTGCAGGCCACAAAGAAGCATCTCCTGGCCTGCCTCTACCCTATAGGTGCCCCCACTGAGCAATGCTGAGTTGAACAGGAACAGCCTCCAGGGCTAAATGGGATACGTCAAGCGAGTCACTGTAATTTGAGAACGAACTACTTACATAAAATAAAAAACTCTTCTTCAGCTAGCCATTGTTATGACTTACATGTTTCGAGCAGATTTTTTTATTGTTATTTTATTTTATTTTATAAATGTAGTGCAACAAAATTGGTCAGACCAGGAGCTAAAATAATTAACCCCAAGAAGGTAAACTAGATACAGAAGGAAGAAGAGAAAATAGCTGTGTGGGAAGGACAGGTCCCTCACTTCACTTCACCTTGGGTCCTGCACTTTGGTCACAGCCCTATGCAACATTACAGGTTTGGGGCAGAGTGGCCCAAAAGTTGTGCAGAGGGAAAGGATCTGGGGTGTTGGTCAATACTCGCCTGAACATGAGCCAGCAGTGTGCCCAGGTGGCCAAGAAGGCCAACGGCATCCTGGCTTGTGTCAGGAATAGTGCAGCCAGCAGGAGCAGGGAGGTGACCATCCCTCTGTACTCTGCTCTGGTGAGGCCGCACCTCGAGTGCTGTGTTCAGTTTTGGGCCCCTCACTACAAGAAGGACATCGAGGCCCTGGAACTTGTCCAGAGAAGAGCTACGAAGCTGGTGAAGGGCCTGGGACACAAGTCCTGAGGAGCGGCTGAGGGAACCGGGGTTGTTTGGTCTGGAGAAGAGGAGGCTTAAGGGAGACCTCATTGCTCTCTGCAACTACCTGAAAGGAAGATGTGGGGAGCTGGGGGTCGGCCTCTTCTCACAGATAACCAGTGATAGGACTAGAGGGAATGGCCTCAAGTTGTGCCAGGGGAGGTTCAGGCTGGAAATGAGGAGACATTTCTTCTCAGAAAGAGCAGTCAGGCACTGGGACGGGTTGCCCAGGGAGGTGGTGGAGTCACCGTCCCTGGGGGTGTTCAAGGAGAGGTTGGACGCGGTGCTTAGGGACATGGTTTAGTGGGTGACACTGGTGGTAGGGGATGGTTGGACCAGATGATCTTGGAGGTCTCTTCCAACCTTAATGGTTCTATGGTTCTATGATTCCATGACAGCTGTATTTCACTAATCTACTATAACTCTTTGCACATCTCAGCAAATTCAAGCAGATGTAGCATTTTGGCTTGGATATTTGTGAATGAACAGCACACACACGCACACACACAAAGGGCCATAAAAGAGTTAAACAGTGAGTTGGCAAAAACTGCTAATTACACTTTGCTTCCAGATGAGTGAAGACTGTAGGGAATTATGCAGGGACTTAACAACTCGTAGTCACCAGAGCAGCACAGTGCTAAGTGAAGTCCCCAAATGCCAAATGCAGCCTGATGCACACTGAGAGGCACACTCATGCATACCTCACACAGGGCTTGACACTAATCAAAACCAGTCCCAGAACAAAAGCTGAGACTCATATTTTTTCTTTCATGCTGCCTCAAAGATTCCCATTATCCATGCAGCTATGTCCTACAAACCAAAAACTGAAAATGTCTTTTCAGTAATGCAATTTTTGTAAAAGGCAGCAGGGAATAGGCTGCTGGTATTGCTCAGTTCTGTCTCCGTGTGGTCCTGCATCTGAGTATTTTTCCACACCTTGAGCTTGGTGAGTTTGCTCTGTGTGTCTACAGAACCTGGCTGTAGGAGCCCTGCTCCATTGGCCGTGAATCCTGGCCAATGCGGAGATATAAATAAAACTGCATGAAATTCAAGTACCGTAAATTAAATATGATTTGGGTATCCTTTTAAATATGATGTATAATCAACAGACCACCTTGGACCCCCATGCCATAAGAAATCATTGGGACAGATTCTCTTCAGGAAGGATGAGAGGTTTAGAAATGAGAAAATGATATCCTTTCTTTCTTAAAAAGTAATTTTTTTCTCTCATTTTTCCAATGTCAGAAACCATTTGTTAAGGGAAAGATAAGGAAACTTCACCTGAAATATTAATCCCTAATTGTCACTTCAAATATTTCTTGCATTTGCCTTTGAAATATTTGTCTCTGATTGTGCTCAAAAATTGGACACTAGGGTCTACGTGTCCTGGCTCTGCATGATACAACAGTACCTCTTGTTCCTGTCAAAACCTGTTTGGCTGCATTCATCAGTTACACCAGACAGTTGACAATCCCCCTAAACTCCAAATTATCAAGTTATTTTCCAGCTATTTGAATCCCGTTTGCACCCGGAGCAATCAGGAGACTGGCGGCCACGAAGAGAATTTCTTCCCAAGCTCCCATTTCCTCTCCAAGCCCTCTGCAACATTAGGAAAAGAGAGGGGAGGAAAAACCCCAAAACCTCTCATGGGATGCTGGATTCTCTGGCCAACGGAGCGATGTGGTGCAACATCCCGGGCCCGAATGGAGAAGATCCCGTGGCCCTGAGCAGCCCCAGCATCCCGCGCCAGCTGCCTCGATGGGCAGAAGTGAGGCTGTCAATAAACACCCCAATGAAAGGAAGTTGTTGGGTTGTAATTAACATATGCCATTAGTATCTGTCGCTCTGGCCAGACGCAGCAGACAGGCTGAACCCATACATACAAATGAGTGTCTGCCCGAGCCGTGCGGAGGAGAGGGAGAGATGATTTCATTGTGAGCGTCTGGTGCTGTCAGCAGCTTTAAATCACGCTGGCACTTACCAGCGAAAACAGTAACGACCATTGTGTCCTGCAACAATAATACGGATTTAAAACCCTGCTTTATTTAATAAACATTTCTAAGCGCTTCTTTTCTCTCTTCTTTTCACCGGAGATGCTGAATTTAAAAGATCTTTCAAGGCAAAAAGCTCTGTCCCACCAAGGATAACTTTTTGTGAGATTCGTTTTCGGGGCTCCCGCACCTACCGCTCTTTCGCAACTCTTTCCAGCGCCGCTGCCAGCGGGAAAGGTGATGACGACTGTCCCACGGGCAGCGTAATCCACCCGCTGCCTAAGAAGATGATGAACAGCTTCTTAAAGGTCTGAAGCGAGCCCCCATCCACCCACCAGCTGGAATGTTTTCTGCCTAATTCGGGGTGGGAGCCGGGCAGCGGTGGGCTCGGGGCATTGGATGAGCTCGTGCTCATCCTCCAAGGGTGAGATGGGGAAGGCTGCAGAGAGCGGACACCTCCTGACACCTGGGATACCCATGCACACACACACCAAGGCAGCATCCTCCTGTCTCAGCAGGGTGTGCAGGATGCCTTCAGGTACAGGGCACACAGCCATCCCCAAAAACGGCATGCAGTAAATTAGTTAAGTCAATGTATCACCAGATATTAATCTCCCAAAGCGGTCACAATACTTGGGTTTGAGTTCTTTTATTTTTCTGAAGCCGTAACGATGCTGTTCTCTTTTCATTCCCAATAATTATCTTTGCACAGCTTTGCACAAATTCCTCTTTCTCTTAAGGGGTTGAAAGATGAAAATGCCCGGACAAGCCTCAGCCCATTGGCAATGCCTGAGACCTCCCCGTTAATTGCTATCGCTCTGTTCTCACTCCAAAGAGAAATGTCAGGAATTGAAGGCTTAGCAGCTTTTTATCCCCTCTAAAAATAAAGCCTCGGTGAATTGGAAAAATAATAATAATTTGCAACCCCCTAATATATTACTGCAAGTTAATTGCAATTATTTTTCTTCGCAGTTGCCTCAGCCTTCCTGTAGGTTTTTAAACATTTATTTACATAAGCGATTAGTTCAAGTAACATCACTACCAAAACCAGTAGATCCAGGGCTGCAAACGTGATTCTGCTGAATTGCTAAACTGCAGCAAAAACCAACAAAGTCAGAAACATCTGGGCTGTGCTCCAAGACGCTGGATTTATGTGATCACATTCTGCATCTTGGTTCAGTTTGACAGAGTATTTTCCTACTTTCTGCATTAAAATAGCTTCAAAGGTCTCTGCAGGAGTTTCTTGTTGGAGGCATTTGAGATGGCAGATGATAATTAGACATTTCTATAGCGCAGAAATTATTCTCTTTGCATTTCCCCAGTTTGCAGGCAAAGCTGCGGTCAGCAACTGTCTGACTCATTCTCTCATCTTCCTACTTTTAAAACCCCACAGTTCTCCTATTTATTGGCAATTTAAAAAAAAAAGAAAAAAAAAGAAAAAAAAAAAAAGAGCTTTACTACCTCAAAAAAAAATAATCCTGTTTTATTGTCCTGGCTTCCAGCTTTCCGCAGCCAAGCTTCTGCCACCTTCATTGGCATTAGTGTCTGGGGAGGCACTGCAGAAACCCATAGGATTCGTCCCTGCGGTGGTGCACCCTTTTTAAGGACAGAGGCATCTGGGCAGTCCAGCTCTCATCCATCAGCAGACCCAGCGGGATGCGGCTGGTACTCCCCGAAATGCCCTGGGGGAAGCTGTGGGATGGGCCCCCTCAGCTGGCCCTGCTCCAGAGGAAAGGCCAAGGGCCAGAGGGGTTAGGAAGCTGCCAAAGGAGCTGTTTGCTTTGACAGTTTTCTCACATTTCATACTAAAATCCCAAGAAGTGGTTGTGGCAACACGTCCTCCCGAGGGCACAGAGATGGACCAGCTGGCTTGGAGGTGCCCAGCATTACAGGACGCTCAAAGGGCACCACCAGCTTCTGGCCCTACCTGAAGCTAGACAGAAGTGAGGGGGGCTGCACGCCATCCTGGGGCAAGTGGGGTGATGCAGCCTGTATGAACAGGCTTGATTTGGTGTTTCCACCCAAACTGTTTCACTGGAAGGACGTCTTCAGATGGAGGCCTCTGCTGCCAGATCTTTGGATGGAGAAACAGCCTTGTAACGCCAGGTCACAAAGCTGCTGCCTCTTGCCAAAAGACTGCAACAGCATCTTTTTTTTTGCTTTAGAGATAAGGTGAGCTGGGGAAATAGCACTGCAACGTTTGGCTGGTGGATGAGGCACCTGCAGCTGGAGCCCAGCTCTTCTGGAGTCTTCAGCCAGGCTGGAAATAGGTTTTGAATGACTTTTGTAGCATCAGGAAAAAGGGATAGTCTTGTACTGTATTTTCCCCTGTATGAAGTCCCCCTGCCTGTAACAGGGTTCCCAGGGAGAAAATTAATGTTTTAAAACAAATTCCTAGATCAAGACCTAAATTTGAGGGCGCTTTATGGAAACTGGTTTCACTGGTTTCATTCACCAAATCTATTTTCTGGATGGTGCGCATTTTCTTTAACCTTTTGATGATGAACATACCCTAAGTATTTTTACTCAGGAAGCCGTTCCACCCCAAAGCAGTAGTTCAGCCGCGGAGTTCAAAGGCACAAGAAGAAAAGGTTACCAGTGAGAAGTTCCATTAGGAAGTAGATTTAATCTTCCAATATGTATATTCATCAGTGCTAATGTATTTAGCGCAGTGCCTAGGGCAACCCATTGCGTTAGCTGGGGGTACAGCTCCAGCCTTGTGCTTTTTGCTTTCTTGTAGGTGCAACACCCATCAGTAGGAGCTGGGGCTGCTCTGTCCTGCTGTCCCCTCCACCCATTTACATAGAAAAGGGAAGAAGAGGGGAGATTTAAGGAAAAAGTTAAAAAAAAAATCTCCCTCTACATTTTTTTTTATTTATTTCAGTGGGGGAAACTTGAAACTTATGGAGGCTGGTATAAGAAGCAGAGCAAGATGGAAATGAGGCAGTTTTAGTATTAACATCTTTTCTTTATTAAGCTTTTTGTTGCTTGAAGAAAAGCTGAAGACCTTTTTGATTTGTTTGCATTTTTATAAGACAATCGTGTATCCAGTTTCCAGCCTCTTAACCTCACAAATTAAGTGCAAGCATCACAGCGTGATGGATCTCATAAGACATCATCATCTTGGATCACAGGATTACATAAAAATCTTACATTTGATTTTTCTTAAAAATTTAACTTTTTTTCCTCCAAAGCTGTGACTCTGACAGATACAGAGAGAAAAATAAATTAGCACTTTTTTTTTTTTTTTTTTAGAAAATGGGTACTTTTTAAAACCCATTTCCTAATTTTGAAGGGATGTGACTCACATTTTCTTGCACGCCTGGATGTGACGGTACAGTTTGGTAGGACGCAAACAGGAGTGTGGTGGCTTGAAAGCCCCAGTCCGTGTAAGAAGCAAACCAGCCTTAGCAGTTGCCCTCTTCCTCAGTGATGTGGCCTTCTGCAATTGAAGCACCTGGACATGTGAGTGTGCATATTTTTAAGAATGGCACCAACTTATTATCCCTGAACTCACTGTTCAATCTCTTCCCCTAACTACAGCTCCCATACAAATAATCCTACAGCTCTAGGAGGTCCCGTGTTTCTCCCAGGCTAAGAGTGTATTAAGAGTAAATTATTCCAAAGAGAAAGGTGAATTTTGTAACTGGTCTGAGCTTTATTTAGCTTATTTGTGTAGAAAGGTTTAATTTCTCGCTGCTACGTTGAAGAACCTCAGTACACCTTGACTTCTTCCATGGCATGTGTGCTCATCAGCTCCAAAAACCTGACCTCCTTTGAGGATGTCGCAGGATGAGAGGTGAAAATCTCTCATCACCAACAAAAATGCCGCCCTTAGGTGTTTTCTGTGCATGAGGACGATGAGGAGGGCACCCACTTGGGTGCCATGGCCATTGGCAGGCAGAAGGACGTTGCTGGTGGCTGCAAAGCTCCTGTGCTGCTGGAAGTCGTTCACCACTTGAGTCTTCCTGGGAAAGCAAGGGTAATCTAAATTTCTAATGTAGCAAAACAAGCAGGAAAAGGAAAAAAAAAATAAAATAAATAACCCACCTTCAAAGGCCCTTTTTATGCCTCATTAAAAAACTGAGAAAGACCCAAGTGAGGTCTCACCACTCAGTCTTTTTAATCTCCTTAACACTGCTGTGGGCTTGCTTGGTTTTTTTTGTTTTTTTTTTTTTTTTTTCCCCTGTTTGTGACAGCGATAAGTGCTGACAGCCATGAGACATTTCTGAGTCCCTGGTTCCACATTACGCAGCACAGCCTGAGGAGCAGGAGCTGTGCCCCCCTCCGGATGGTCCTCTTCCCACCCAGGGACACCTTTTAGCTCATGCAGGCTGGAGATCAACTTTCTGCCCTGGACATTTATCCAGGTACTTGGCAGAATTCATTATTTTTGCAAGCTTTGGACACCTCCAGCAAGCTCAAAAGTGGTTGTGACACCACATCTGGGGAAAAAAAAAAAAAAAAAAAAAAGAAAAGGGCAGTAAATTCTTTAAGTATTGTAGTGGTTGCTGGTGCTCAGCAGAAAAGGAAAACCTCCAGTGAGCAGTCAGGAGGAGAGCTATAAATGTCATAGTTCGGCCACTATAATATCAATGAGCCACTCTCTCCTACAACCTTTTTAAGTATATATCATTCAAAATTTATTTGGTTTTTCCAGCTTTTTTTTTTTGTGTGTGTGTGTGTGTATAGACCTGGTTTGACAGTTGCTTTCTTCCTCCTATTTTGGAATACGTTAGCTTCACAAAAGTTCATTTCTACGCAGAGACCAGATGCATCCTCTAATAACAATTACGTAGCACAGAGCAATAAACCTATTGTTTAGCCCAGTAAATCAGGCTGTTTAATCACAGAAGGCAGATTGTTATTTCTTCACTGTACATTTGTAATGCTTTGTTTGACTTCTTATATGCTCGGGCATATATACATACATAGGCAAATATATATGTTTCTGTGCTTCGGGCACGGCAATCTGCAGCATGAGAAGAGCAGAGCCCCCATGCTGGTGAGGGGCTGCTGATCCATCACAAGGTTATCCATCCAAGCAAGTCCTGGCCATGAGCTGCCTGAATCCCCATCCTGTGGTCCCAAGGTTAAGCAGCTCGAGGTTCAGTGATGCTGCCCAACTGAACACCTTAACAGAAACGCCCCCCAAGATATAAGAAAATATATCATCCTTGTTAAGAGCATTTCCGTAGGTTCACATCTCGCTCCTGTATGGGCGGCTCTTCTTCTTGTAGGCTTCCAGCACTGGGATTAGCTCAGCTAAGCTTTTTCTTGCATAAATCTGCCTGTTGGCAGATAAACCACATGCAAGGGCTGCATCCTACCAATAACTGCTTGTTTCTGCTCTGAACATCCACCTATCCCTTCAGCAACTTGTCTTCCAACCATGCTTTTGCATGACAGCCTTCATTCTTGCCTTGCAGCTGTCTGTTGCAATTTTATAATATACTGTGGGAATGGGATGTATCTAGTTCTCTGTCTGGGACTTGGCACTGCGGAAGGTCCCTGCCCTCTCTGTTCTGGCTCCCTGTAATAATACCGGGCAACAGGGAATTAGCACTTGATGTGCTACCCCTTGAACATGCCCAGATATTTAAATTCTTCATCTGCAATTTTCATTTTCACCACCTGTAGCTACTAGCTGCATGGGTGAACTCATATTGGTCCCAAATGGACTGGAAATGCAGAGCTTTGGGTGCACAGCTCTGTTCGCAGTGGGTTTTTATAATTTTTCCAAAAGCCATTCCAGGCCATTTCCCTACCAAATCCGCCAGCCTGTTGCAGTTCACGTGGCGTGCCCAGCTGCGTGTACAGGTCATATCAAAAAACGTCCCATGAGCTCTTTCAAGAGCGAGGCACCAAAGCTTCATTCTGCGTCAGCCTGGCTGTCCTCTGCCCTGGAGATTTGAAGCCTCAGCTCCCGGAGACTGGAAAAGTGTGTCAGGCTACTGCCAAAGAGGAAAGGGCACTAAGAGTCAAGAGGTTCAGGCTTGCTTCCCAGATTTGAAACAGTTGTCCTTTATGGCCTTGCGCAAAACACTTTTTCTCCGCTCCTTCCAGGTCCTTATCAGGAAAACTGGAACAACAGCTTCCTTACTCCCATCTCCCATCTTCCTTACTCCGAGCACTACGGTTAACGGGGAAGGGGCTGGGTCTTGCTGAGGATGGGTACAGCACAACCCAGCACAACCAGGTCCCGATGGGGGCAGCAGAGCTGGCAGGACCATGTCCCGAACACTGAGCCCGAGTCCCAGCTAGCCCTTCCTACAATCTCCACGATAAACTCTTAGAGGTTAGAAGCAGACACTGTGTCCTTCGTATCGTACTCTCCACTGCGTATTTGTAATTAAAGTCCTGCTTTTTCTGATCAATTTGAAGATGCAGGGATCGTATTCTGCACTGAAAGGCTGCCCTGGGGTCACAAGAGGTGCACAGCCCTGCAACATTAGGATGCTTTGGGATCTCTGGCAAGGACATGCTTTTTCTGGGAAGAGTGTTACTGGGAGGAGGACGGCTTTCACCTGGCAAGGCAGGACACCAGCAGCAAATCTTGCAGCATTTTGCACCTCTGTTGTGCCAGTCACACTACTGATGTGTTCTCAGTCCCTCAAGGAGAACCTCTTCAAGTTCCTAATTCTTTCGGATGTCTGCAATGCCCCTATAAGAAATTATAACGCAAATATCACCAGGCAGCTTTCCTGCCTGGAGCCTTCCATATTCTTAACGTGAGTTTTGTTTCTTGCTGGGGAACATGCTGCTCTCACACCTGGTTTCATATCAAGCTGAAACACTGCTGTGGGAGGAAAGAGGTTTCTTTTTGCTGAGGTACTTATTGCTGGGGATACTTCCTTGGGCCAGGTGTTGGATTAATATTTTTGGAGGAAATAACAGACCTGCACACTGCCGGTCTGTGCTGGTGATAGTGGCATCTTGCTCTGAAAGTCACTCATCCCTTTCTGTCGGGTGTCTCCACCACTGGTGAGCTGCAAGGTGCAAACATCTGTGAAACTGCCCAGGATGAGCAGCACTTTAACTCCAGAGAGCCTTTTGGATGCCAAAATTGTAACGTCCCCAGCGAGAAACAAAACCATCCACAATAATGTGCCAGGCAGGGCTGCAGCCAAGTGGATTGGGAGCCGGAGCAGTAGGATTTCAGTGGGCTACTAAAGTGCTGCTGCCAGAAGCCTTCGCTGTGGACTTGCTCACATACCACAGACCTCTGGAGAAGATCATCTGCATAATTACAAGGATCACAGATCTTGCACTTCCCCTATCAGTGAGCATTTTCCTTTCGGGTACAGTGTGTTCCTGAAGATTCCAGCGATAAACTGCTCTAATGGTCTTTGCAGTCATCTGATTTAGCTACATAAAAATGTCCTAGCGCAGAGCTGGAAAGGCAGCTCCACTCCGCACAAATCTGCATGGGAACAGGGTGTGTGCAGCACGTCCCATCCACGGATAAGCTAATCCTTTCTGCAGATAAAACTTGCCAGCAAAACGTAGCCTGAAAAAGTAGTTACTGAGGTTGTTTATTTTTCAAAGGATGGATAAAATTTCAGAGTGATAAAATCACTTCCTTGAAATACTTTCATTCAAATAATTTACTTCCTTTTGAAAGGCTTAATCTTTCCTCTGGTGTATTATTTATTAATTTTTTTTGCTCCTAAGCGTGGTGATGGAGGGCAGAGCTGGCCCTGATGTGATCAGGGGGGATGTGCAGCTGCAGGCGTGTGTTTTGTGATCGGGCAGCATGTGCCACGCCAGCTGCAGCTAACGTGCATGGGGGGGGACGGCCAGCGCCCCATCGGCCCTCCAGTAAATGTCTCATTGTGCTGGTAAATGTCTCATTGTGCTAATTTGCAGGAGCCCTGCGGACCACGACAATGAAAATTGTTGTTTAACACCGCTGGTGGGGCTGCCTGTGCCCCTGACTTGGTACTTGGGGCGTGCTGTTGGGCTACACCTTGCAGGAAGGGCAAGAAATATGGAAAGGGCATCGCGTACATGCGGTGGCTGTCTCAAAGTTTTGGGCTCAGAGACCGGATCCTCCAGCTTCTGAGCTAAGGATGTATTTTTCAGTGAAGGCCTGAGCTTCTTTGATTAATCGCATGTAACTTTAGGCAAAACACCAAATAGCACAAGATTTTCTATAAAGCCACAAAAAGCTGGCAGCGCTGGAGAAGTGGTGAAAAAATGAATTGTTTTTTCAAAGTCGCATAATTATTTTAGGAAGGCCGGGAGCCAAAGCCTGGAAAACTCTACAGCGCATAAAATAAAAGCCACTAAGGAAAAAAAAATAACTAAAGGGTACATCTCTGGCTTAAGTGCTGGCCTGGGCTTCGTACGGTGTTCTCTATCCCTGCCATGCAGCACAGGCTGACCTATGGAAGGAGGAAATCAGCAGAGTGTTGTAGGAGCAGGCCAGGAGCCCAGGGCTGGTGGGCCTGTGCCGGCCGGCAGGATCTGAGGGCCCTCAGTGCCCCGAGGTTGTCATGCTGCAAACTCGGTGGAGAACAATAAGGGGAAGCAGAAAATGTCACCCAGAAAAATAGGTCAACAGAGAAAGAAGCTGTTGAAGCTTCTCCCTGGGCTGGCAGGCCCACGCTGCAGCCTGCGGGATATGGGGCCGTCACGTCCGGCCTTCTTCGACCAGCAGACGTGTTATGGCCGGTTTGAGGGGCAGTGCCTTCCAGCAAGGGTTTGGACTGGTGGCAAGGCGATGTAGTTGGTCTCCCTGGGCAGGAACCAGGCCGTGGGGGACGTTTGTTGTGGATGCCCCATCTCTGGAGGTGTTCAAGGCCAGGCTGGATGGGGCCTTGGCCAACATGATCTAGTGAGTGGCGTCCCTGCCCATGGCAGGGGTTTGGAGTTAGGTGATCTTTGAGGTCCCTTCCAACCCAAACCTTTCTATGGCTCTATGATTTGCCTCAGGAGTTACCCAATTGCCCTGGAGGGAAGTGATTCCCCTGCAGAGGGTGCCAGGCAGGAGAAGAGGAGGGTGTTCAGCTCCTGAGCATGAGCAAGGAGGGGATGGGGATTCCTCACGCTTGCTCTGTAAGAGATGTTGCAGGCTTACCTGGTGGGACTGTGACTGTGAATGCAAACTTATATCATAGCCTGGCAGGGACATAATGGGGGCTGAGAGAACGAGGGGATTAATGCCTCCTCTGCCCCCATATTAACCACCAGATTTCAACACCTCTCCAGTAAATGTAATGGCCATGTTACACACCCCCTCTTGACCCCTCCAGACAACCTGAAGCTACTTATATCTATTTTTGGATTGTCTGCTGGCCCATTGCTAGTACTCCCAAAGCACCCAGCAAGCAGAGCACTGTATAGATCCCAGAGATGTAGAGAAATACAAATAATAGGTGAAGAAGCTGAATTACAGCAACAAAACCTTAACAGGATTTGGTGGAGCTGGTATCAGGTTGGTTTTCTATCAGTGTAGTTCCAGTGGCAAATAACTCATGTAGGCAAAAACCCTAACTGGGCTTGGGTCTGTTGCTGACAGACTGAAAGGAGAGCACTGCAGGCAGCCGAGTAATTTTCACATGTTCTGTTTGTTCATATTGTTATTTACATTATTGTTTTTATGTTTCTATAAACCAGATGGACAGAGATGGAGAAAGCTTCAACAGAGAAAGAGAAGCAAATGCAATGAGAACTAAAATAAATAGAAATGTAAATGTATCTTCACAGGAACTGATCTGAGGCCACAGGAGAGTATTTGGGGGGCTTCTGGAGGACCAGGTTATAGGTACTTATCCTGTATCCCACAGGGAGGACAGCAAAGCAATCCCTGAAAAACAGGGGTTGTTCTTGGAGCGACTGTGTTGCATCAGCTTTGATTGTCTGAGGATGCAAATGAATCAAATCCTATCGGGAGAGGTAATTCCTGTCAGCAGATCAGCTAAATACCATTGAGAGAAAACAGCACATGAGTCTCCTGTGGGCACCTTCTCCATCAGGCACTCGTTGTAGAATATAAATTGGCTTAATATAAATTACATTAGGAGAACTAGGTGTAAGTGCCTGACAGGATGATGGCAGGCAATTGGCGCTGCGCAAAGGCAATAACAGCAGTGGTTCGGTTGTAACACTGATGGTCAACTGACATGAGGTGGGCAAGGGTACAGGCAGAGGGGATATTTTCAATCTAAGTATGTAAGTGCATTGTGCAGCCAGGTACACAATCTGGTCTATCACCTCCTGTGGCAGAACCACGTAAGGTTTCCCATTGTTTCCATTCCAAGACATTCTAGAACAAATTTTACTAGAAATGCAAAATTAAGTCAATCATAATACAAATGGGTAGCTACAGGTTAGGTGATTTCTATCTCAATTTTTTTTGTTGGCTATAGCTTTTTAACAAAGCTTAGCATCAACAGTTCCAAACGCTTAAAATAGGAACCCATCATTTTTCAGGTAAAACAGGTAAGCCGCCTTACATGTTTTGCAGATGAAAAATACAAAACTAAAGGAAGTGAAGAGGTTTGTCTGAAGTCCCAGGGCAAGTTTGCTGGAGAGCCTGAGAGTAAACCCAAGGCTTCCTGATGCCCTACATG
The DNA here is from genome assembly GCF_040182565.1 of Anser cygnoides. Lineage (NCBI taxonomy): Eukaryota > Metazoa > Chordata > Aves > Anseriformes > Anatidae > Anser > Anser cygnoides. Next base: position 181,472,651 of record NC_089873.1, read on the forward strand.
CTATCTGGCTGTGTGCCCCTCTCTCCTCCTGGAGACACAGTAACTTGCACAGGGTTCAGGACCTCCCAGACCACTCACAAAGTGGTTTCCTATGTAAATCACCATGTAAAAACTCTCTTTCTGTATTTCTGGAATTAGGAACTCTGCAACAGAAAGGAGAAATAATTCAACCAGCCTAGGGCTTGGGAAATCTCTCCTCTCCGACTTCTTATGTTACCTGAGTAAGCTTGAGCTTTAGTCTCATTAGCTCCAACTTCCCACCACTAAAATGCAATAAAACCATGAAACAGGAATGTTTTTAGGATAAATCCACACAAAATTCAGTGGTAGCCATGAATATACTTTATATGGAGTGGTTACCTCAGCACATAATGATGAGATCCTTAGCACTAACACTTTTTAGGAGATGTCCTTCTCGGGTTTTGTTTTTTGTTACCCTACGGATAACAATCTCATTCATTTCAGTTTTTATTTTCCACCCATTTCGCTGTGTTCAACTTCCACCAGGACCACTTGTTAACATGGGCCATTAGCTGCAGTACTTGAATGGTAGTTGCTTCCTTTGGATTTCTTGCTTCAGCAACATGAAGAAAATGCAGCTTTGTGGCCTGCAATGACAAAGAATTTCCAAAAGCCTCTGGATTTAATTAAAAAAAAAAAAACTATAAAAATCCTTCCCAAAACTAAAACCAATTTCTTCTGAGGGAGGTTTCTTTCCAAAAAAAATTTCCTACACCTCCTGTAGACCTAATTCTCCATTCACAGAGCTAGAAATCAGCAATCATACCTAGGTCAGCACAATTACCACAGTGTAAAATTGCACCTATATAATTTGAACTCATAAAAATAACGAGCCCTTTTCCCTCACATAAAGCAAAGCAAAGGCAGGAAAGGGCATGACAGAAGCTCTGCTGAATTAGACAATACACCTTTGGCAGTGGACAGTATCTGAGAACGGAGGGTGCTCTTTCTCAGCAAAAAAAAAAGCAAGAAATTTTCGTTTGCAATGAGAGAATTGCACATCATCTCCTTGGAGCCACTGAACACACAGCACTCTGGCCAACTTCATCCTTCCTAATGGCAAAGGAAAGTCCCAGGGAAGCCCCTGGAAGCCACCTCAGCCACAGACAGAAACAGAAAACACAGAGATGAATGCTCAGAGTAATGCCAAAGAGAAGTGTAGCAAAGTCTTTGGAAGCAAAGAGTGGAGCAGAAAGATTAGTAAATAGACCAGAACTAACCAAGACCCCCCAAACTGAAAATAACTCAAAGTTCTGCTCACCTCTGTGACTAACTCCCACCATCCTGCCCAGGTGCACTGGGTTGGTGCTCTCAGACATGGACTCTTCCTAGGCTTTTGAGTCCCCGAATGCTAAAAGCTAAGTGAGCATTAATTACTGCCAGTGAAAGGTCTGTTCATCGTTAAAAGTCAGTTAAATGGATTGCAAGTAGAAGTGGCCGGCAGCATTTCCTTCGCACCATGAAGGCATGCGGGAAAAATTATCATTGCTTCACATGTCTCTGTAAGCAGAGCCAGAGGGACTCGGAGGGAACCACCACCCTGTTGTGCTACAAGACAAACACAGAGACCAGGGAGACTTCAGCCACGCGATGTTGGACACATGCACGAGCTCAGGACACATGAAGCCCCTGAACAGAGCAAGGAAAAATGGGGGAAAAACACTAGGTTATACCGCTTATGTACATGATTCCTTACCTTATTAGGTCTGCTTTTAAGTTGTATAACTATGCAAAAATATCCCACCTTTCCCCTCTGCCTTTGGCTAGCTCCTAGTGCAAACCCCAGAGCAGAGCAAAGCCAAGACTCGGGGAGCAGGAAATCTGATACGGGTTGCCTGTTGCAGAATAGCTTGGCTAGCTCCCACAAGTCAGACGCAATTGTACGAGGCAGATCTTGTCACCGGTGTGGGACCAAAAACATTTCCTGCTGCACTGGAAGTTCAGGATCCCGAGGGCAGAGGAGCTGAGACAACATCACACTGCATCAGCTGAAAAGTGGGAGACCACGATTTGCAGGACAGTCCTTGCAGGGCGGACTAACCCAAATCTTTGTTGTGTGTAGGGCTGTTTTGAGTCGGTATGCATTTTTTCTGATGTGTTTACACCACGCTCAGTCAGATCAGACCAGAGAACTTGAATTCATGACCAAGTAACAGGCTTGGCTTCTGAAGTACATGAGCAGGATGTCAAAGCTGCGAAGAGGGCAGCTGCAGACCTGTCCACGTCGTCTTGTGACACCAACCATGTGCTGGATGGTGTTAATGGAGAGCAATGGCAAAGGCCCGTTTAATCCCCACCAGTAAATCTGCTCCTGTAAGACAGCCAAGCCTCACACTGTGTTTGCTGCAGCATTTCTGCCCTGTGCAGAAAGGCCTTTGGTGGGAAAGAGGTGTTTGCCTGGTAGTACAGAGGCCATCCCAAGGCTTCATGGAAACACGAAAACCCCCAGCATTGCTCAGTCAGGCCAAGGGATTTCCATCCAAAGGCCCCTCCAGACACTTCCCCAATCAGCAGAAGCATGGCCAAGCACACAGACACCCAAACTGTGCACCACTGCAGTGAGCCAGCAACCCTGCTAAGCACATTTGACATGGTAACTCGAAAAAAAAAATAAAAAATTAAGCAATGCTGTGAACTTTAATGAGCCTCGGAGTAGCACTCAGTAGCCCTTTGTCTGTGGCAGACAAAAGGGGGAGGTATTGGTGTGTGAGCCTTGGCAATCAGAAACCAGCTCATGGTAGGGGGAGCAAAGAGAGAAGCAGCATTGGCTGTGAGCGATTAAAATGTGGTGCTCTCTGAAAGCCTATGGGAAGCGACAGCCCTAATGGAACAACTGATGTATCTGAAAATCACTAGATGAGAACAAAATTTCAAGGCAAACAAGTAATGTTGAGCAGCACCTGTCACACGGAAGACCCTCACAGTACTTGAAGAAAAAAAACAAAAAGAGAAAAAAAAAAGAGGAAAAAAAAGAGAAAAAAAAACCACTGTAAAAAAGCCCAGTCTGGTTAAAGCTGAGCAACTATAAATAACACCAGCAAGGGGACCATATCAAACAGGATTTCGATCATGCAGGGAGCAGCAGCAGCCAGGTGGATGTCTGAAAGGCAAAGAGGTCCTGATGTTCAGTGACAGGGACTTGCCAGGGAAGCAGGGAGATGCATTATCTTTGGGGATTTAAGCAACCTTCAGCCTATGCCATTCTGGTTTTGTGTGTGAGAGCTTGACAAAGACATCTAACACGTTTCCTGATGGGAAAAAGTCCTTGAGGCTGTTTCTGTTAAGGTCTGTGGAGCATTTTGTGATGCTCGGGTACAAAGAGGACTCATGGGGACTGAGAACTGGTTAGCCCATGGGACCATTTATGCCCACCTGAATTTATTTATAGCTGCCACCTGCAAGGAGAGCTGGCACTTCCAGCAGCTCGGATGGCAGTGGAACAGCCCCAAGAGTTGATACCCAACCTTAGAAGCCCAACAGAAATCCAGCTTTTATTCCAGTGAATATGGATGAAACCCTTATGTCCAAACCTGCAGCTGAACAGCTGTGGTGGCTGCCAACACCTGCAGGTAAACAAGTTTATCCTGGAGCCCTACCTTTCTCAATACTCCCTCTTTCCAATGGTCTGGTCACTCGTCTAAAAAAACTCCTTGGCTCTCCAAGTTTGCACCCAAAAAACCCTTCATTCATTTGCCTCTGATTGTGCATGGCTAATACCCACATAGCTCCTGACGGAGTCCTTGTAACTACCACCAGAAACCACCACACTGTGGTGTGGACATACCCAGTCCCACCTTCACTCCACTCCTTGTACCAAGCACATATTCCCTTGGGGAAGAGTCAAATGGGTCCTTTTGATTCCCTGAGAGCGCCCATGAATGAAGCACAGGTCAGTCCCCAGGCATCCCTGACACATCAGTCTGGAGAAGACCAAACGCAAGCAGCACGTTTGAGCCTGACCCTCATTCCCTTACCGTGCTGTTCCTCATCACGTCAGAGAGACGCCTGCTCTTGCTGTTACCCCATTTTCCAGTCGATCTGGACCCCAGCTCCAGATTCTTCCCATTTTCATTTAATCCTTTTCCTTCATAGCCAGTGAAAGGCACAATGGTATCAGAATCAAGTGCCTTGGGTGATGCCCTCGCAGCGGTGGCATTCCCCGCGAGAGGAAGCAGCCTGGCGAACCTCGCGGCGGGGCATTACGGTAATCTAATCAGACGGAGATAAGAGACTGGACGAGCTTTGCAGCGTCTGATACGGATAAACACCAGACCAAAGCTTGTCAGCGTTTGTGTGAGAATAAACCGAAGCGTTCAGATAGCAGCAAAAAAATGACCATCCGAACGATGAGAACTATTGAAACGAGATGTAGCTGGCCACTCCGTTCTTAAAAACAGATCAAAACTTGTTTCATCTGTGGCTCTGTACTTATCTGGTTCCTTTGGCAGCAGAAAAGAAGCTCGAGTTCGATGGGCTGACTTAACTGCACACCACTCTGAGATGAGGGAACACTTCCCATAGACTAATTTATTCCACAAATATATTTTTCTGCTCTCAGAATACCCACAAACACATTGCCATTTCCTTACATATTTTTCTTTGAATTTTTTTGGCACATCTTCATGAATTGTTCGCGAGTTCGCTGTTTGCTGTGTTTAATGCCTGGAATCCGGGCTGTTGGTTAGTGGCACTTGGTCACGTACATCACATGCTGCTATTTCTGCTGGTCCCTGGCTGAGACTGTCCCTCGTCGTGTCTGATTCAGTGTCCTTTGATGTCAATGAGACTCTTTCTCTTTGACTTCAGCGCACTTGGGTCCAGCTCTTTGTTAGGGAAGAAAATGGAAGAAGCCACTGGTCTTTTGAGCCTCTCAAACTGGGCTAAGATTTATTCGGGAACTCAGCAAACATTCATTCCTTCACACACAGGCCTTTCCCAGCTCTGTTCCTAAGAAAAACTCATGTTTTCGAACGTTTATGGGAGCCAACATTTTTATTTCCTTGCAACTTGCGTAGTTATGCAGACCAGTGCAAAATGGACTTAAAATGGTGCCCTGCTAAATCCCTGGGTTCAGATTCCACACTCGGAAAATATCAGAGGAGTGAAGGACGAAGCTCTACACTTGGATGCAGCATTTGCCTTTGATTTTATTCCAGCGCTTTTGTCTTGAAGTCCTGCCTGTACCTCAGTCCATGGAAGTCCACAATTTAGAAGCTCAAAATCCTTTTTTCTCACCAGACAGTACAACCTCCCCAAAATCCTACACTTCTTCCCATCCATCCTTCCAGACTTGTGGTCACCAGCCCCAGGCACCTCCAAATCATGTCCTAACAATGCCCGGAGGTGAGATGCCGCATCAGGACACGCAACTCTGCTTTTTTGCTCCCTGGTCCACTGAGTGCTCAACATTTGGAAAACATGCCCCTGCTTTGGCAGGAGGGTAGTGGGGAGAAGCTGTCATGGCTGTGGATGTAGAACAGCATGATCCCAGGTGGCTATTTTGATCTCTAGCACTTGTAGGTGCTGTGAGGCAGCAGAAGAACCAGGATGGACGTAGAGATGCTCTTGGCAGTGCTGTGCTGGCAGCTCATTTATCTTTAGGGTTGTCTGCATGTAAAAATACAAATTGTCTTCTCTTCAAAATGTGGCCTAAAAATAGCACTATTTGAGGAGCGTATAAATAAGTAATCATTTGGAACACAATATTAGAGCGCCCTTCTTTAATTAAACGGTTGCTTGATGCATTTCAAAGCTCTCTTCTGACTCAGTCTTCCTGCACCTCTGTACTTTTCCTGTTATGAACAGATCTCATCGAGCTGCACCATGAATTTGAAATCAAACTAGATGGCACAGAGTAATAGGACTATTAATATCCTAATTGCTGAGCAGCACTGGGGACTAGCCCATTCTCACACAGAGGCAGGAAGAAATAGCTTCTCAGACAGGCTGGTAAGTACGAATGGCTTCAATGGCCATCATTGCCTCCGCTTGACATGTGGCTTAAAGAAGAACATGGAGAAAATATTCTAGTAAGAGGCTACATATATTTTTCCTCTCAACGCAGATAGCATATGTTAAATGCAGATAGGAATGCAATTCTGACTGTTCAGACCAACCTCTCTTCTGGTCCTAAATACCGCTAAAGGGTGAGCAGAAAGGCCATGCGTTTCCCTTTGTTAAAGTGCATTCTTCGTGTAATCCCTGGATTGGGTCAGGCTTTTTTTTAGTATCACAGAAGTGGGGAATGGAAAAGACACGTGACGTGAGGCCAGCAGTTCACCCCATCCCCGAGCAGGATTATTGACTCTGTTTCATCCACCAGGGCTTTGCCTTGTTCAGTTTTAAATTTTAAAATTCACACAGCTTTTGCTCTTCTCCTGGGAAGCTCTCAGAAAATACAAATTCCACTCTTAGTAAATATTTCCTGATTCAGGGCTGATAGCTTCCTTTTCTTAATTTCATCCCACTACCCATGCTGACCACTTAAAGCTTATCAAATGCTTTCCTTGGACTTTTAGGGGATCGTTGTGACCATTTAGCTCCTCTGGATATATGCAGCAGTTCTTGTTTCCTTGCAGGTCCTTGTGGCACTGGGAATCAGATTTCTCCAGCACATCACTCTTCACTTCTCATGCAGGCTCGGTAGCAGCTGCCAAATGAGCAGAAACAGAGCACTTCTTTTTCTTTCCTGACTGGCATGAGGGGAAGGACAGGAGGTCCAAGCTGGAAGAATGCAAGGAAAATCAAAACCTCTGCCTTTGGCTGGTTTGTTTACACACTTGCTTTGGGGGAGGGAGAAAAGGAGAGCAACTCAAGTTCAAAGATGGCCATTTTTCATCTCACATGCATGAACTTAAAAATTCCTTGGGGACCTCTCTCCCAAAGGCAATTTCAAGTGGGTGTGATGCGGTCTTGGGTCCACACATTGGTATTAAAGGTAAACTTGGCATCTAGAGCAGCCCTGGGAGGACGGAGATACTTCCGCGACGGAGCTGGGAAGGAGACAAGACATACTTCATGGGAACTCACTCGGTGTGATGTCTAACTTTCTACAGGACTGTATATAGAGGAGTACAACCTCTTAAGCCCTTTGGTGGCTCTCACCCTTCATTACTCCAGTTTCACCGAGATGTTTTCTCCTTCTCTCCCACCTGAGGCCAATGCCCACCAACCAGACAGGTGCTGCTACAGCTCTAAACCAGCAGCCACCACTTCAGCTTCAAAGGACTGGACTGGTCTTCACCCTGCACGTCATCTCTGAAAGCTCGCATGGTGAAGTTTGGTGAAAGCTCCTATGGGCTGTGCCGCACACATGATCCCACCCAGTTCCTTGAGAGGCTTTGGGGCTCAGCAGTCCATTTGTCTTGGGAGCTCTCAGAAGGCCAGGTTAGTAAGGTCTGTGCTAAGATTTGCTCAGACGCCCTGCAGAGATAAGCTGCTTCTGAATCCCATGTTTAAATCCCCTTTGAATTAACAGATGACTGCTTTTAGTTGCCAGTCACCTTCTTTTTGTCCTCTAAAGCAGAACTTCTGCTTTAGGATGATGCTCACACATTGTGTAAGTGTGCTATTCCCTTTCATATGTTTTCTTTTGAATTCCATTTGAATGTGCAGAGATATTCAACAGAGGTGCTGATATTCAGAGTAAATATAGACACACATTTCTAAGTACACCTCGTAAAGCTACCTAGCGTTCTTCGTAATCTAACCCCATCTACTTGGCTGTTTTAAACATCAGTCTGCTTGATGTCACGTTCAGGCGATGAAGAAGCATTGGACGGAGAGTTGGTCTGGGAGGGGAATCATGAGGAGCTGTTTTCGTCTTGGCTCAGGGTCTTCTGGGCTGTGTAAGGGGACAGTGACTGGGCGGGCAGGAGTGATGCAGCACCAAAGCACACCTTGGGGCTGTGGCAGGGCTGGGAAGGAGCTCAGGCACAGAGGAGGTGCAGCTCAGGAAAGGAAACTTTTAGAGAAAAAATGAGGTGGATTCATCTGAAAGCAATTTTCTCAGTTAAGCTTAAAAAGAGGAAGCAGAGGTACTGCCTCATTCACTTTGCTCCTTATTTTTGAGTAGCTGGCATCGAGTAACTTCATAGGAACATGGTCAACATCCAGAAGCAGTTCTTCTCCATTACACAGCATCTTCTGCTGAGTTTCTTGAGGCTTGTGTGGTAACAGCTTTATTCAAAATAACCGTGGCCTGTCTTTTATCAATTAGGAGAACAATGACAGAATCATCCTTCACTAATCCCTAATCCTCCCCACAACCGCTTTGGATTCCCATTCACAGAATCCTTGTTTTATTTACATGTTTGTTAGGGTGGCAGCTGCAGGACTGGATCAAATATATTTCAGATTCTGGTACATTTTGAGCCTCATGAGGAGAGCAAACAAAAGACTTCAGAAATGAAATGTTTAGGGAACGATGTGACAAGGGTTCTGTTTAAGCTAGAAGTGTTATAACTGCGGTAATTACGATCTATAAATGAGGTATCAACCATGCTCCACTTGTGCATATTTATAAAGACTTCACTGGATTTATTTCCCTTCATAAAAGACCAGGCTGTGGACAGCTGATTGTTAAGCCTGTGTCCGAAGTTGGCAACGAGACTTTTGTCGTCACCACCTTTGGTTTTCAGACAGGGTGTAGGAAGCTTGTCTGACAGCCCTACAGAAAGAAGGATCATGCAAGCATTGAAATCTACAGGCATTCCTTAATATGGCAGATGGGATTTAGATAGAAGACTTGGAGCCACTTGCAAACTTTTGGTTTCCATCCCATCTCAGTTTTCGGTCTCCTGGCATGCAGTGTTACACCAAAGTGGTATTTGGTATTTTGGCTGGGCGCCTTCTCCAAGGTTGATGACCATCATTGCCTACAGACTGAGTAATGAGGGGCAAAGATATTTCCTGAGTGTATTTTGGAACAGTCTTCTTCCTTTCCTGGTCATAACCGATTCTGTAGGTTGGCTGGTTTGGAAACAAAGTCATCAAAGACGATGGTTCTGGCATTGCCCCTTAGCAGTTCTGTCAGCATTTGCTCAGAAAGGCTCTCTTCAGCTATTCTTTTCCACCCTGACTGTTTTTCCAGACAGATCCCTACTGAGCCGATGTAGTCACACAGTAAACACTGCTAGAAGCAGGCCAACATATGGTATCACTTAGGTACAGCACAGTCCCAGCACCATCATAATGGTATTTCATATCTCTGGTTCCACGTCTAATCCCATTCATTTGTGCACAAAGTGGAAAAACAAAAAAGGTGTTACAGAAACTTTTGCAGCCCATGGAAAGAGTTTGCATTTGATACCATGCTTCATGCCTTGAGGAGGGAGAGATTTAAGGTCAGGAGGAGCACAATGCCCAGCGACCGGATGGCCCTGTAGTCATCTGACTGCTCTGCTACAGGCTAAGTCAGTGAGATGTTAAAAACAAATAGCTTTAAAGTCTTTAAAATTACACTTCTACTCAACTTAAATAGCTTTGCTGACCTAATACAAGAAACGTGATCCACTGCAGATACAAACAAATCAGGCAAATGTGAGCCATTGGGACTTAATGGAAAACCACGAGTCCCACTGAGACTATTCCTGAGTTTTTCAAGCAGCAACTGAAGGTAGGATTGCAGGCAATGCAGAAGGAATTTGATGTGTAAAGGGGAAGGAAATTCTGCTGCTCAGCAACAGAGAGCTGCCTGGGACCTTGTCAAGCCATCTCCTCTGGGTTCGCCTGCAGGATCACAGCAGCATTATTTAAGTTACCCAAGACAGCACAGGGAATCCAGATGTTTGGCAAGGGAAACATCACCAGGAAGCAATGGGAGGGTCCCGTGGTGAGGAGCACTGGGTTTGCTACAGCAGGAGCCAGGTCAGAAGTGGTAGGTTGATCACCTGCACCAGCGTGTGGCGGCAGGGCAGGAGCAAAGGCTGAGGAAAGGAGCAATGCTGTGTTTGGCAACCCTGTACAAACCAGCCCTCTGCCATCCTAGTTGCTTTCACCTAGCATGTGGCACCCGAAGGCTCAAGCTCTCCCTAAACCTTTAGTGGGATCCTGGCAGGGCATGGCCCTAAGTGACAGGAAAGTTTGAGGGGACACCTCTGGTCCTCTGGGTCAGATGGAAAATGTGCCCCAGATGGAAACGTGTTCTCCTGCTGGCAGGGAAAGGGCAGCAGAGGGGTTACGGTTGGGTTTGGCTCCATCTGAAGCCTTGATGCACGCACACATTGCAGCAACTGGATCCCCTCTCAGCAGTGGGCTACAAAGTCAGTGCAAGGCGAGTCATTTGTGACAGCAGCAGATACCATCCCTCACCAAAATGAGCATACAGGAATCGTGTAATGACATACAAGATACGTTGCACAGAAAGGAGGGTGTGCCTGAACAAAGTAGAGAAGAATCAACAAATTCTTCTTGCAACTTAACAATACAGATGATCATCTGTGGGCAGAAAATCCTTTGGAAAATCTTCCAGAAAATCAGTTTCCTTTGGCAGGAAATCTAAAGGCGCTCAAGGAGCTCAGAAACTCTTAATTTCAATGTGATGCTCACATGCACCCCAGCACACACCCTCAGAGGCATCACACACCAGATTTTCAGTTGGGGCTGACTAAAGATATAGAAGTTCAACTGAATTGGGATCCGTAAATGAGGCACATCACAACTACTGAGCAGTACACACTTCTCTTTCCTGTTAAACTGAATTGTTTTCTTTAGCAGCATCAGCTTCCGACACCCACAATTAAACTGTGAATTTTCTAAGGTTTGTTAGACATCCTTCCACAGGGAAGCCAGCACTGCAGAATTCAGTGGAGCACCTCCTGCACAACAATACCATCACTAACAAGAATGTGTTATCCTGCATTTTTCCAAATCAATTATTGTCTTGCTCTTTATTTGGGTCCCTGGCCTGAAGCAACTTGAAGTAAATGCAGTCTTCCAAAGATAGGTGTTCAACACCTTCTGAAAAAAATCAGCTCATCTGAAAAGCACCTGATACGAGACAAACAAAAGCAGGAGCACCCAAAATGGGGGTATTTGGAAAGCACTGGCTGTCAGAAGGGAAGAGTTTGGTACATTTTCTCTCTGGAGTGCCCTTATATTGACTCAGTGCCCAAGCAATGGGAGGCGCTGGGACCAGTGAGTGGTTGCTTAAACACAAAGAAAAGAGACGCGGTGATCTCAAACAAGATATGAGTACCGTAGGTTGACCTATTACTGAGATGTTTACTGTACAGATTTTTTTGGTTTGTTTAACTTCAGTCTTTAAAGAATAAAACTGGCTCCAGAAGGCTTTTAAGAGACCACATCCAGACAGCAAGCTGCAGCCTGAGTCCTCGCTACCTGAAGGGCTGCTGGGGACCGAGGTGGAGCCCCAGTTCAGGCAGAAGAAGAGCTGATGTGGACCTGCTGGGGGAAAACAAATGGACTCCAGCAGCTCAAGGATGTGCCTGAAGTTAGTCATCTTCAGGAGGGCTTTGGGTGCAATATGCAGCGTGGCCTGCTTTTGCAGACCTCTTTTTCTATAGAAGCTCCATGCCTGCAGTAGCCTAAAAGTGATGAGTTTGTCACTTTGTTAGGGCACAGATTCAGAAAAGGAAGAGAGAGCAGGCAGCAAAGCTGTTTGGGTGCTCTCTAAGCCTGGGTGAGGACTGTGATCCTGGAGTCCCCATGCAGAAGAACACGGTGCCAGCCCCAGGGGCAGGGAGGCATCAAGCCTGAATGCAGGACCTGAGGCAGCAGGAAGGAGACACAGACCAGGGCAGGGAAAAAAAATAAAAATAAAAAATGAAAATTATACTCATTTTTTGCAAGCAGTGTTATTTCTGTATCACACAAGAGCCATACAAGTCACGTTGAGCCCTCTACGATAGGTTTGCATATGTTTAGACCGGTGTTTCAGGAGAGGGCACAAGAGAGTCCCAGGACTGTGGGAGCCCTTCCACTTATAGCTATGAATTAATTCCAATTAGCCCTAGAAATGGGCCTCTCTGGCTCTTTGTTCTCTGAAATTGTGCTTTTCAGAGGCAGGCTTCTCAATTAGCAGCTAATTATGATGGTCTTGCCTCCTCGCTGATAGAAGGGGTGTAAAAGAACACTGCCCTTGATAGCTGTGGGAGATTCGCCTTCAGCTCGAGAGGCAGAATTATTGATATCGAATTCAAGGGTCTTTGGCTCTGGTCTGTAAATCCCTCACAGACCTGAAACAACATTATTTGTGACACTGCTGAGAATTATTTGATGCTCTGAGCTCTGGAAAATACATCACGTTTCCAGCCCTCACCAAATGCTGTGAAAGCAAAAATAGACAAGCTGCATGTCTGTCGGTGTGCCCCCCTCTCCCCTTGTGGAGCAGCGAATGAGGAAACCAGATACACACCCCACCATGTCTGGAGGAATAGCTACGTGCTCCCAGGCTGTGTTTTGCTGTCACCAACCTTCTTCTTTCACTGCTGTTGCACAGAGATGTCAATAGAACCAAGTACCCTTAACCTAGATCCAGTATCCTTTAGCACAATGGACCCAGTTACCCATTTTCCCATATGCCAGCTCCAGTTTTGTGAAAAAAAAAAAACAGCAAATAACTCTTTTTAACCCAGCAGGAAGTAGGTTTGGCTTTGAAGTCAAGTGCAGGGCAGGCAGGACAGGAAGGAGATGCAGCTCATGAGAACATCAGACCTGCTCTACTGAGGTGAGACCAGTGGCCCACCTCAACCCACATTCTGCCTCTGCTGGTGGTGGTAGGACATGCGGCATAAGGAGCTTTATGAGCTCAGCGCTGCTTATTCCCTTTGGTATCTCTTCACAGACCTGTTGTCCGTGAATTTACCTAAGTGCTTCTTGAGCATGCCGGTACTACCCGCACCCACAGTCTTCTGCAGGAATAAATCCCAGAAGTTCACTACTGATTGCATGGCTTTCTTTCGTCTAATATCCTAGCTCAATCCTCATTTTTGCCAGCATGCACCCTCACTTTCAAGCTGCATACTATTCTTCCTTGCATGCAGGGCGAGAAAATGATTTGTTTGTTTTTTAATCTCTCTCTCTGTACTAGGGTCTGTCTGTACAAGAGGTATTTCCTGAAGGACGTGACAGAACTGTGCCAGCGTCACAGTTTTCAGCTACTTGTAGATGTACAGTTGCTTTCGCATAACTGGAAATGCAGTCTGCTTTGCAGTTCTCACGTTCTTCTTATATGACTCTTTCACTGAGGATCTCCATGGAGCAGTTATCGTCTGATATTTCCTTGGTAATACCGGAGGAGGATTAGCAACACTGGAAGAACTCTGCAGAGAATACTCTTCTGAGATAAAATTTCTTTGCAGTAAAGCTAGAGATAAGACAAACGCCAGCTCCAATCAGCCACAGACTTTCCCCCACTGCAGATCCACATCTGGATATGAACTTCATGCAGATGCCAATTATTTCCATGCTGCAGCAGACAGACTCCCTAGACCCAGACTAAATTTCAGCTCTGCCTAAATCACATGTCCTTGGTCTAGAGCATGCGGCTGAGAAAGCAAGGAAGCCCACCACTGGATAGGTACAAAACAGCACCTCCATCCTCATACACCAGACACAGCTATGAAAACTGTGATTGAAAATTTGTTTTCATGTCACAGGCACTCAAGAAATGCAGCATATACATTACTACTGTAGCATTACAGATCCTGGTATGTTGTACGTTCTCTCTCGATGCAAAAATCTATGTCCTGGAGGAAAAACAATCAACTTTAGACTAAATTAGATTACAAAAGAGATATGCTGTCAAAACATCTTTATGAAGATTTCTAGCATTTCTCTCTCCTACAGAAAACTGCAAGGACTGCAGCAGCAAATGAATGCAGCTTGGCTGGTTTCGGCTCAGCTGCATGTAAGCCGTCACATGCTACGTATTTTGGGTCAGATGGAGTGGTTACAGATAGGAAAGTACTGGGAAAGATTGTTCCAAGAGCACAAAGTTTGCACCACTGCAGGGCTTCAAAAAGAGGTTAGGCAAACAGCAGTCAGAAAAGGCAGTGATGTATTTGATCCCGCCCTGAGCAGAGAAAGGAACAAGATAAGCTCGTGAGGTCCTTTCCAGGCTAATTTATGTGAGTCTGTTAAACAGCAACGAACCAACAAAGTACAAGTCTCTGCTTCCATTTCACATGGCACTTGTCAGGTAGGTCTGCTAGGCGTACCTGCCAAATCTGCTGCCTCCCTAAGTGGCATATTATAAGGAAATGAGTGAGTAGCTTTAAAAGAGGCAACGTACAGCATCCAGACATAAGTACTGCTGCAGACAAAACACTTCCCTAAATATTGTGAAATCCAAATGTTCCTTCTTAGCAACATAATTCAAACCAGTGATAGCAGTGGAAAAACAACTGCAAAGGGCAAGGAGGAAGGATGGAGGGAAGACAGGAAGGAGGGAAGGAAAAAAGCACATCAGAAGAAACGCTGAGCTCCGTATACCCCATGCATACCGCCACCAGGAAGGCTCCACTCCATCAGCTACTACTCATCGTAGTGAAAGGAAGAAGGCAGCTCATAGTGAGGAGAAGCAACAGCCTTACTGATGGCTACGAGAGATAATCAGAGGGAAGCATGAGGAAACGAGTCAAAAAGATTAATATACTTGAAAACACTAGCAAAACAAGAGAGAAAGAAAAAGCAAGAGTTTTTTCAATAGCATGCAGTGTTCTGTAGTATACTTGGTGCTATATTTTTAAATTACCACATTACAAGCCTTTCCAAACAAAAAACAATGAGTTCTTTTCCAAAACTCACTGTTAATACATTTGCAATATATTCATATGGAGCCACTCTCCTATTGCCATAAGCATCTGAATTAGGACAATTGATATGTTTAGGTCTGTTTTCTGCTCCTCTTCCCTTGTCACCTCCCGTTTTGTATGCCCAGATATAACTGCTGAGCACCAAGGACAAGTTTCCAGCCTTTGGAAGTCACCCTCCACCAGCTGAGCTGTAATCACTGACCTTATGCAAAGCCTCCAGCCTCCTTCCTCTGCGACGTAAAACACAAGTATTTAAGCAAGCCCATTTCATCCAGCAGTCGAGGCAGGCTGAGAGCACGCACATGGTTAATTAGCATGGTTCAGCCAACAGGCAATAACTCATTAAGCTGCAGTAACTCGACTATGTTTGATCATGTGCTTTATGCCCTAAGGCACTTCATAAGTAAAGCAGTAAAGTCAACTTATCTACCATCTCAATTTCTCTCTCCCTCTTTTTTTTTTTTTTTTCTAACCACACGAAATCATGGTTAAACCACAGAGGATAATTTCTGGACACGGAATAGTTCACCACCTTCCTCTTTTTGGCAGGCTAAGCACACTCAAAGATTGTTATCATGTCTCCCTTCAGCCTTGCCTTCCCCAGGCTAAAAACAAATGCTTTCCTTCTTACCCCATAGGTGCTGCTCTGTAGACACCCTCTCAGCTGTGTTGCTCTCCTAGGAACTGCATCCTCATCTTTCCTGAGGTGTGATGCCAGAAACTGTTCCCAGTGATGCAGCCGAAGGGATTAACCCTCATGACATCCCTGTCTGCACAACCCAGCCCGTTACTTCTGCCTTCTGTTGCTGTGGCATTGCTCCACCACAGCCTCCAGCTCCCCGGTGCTACCTGGCTGCTCTGTCCCACTGTGTACCTCTGCAGCTGATTATTTCAACCTAAGTGCAGATTTGCACTTGTCTTCACTAAATTGCATCCTGCTTATTTACAAACCATTCCCCTAATTACTGAGCTCTCCTGAGCACTAATCCTCTCCTCCCTAGCGTCCCTTGCTTTTAGCCGAAACTCTAACAAAGGGGCTCCCCACTCCTTCATCCACTTTATTAATGAAAATATGGAATAGTTCTGAATTCAGGCCGTATCTCTAGGGAAGCAGCTCAATAAATCCTTCCAGTTTGACAGGGTTCACTTGATAACAGCTCTCTGAGGACTCAGTAGTTTTGTCTAACCTCTTTCCCCCTATCCTTCTTATAAAAACACTGCCTCTCTAAAGGTGGGATGTTGTAGTTACAGCTTCTCCCTATTATATGGGCAGCAAGAAAATGGATATTTTGCATAGTTAATGTTAATATAACATGTAGAAGGGAAACTAATATTCATGTATCAGAGCTGACTTGAGCTATTTTCTGTTTCGAGGATTAGGATGTGGCCAAGTGTCACAGTCCATCCATTGCAAACCCATTCCAGCCTTCACCAGAAGCATCTACTGGTGGTCCCTACTGCAAATAGGATGATGGGCAAGATGGAGTTGGGAATAATTTGGTGTAATAGTTCCCAGATCACAGGCTTCCCAACTTACATGAGATTTCAATCAAGCCCATGTGAGTCCCAATTCACCTTCTGCCTCCAAATACAAGGGACAGATTTCCAACATAGATCTCCACACCTGCACAGGTACAGCTGCTGGGCTTCAGAGTCAAGATCTGAGAGGGCTTTTTGTTTTTATATGTGGGAAAGGGTTTCCAGGAGGGGGAAAGGGAGTCACCTAATTCATTCCCTTGAGCTCTGCTAACAATGTGATTTGCACAACGAAAGGCAGTGGGTAACAAATACAGATATACAGAGAACTTCTTGTACTATTCACATCGTCCTGGAGAACAGGAGCATGCAAGAAGGTAAAATAAAAATGTAGCTCTAAACACCTGTTATATTGCACAGCGTGGTAATAAAATATTGCTCACTTAAGCAGGAGCCTTTGAACTGCTCTCTAGAGGAACCCTTCCCTCTCCATTGGTTTTTATAGGCAGCCTAGGGAGATTATGTGCTTAAGTTAGTCATTTAAATTTAGATACCTAGAACAAACACTGCAAACTCCCCTTCTCCCTCCCAGTATAAACACCTCATGACGACAGAAGTCTTTCCATTTTTTTATAAAAAAAAAAAAAAAAGAACTGGTACAGCAAGAAAAAGTATTTTGCTTATCTTTAGTGTGGTGGTTGTTTTTTGGGTTTTCTTTTTGTTGCTCTTCTTCTAACATCAATTCTGCCTAATAACTGAGCGGGAACTGAGCAGATGATGCAAATGAAGCAAGTGCATTTCTGATTGCTGGCCGAGCACTCGCATTGTGCTAACAAGAAACTGAACTGTAAAATCAAGTCAAAATATTTTTTTCCGCAGCTCCCAGTGGAAGGCAAAGCACATGGATATTTGTACTTCCTCTTGCTCCGCAGGCGGCTTGGCGCCCCTTCCAGTGGCAACGAGTCCTGCCAGAAAAGCCCATCAGGTCTTTCAGGTTCCCACTGGCAGGAAAAGTACCGTGCTCATTGCACCAACATTTGGAAAACAGAGAATGTGCTGAGTCTCAATGTCCTTGGAGGCTCCATAAATCACTCATAGAAAAGAGCGGGGATTTGGTTGGGCAGCGCATTGTATGCCCGAAACGGAGCTGGAGGAGGACCTCCAGAGTCGCTATAGAGGGATTTCATCACGAGGAAGGGAGGCTGAGCAAACAGCGAGGATGACAACAACATCCTGTCCTTGCAAAGAGGAGAACGGCTTTTGAAGGAATGACAGAGCTTTGGATCTCAGCTCCCCGCGGCAAGTTCAGGCAAGTTCAGACTCGTTGCTTTTGTGCGATGGAAGGTTTGGGTTTATTATTAGATCGAACTCAAAAGAGCCTTGCCAAGTTTGAAAGTTCATGATGTTTCAAGCAAAGAAAAGGAAGTGTCTTACCTCTTACAGAGGCTCGTTTCTCCGTTATGAAACAGGCAAGGAGCTATTTAGCTCTCGTTCCCAACAATGTCCGGAGCGTGAATGGAAGATGGTTGGAGGATAGCCTGCTGAAACCTGGAGGCAGCTCTGCCCTTCACAGCTTGGGAGCCAGGGCACTGCCGCGTTTCTCCTCCGAGTGAAATTCCCATTTCCCGGGTTTGTTTTCTCTGCTGCGAGTGAGATAAACATTGATACAGCACAGAGCAAACAGAGTCCTCTGTGAGGCTCACTGAGGGATTACTGGCTACTCAAACAGGAGAAGATGAGGTGGGAATTACATTCACACAACCTCGAGGCTTTGCTTACAGCTCTTTCTTTCTCACCCTCCCCAAAACCTGTCTCCTGGCCATCTGGGTGCTTGCCTCCCTCTGAAGGCTGTCCCACAGCCTCGCTGCTCTCAAGCTGGAGACATCCTCTAGTTCCCAGCCCTAGTGAATAACAGCCAGTTCACACCCGTTGGCTTTCGTGTCCACCATCTCCCCAGCTTAAATAGCTTATGTCCTTCCTTTGGGGAGAGACAGCAACCAGAGCTCCCCTAGTTTTGTTAAGGAAAACAAGCCAAAACCTTCTATTCACTTTTTATCAGTTAGGTCGTTTTTCCCCCCACAGCCCACTTC
The DNA here is from genome assembly GCF_040182565.1 of Anser cygnoides. Taxonomy (NCBI): domain Eukaryota; kingdom Metazoa; phylum Chordata; class Aves; order Anseriformes; family Anatidae; genus Anser; species Anser cygnoides. Next base: position 181,491,015 of record NC_089873.1, read on the forward strand.
GATATCCTTATCTACACTTGATCTCGGTAAAATTTATCTTTCCCGAAAGTGAGAAAATGGAGTTGGATCTGGGCTTGCCAGCACCCTCATTGGTGCTCCAAGTACATCCTTCTTCCGTATTAGCCTGGTACCTACTGGGGCTACTTTGCATTTCCCATAGGCTCCTCACGTTTGGGATCCACAGTCATCCACAGTCAAGTCCAGTGCTTAGACCTCTCCAGCTTGGGTGACTTTCAGTGGACCAATTTCCCAGAACACAGCACAGAATTTCCTTTCTGCACCACTTTGCAGTTCTGTGCTATCCCATTTCGTCTCACACGTACTACCCCACCCCTTAAACTCATACAGTTCTTCCCAATAAATACTCTGCAGTGACAATGCATTAAAGCACACTTCATCAGCACACTCCCATTTGTTTGTGCCAATAGTCACATGCGTATTTAACAAAAGCAAACCCAAAACCAGTCTTCAAGGAATTCTGCCAGCTGGTTCCCTCTGGTGTGATGCTCTCCTGAGGGACAAAAGCTGGGTTTCTCACCGTGAGCCAACATGTTACCCATCTCACCATTCTCACACTAATGTCCATCTTCATTAGCTTCTTGGATAATTTCCCTGGTTTCTCTGTATCAAAATAACCTGTTGAAGTGCAGTTTTATTAGATCTACTGTTGGATTCGTGGTGTCATGTAGCCTGGTAGGTGAATCTTTAGAGGTCCTGGGATGGAGATGATCTTGCCTACGTGGTAAGGTGCATTGACCACGCTGCTTTGTTTTCACCTGTGGTGTGGCCCCTTGATTTTTCATGCCCTAATTCCTAACAGTTTCCCTAGTTTTACCCAGAATATTTAACGTTTTATAGAAAACTGAATTATGGTGTGTTTTTTTTTAGCTTGATGCCCTACCTGAATGTTTCTAGTATCTGCCTCTTCCCTCCCTGCCTTCTTACTCACCTCGTCTCCTTTCTGGTTATACCACTGAAAGGACTTGCTGATTTTTTTCTTTGCAAACTCCAACTCAGCTTGAGTTACAGCAACTTTCTCTTGACATCAACCCATGAAGATCTTTTTGCTTTCCCAATAATTTTTGGTCTCTCTTCCTCCGCCATGTCCCTCTGTTGCTTGGCCAAGTAGATCTGGAGCATTCCCTTGCTACGTCCCCACAGTTTATTAAAGTGATGCCCTGACTTTGGTGTGGCTTGTTTTTGGGAAAGCAGTGTCAGACATGGCAGAGGGGGATGTCTGAGCAGCTGAGAGGACAGCACTGACCTTGGTGTGGAGATGTGTATGCTGTGAGGGTCAGGCTAAAAAGGCTGAAGAGGTTCATTCCTCCTGTTGCACACCGGGACTATCCAACAGAGCCTGACTCAAGGCTGTGCCATGCATACTGCAAAGATTTCTCTCACCTTGTGTGCATGGGAAGCTCAAACTTAAAACGCTTACCCCTAAACAGAGGTTAGATTGAATGAGAGCTGACTCAAATAATGCATGATTTTACATAGGAAAGCCTGCACCATTGCCATCACCTTCCTTTTATCTCAGCCAAAGCTATCCCTCCCGTTGTGATGTCTGCTCCTGCAAATTGCAAAATACAACGGGGTTATCCTGGGAACCCCCCATCCACCTTCTGCCCTAGATCCGGAGAGTGCTCCTGCTTGGGTACTTGCTGCTTGGAGCATCCTCCCCAGCGCTGCTGTGTCTGCTGCACCGTCCCACCGTAGCATCCTCTTCTGGGGGAGGCTGAGCGGCAATTCGGTCTCTGCTGGGGTTTCCTTTCCAGCGTGCTAACTCTGAGTGATGATGTGGCAGCGGCGCTGATGTTACATGCCAGATCAAATGAATGGGAACGGAATATTTTTGTTATTTTGAAATGCCAAATTGAATTCACTTCCAGCTGGCACTAATCTATCTTCTTCCTTTCTCCCCACCTCAACTTTTTATTAAATATATACATGTATATACTGCCCGGATTGTTTCAGCAGCCCCTTTTGAGGGCTTTTCACACACACACACTCACTCACACAAAACAAGGTCTGGGATTTTTCCTGCACTGACATTATTAGCTGCCCATCACTTCCACAATGAATATGCTAGTGCTGTCATAAGGCACATGCAGTCAGTGGGGTTTTCGTCCCACCTTTGCTCTTTAAACACAGCAGAAGTTCCCTTTTCTGTGTAAAGAGAAAGAAAAAAAAAATCATGTCTGCAGGCACCAGCTGGGGCTGGCACCAGCACAGGCACCAGATACACCCAAAGCCGATCAGAACCAAGCAACCAGGCTCAGAGGCAGGACTCCTCGTGAAATAAAGCCCAAACGCTTGGGAAGAGTCCCAGGTACCCTTATTTGGTGTATCCAATTGTTCCATCTCCAAAATGTCATTGACTTTCTTGTTTTTATTAGGCTCCCAGAAAGTTTATCTAATCTTGCCTTGAATACATCTACTGTTTGGATCATAATTACCTCACTAGGCAAAGTACTCCGTTATCTGATGTCCTTTCTGACAGGCATTTTTTTCCTGTAACGTGGACTCATTTGAGCTTCCCTTAAGCACTGGTCATTTATTCCTTTTTCTGTTTGTGATACCCACTATCAGAAGCTGTTTTCTTCCACCCAGGTGGTATCGTCTGCTTGATTTTTAAGGGTATCAGTGGGTGGAAGGAAACAATATTTAACTCATATTTTTAAGCCTTTTGCCCCTTTGTGCTTTTTATTGAAACACATAAGCAGGCTAAGCATCTTCGAAATGTAAAAGCCACACAATAGGCTGAAAACAAAAATGGAGTCGAGCCTTTCACTTCTGTAAAGACAGGTGGTTTCAGACAGGAGGACAGTAGCATTTATAAAGATGTGCTCTCACATGTTTTCAAAACATATTCATCACCCATCCCAACGTTATGCAAGTTGAAACTTCATAAAAAAAAAAAAGGCTAGAGCAAAACAGACTGAGGACAGTAGCATCAAACATCTTTTCCTCCCAAAATAATTTCTGAGCTCTCAAGCTAATCCTATTAGAGTCCTCAAAAGTGACCAGAAATGCTCTAAAATTAATAGGAAATTTTATAACTAACCAATGAAGGGATTTCAGAGACCATGTAACCTGATTAAATACTCTGAATCCAGTTGGCATCCTCCCATATCATTCAGTATCAGCTGCAATCTTTTAATAGCACAAGCTGCGAGGTACAAAAATAACATGCTACAATGGCATACAGTTCTCTGAAATACAATTAAACTTTCATTAGTTGAATTACCCCTTAAGAATAATCATTTTTGGCTAAATATGACCACATTGCTTAGTCTTTTGCATAAGCCTGATCTAAAATATTTGACACGGTAAAAAAAAAAAAAAATTAGAGTCAGAAAACCCTGCAATGTGGTTATGAAAAGCAGACGTTCCCTGAGGATGTGAGAAGAGTCAGGGAAATTACCCAGTGAAAGGCCAGGTTAAGCCAACGCCATGTGCCCTTTTCATGGGCCATGTGCCGCCTCTCTGGAGCTGGAGGAGAAGGGACCACGCTGTGTGTCCACCTACTGCTGCGTGCAGCACCTCTGCTTCTAGGAAAGCCAGAAGGGGTGCTTGGAAATTCAACGCTCCCTTCTAGCTTGCTTTTTTTTTTTTTTTTTTTTTTTTTTTGATCGAAACCAGAGCAGCTTGAAAGGAAGGAGAGCTCCTACGTGCTTGTATTCTGGAGCCTCTTATGTGGGAACAGGGCTGTTTTCATAGTTAAGGTGTGATCTGTGCACGTCCCCGAGATTATAACCAGAAGGCCTGTGCAGAGGCAAACACACCAAGAGGACACTGCCTGGCTTGTCAAAATCTGGCATTTGGCACAGCAGGAAGCAGAGCTGCCTTGGGAAACACCAGCCCAGCCCATGAATGTCAAGGGAAAGAGCCCTCCCACCAGCCCCCCGAGCCCCATCCTCTTTTGTGGCCATAGTAGATAACAAGAAACTGGATTCGCCCCAGAACTTGGCAGTTTTACTTATTTTTAGCTGCTTCGCATAACTTCGGCAGCAGCTGATTGCACCTGTCATGGCTGGAGCTGCACAGAGCCTTTCATGTCATCGTTACAGCGATCTTCAGAGAAAAATACACAGGAATAACCACACCATGTAGTAGGATTTAAAAAAAAATAAATAAAAGTAAATGAAGTAAGAGCTCCTAGACTTTGAGTGGGAAAACATCAGGAATGGAAAGCTAAAGCAAACTGGTTGTTTGCAAGTGCAGTAGGAGGAGCGATGTGCAAATTGGAGGAGAATTGAAGCCGAGGAGGGATTTACTTACCCTGAGTATTTCCTACCATGCTCACAGACTCGAGACCCATGCTGATATCAGCAATAAGGGAAATGGTGAAAGTGGCACAAATGGCAGGACTATTTTTTTCCAGCCCCCCTCAGTGTATCACAGGTATGTAGGATACAGCCAGCAGGTTCCTCCTTGCCCACACACCCAAAAACATGTGTGGGCCCCCCCGTTTACAATATTTATCCAGACATATAATTATTTCTCCTTCTTTATGGATGACTGCAGTCCCTTGGAAATACACGGCAACTGCGTGCAAGGTAAGCAAGAAGAGGTCTGAGCCTGAACCATGGCATCAGACACCCAAACCCTGATCAAACCTAACCAAAAGCTTCATGTACTGCCTAGTCCACACAGCACCCAACATCCCCCTGTTTTGCAAGATGCCTGGAGGTCTCCTCTTGCGTGTGATCTCAAGGAGCCCCACACAGAGCAAGTCAGGGTTGGTTTTTGTCTAAGTAAACAAGGAGATGACTGCAGCTTTGCCACCAGAACTGCTCGAGTGTTTCGTATTAAACAGTGTCCAGTCCTATTTCACCTGCAAAACATTTATGGCACATTTCTGCATGGATGGGAAAGATAATTGCTTTAATTAAATGTCAAGGATCACATTATTTTATGGTACATAGAAAAATCAAAATATGCAGGAGCTAAAGCGTATCTTTTCCCGTGGTACTTTTGGTCAAACCTGCACTGGTTCCATCGGCCTGGGGATTCCAGAATTAACTCAGGTCAGGTAGCTCATGTAACTCTGCTTCACTTCCATGAGCACGCCTGGAACAAATCACAAACAATTTTGTAAGCACTTGAAAGAAAATAAGGAGATTAATAACAGCCAGCATGCATCAAACCAATCTAATTGCACTGAGTTATGTCAGACCAATCTAAATTTGTTACAGGATAATGGGAGAATTGGTAAGTGTCACACATCTTGATTTTTCAAACCTAGGAAAGCACAGTCTAGATTAAATTATAAAAGGTGGTTACAAGAGAGGCTAGAAAAAAATATAGTTGGAGAGTTCTCATTGCCATGGTCTCATCTCGCAGTCAGACTGAAAGGGCATACAGGCAGTGGTCTGTGTAGTCCGTCCCAATCCACGTTTTCAATAACAACCTGCAGTGGAACAAAAGGGACACTTGCTGGTGACGTGAAGCTGAAAGAGACTGCGTGTAAATTAGTGCATAGAATAAGAATTAAAAATATATATGCTGAGGAAATCCCCTGAAAACCAACATGACTCATTTTTGACTAGTTAAATGCAAAGTTCTGCATTGCATGGCAGAAGCAAACTTCACAAAATCAATCCGGGCAATTACCAGGTCATGAGCAGTTTTGGGGAAGTGGGCTATGGGCTGAGCATAATTCAATGGTACCTTGTCACTGTAAAAAAACACAAGTCTCATACTGGATATATAAACACAAGTGTCCCATTGTGAAAACATGAGATAATTCTGCTCTGCTCTGCTGCACGACCTTCTCTAAAAGCCCTCAGTGGAACTGAACTGCCTGTTTCGGGCAATGGTATTTCAAATAGGATCTGTATGACAGGCAGACCAAGCAGAGAAAGGTCAGAGGAGGGCAGTCAGATCTAAACCGATATTATTTAATGGTAGAAGTGAGGAGGTATATATTAGGGCATGTATGACTTTCTAAAACTGAAGATGAGGAAGAAGTGGAGAAGGTTGCCTGAGAAAGGTGTGGGTGAGAGCTGAGAGAGAAGCAGCCCTGCAGCCCCCAGGTCAGTGCAGAAGGAGGGCAGGAGATGCCCCAGGCACACAGCAGCAGTTCCCCTGCGGCCTGTGGAGAGGCCCCTGGTGGAGCAGGCTGTCCCCCTGCAGCCCATGGGTCCCACACGGAGCAGATCTCCACGCTGCAGCCCGTGGAGGAGCCCCCGGTGGAGCAGGTGGATGTGGCCTGGAGGAGGCTGCGGCCCATGGAGAGCCCCCGCAGGAGCAGGCCCCGGGCCGGAGCTGCAGCCCGTGGAGAGGAGCCCCCGCAGGAGCAGGGGCCTGGGGGTGCCAGAATCCCGTGGGAGGGACCCCGCGTGGAGCAGGGGCAGGGAGGGACCGTGAGGGAGCGGCGGAGACGAAGCGTCAGGGACTGACCGCAGCCCCCATTCCCTGTTCCCCTGGGCTGCTCGGGAGGAGGAGGTAGAAGAGGGTGGTTGGGGGGAAGCTGTTTCTAGTTTGCTTTTAGTTTCTCACTGCTCTAGTCAGTTCGTGATAGGCAATAAATAATATTAATCTGCCTACACGGAGTCTGTTTCGCCCGTGACGATAATTGGTGGTCAATCTCCCTGTGCTTATCTCAACCCCTTAGCCCTTTCCATCGTATTTTCTCCCCCTCTTCCTTTGAGAAGGGGGAGTGAAAGAGCAATGTGATAGAGTTCAGTTGTCTGTCAGGATGAAACCAGCACAACCAGAAGCCCTCTCCCTGTAGAGCAGGTGCATGCCCTGCAACTGCAGGCAGTGTTTTGGAGAGATCGGGGCATAAAGCTGGACTCCTGGCTTAAGGGGACTATGATATTCCATGTAAAAATGCAGTGGAGGTGGTTCTTCCCTAACTTCAGATCTGCGTGTGCCGGATACATAGCAGAGAGACCACCCCGAAAGCTAACGTAGCTGGTACTGGTGGAGAAGAACAGATTTGAGCAGGAGGAAGGCAACAGCTGATGTTCTGGGAAGCAGACAATTCCTTTATGTCCCTTGGAATATAAAGTTGAGGAGGGCTGTAATGTACCATAAAATTTTATCAACAATAAATCTGTATGTCTTGCTGCCTGGGAAAGCTGCAAACTCACGTTCATCAGTCTATCTTTGGAAGGTAACTGTGAGGTCTCCCAGCTCAGAAGTAGGCTGCCTCTACTTCACACCCAAAGAAGGAACTCTGACCCTGATTTTTTTGTACTTTTTCAAAGATAAATCAGTCTGCCTTACAAAAGGTGCTGTCTGTACCCAACTATCACCTTGCCATCTTGCCTTGGAAAATCAAAGTGTCTATGTTTTCTGCAATAAGGTAAGCAATTATGGAAATGGGCTGGAAGGGTCCTTTTGTCCATGGAAGGACATTTCTGGTGAATGCCCTTCTCAAATGGTCTTAAAAATCTGTGGCAATGAAGATCCTGCACATTTCCAACGCAGCCTGTTCCAATACTTCATTATCCTTTTCTGCAGACAGCTTTTCCTGACATCTAACCTCTATTTCCCCTGCTGTAGTCTAAGGCCATTACATGCTTTACACAAGACACTCCTGTGTACATAATACACTATTGATTCTTCTTTCGAAAAGGCATGATGATACTGTCCTTATCAATTTGATCATTCCTAAATCTAATGCTCCCTTTTACCCCTTTTCATAAACATCTGTAAGGACACCGTGCAGCCAGTGCACCATGCAGCCGCGGTGATGTAGCCTTTGAGCCCTCATAAAGTTGAATATGTAGTGAATTATTTCACCTCTTCACTGTCAGATAAAAATGAAAGCCAAAGCAGACTCCGATTACACATACCAGCCATAGCAGAAAGAGCTGTCAGCTCAGGCTTCATGCACAGCTGATTGAAAAGCTGATTGATGCACTTAAAACATGCATATATCAATCATTGCTGAGGTTAAGAGCTCAAGGGGAAAAAACAAAATGAAAATTTCTGAAAGAAGGAAAATATTGCTCCTCAAAAAAATAGAAAAGCAAGCCATGAGCAAGGCATGTTGTGGATGTCCTCCATCCTTCTCTGCTCAGTGTTCCCAGTAAGCTATTGACTGTCACGTTGCCTTTCACGTGTCTGGTGGCAAGGTCCAACCAGTGAAAATGGCGTGAGCCACATATCTGTACTGCGGATGGCCACCTGCAGCTCCCTCTGTGGTCTAACAACCCTGTCCTTATTCCACAGCTCATCTGCCTCCATCTCTCCTATTAGGCAGAGAAATTTAATTGCTCAGGCTTCAGACCAGGTCTGCCCTGTCCCAAACACTGCTAGGGGATCTCAGCTCACAGAAGGTGGTGGTGGCTGGCCATGGCTCCTGCCCCAGCTGGGAGCTGTGGTGAGACCTCCTCAAACCACATGCACACCTGTGGTCTCCACGATTCAAGCTGCAACAGGTACAGAGCACAGAGATGGACAGAGCGATATTTTTAGCCTTGAATTAATGCTTGATAAAAGCCGTGGAGAAACTCTCATGACTGCATCCGGATGTTTTTTCATCCTCAGAAACACCTTCAAACCGGCTCCAGTTTGGAAGGTGAAGATCATATGGTAGTTAGTTAAACAGCACACCTGATTAATAATTTACCCTGGCTGTTCAGGACTTAAAGCCTTTACGCACAGTGACTCCAGAGCCGTGCAAGCCATGCGCGCCGCGCTGGGGCCCGCAGACAATGCTTTGCACGGGTCAGCCATGGGAATGATTTACAGCCACTTCGGGCTGGAATGCCACAAAGCCTGGAGGGAGTGGCAAACCTTGCTAGCTACGATCATTCATCTCTCCTGTCTCTTTGTAAGTCTCTAATTTTAAAAGTCGGTTTCTTTCAAGAGCCATCATTATGTTTTCAATCTTAAAACCTTTCGGTTTCTCTGGGGAAACAAACGAGGGAGAAAAAAGAAAAAGAAAAAAAAAAAACCACAACTTTTCAAATCTCAGGAGGAAATAATGGGTTTAGTCTGACAGTTTCCTTGTAGGAGAAGGATTGGTAAAAGATTTCCAAGAACAGACTCAAATCAGAGTGCATTTTGTGTTCAGCAGTATTCCCGGGAAATTTACACACCTGTCACCTAATTGCCACTTCCTTTGTAAAACAGAAATGACAAGCACAAGTCATTTGCTTTTATTGTTGTTGGTTTTTTTTTTTCTTTTTCTTTTTTCTTACAGCAAAGTGCTTGACACCCCTTTGAAAAGAAATAGCAGATTTCCTCCACACTTCAGGATTCAGCACGGGCTGCGCTCTTCAAGCTGCAAGCAGAGAGGGTTTCCTTCCAGTCGCGGTGTCAGACGGTACCATGTATTATTAAAATCCAATTTCAACTTCTTAATCTCCCAGGCGCCAGATGGCCAAACTCTGTTTTTCCAGCGGTGTGCCGTCCCGGAGCAGAGCTGGGATGGGCTTGTCACATGCTTCAGGCATTGTCACGTCTGTCTAATTAGAAATTTCTACTGTCGCTTTGGTTTATAAGTAGGGGAAGCCTGTTGGCCATTTCAGCCCTAGCACATCTAAATGCTTTGCAGGTCTCCATCCCAGACTCCCATCCACAAATATTCCCGCGGCAGTAGAGATCCGGGTTAATTCTTGCAAAGCTGAAGTCAGCCTTTGCTGAGCGGTGGGAATGCAATTGGGGCTGGACCTTAATATTCGTCCCCTGTCCCTCCGCACTAGTCACAAAGCCATGAGAAAACAAACAGAGAAGCAATACTCACAAAGATGACATTCCCAAGGCCTTCGCAGGCTTCTCAGCTAGAGACCGAAAATGAGGTTTGGAACAGTCTGTCAAACAATAAAAAGAGAGAGGAATCGAGGAGAGAAATTTCCCATATCTCCAGAGTGCTGGTTCTGCCAGGAAATATTTCTTTACTTTTTTCATCTCTATGTCCTGCTCGCTGGCATTTTCTATGCTCTGTTACATTTCCCATTGCTTTGTAATTGAGGATTTTAGAAGACCAGACAACTCTCAAGCTGGCAGGGCAACAAGGACTAGAAAATTACATAGGACGTGGCTTGGACAGAATTTAGCCTGATGACCTCATGGCTGCATTGCAACCCCTTCCGAGAAACAGCAGCCCCCAGATCACCTACGGGACAGGGTGCCCCCTCCAGAGAACTGTCCTGTGGGTGTCCCTGGGACACTGGGATGGGGCAGGCAGAGCTGCTGTGTGACTGTGGGGGAGATGGTCCCATGGGCTGCAGCTCCTACGTGATGCACAACTGCACAGTGTCACCCCAGGGAAGGCTGCGCTGCCGCTCCGGGCTCTGAAATAGCACCCACGGGCTTCGCCACTGACGGCTCTACACCTCTGAGGGTTCCCTGCATTTTCCCCAAATAAAGATGGAAATAAGCCCTCCTTGCAAAAAAAAGTCCCATGGACCCTCCTGCAGGTTCTCTCTACGTATCCTCCCCAGAAAAGCAGAAATCAAACTGAGTTTCTCATCCATACTGAGGGGTAATGAGATTCCCAGTGGGAGGGAGGACTAAGGAGCACCCCAGTCATTACACGGGTCATCGCTCGGGGATTGGAAAGCACTTGAACTATTTGGAGGCACAGCCTGGCCCCGCCTCACGGCTAGCTCGCTGAGCTCAGTAGCATGGCAACATGACGGAGCCGTGCCTCTCCAAGCTAATACCGCGTGGAGAGATTAACTGCAAACAAACAGCAACAATAACGGGCTCATTGAAATGCAGGGAGAGCCCGGCTGGAGCTGAGACGCTTCCACCGCCGTGAAATACCCCTCTGGCCCGCCGCTTCGAGCTTCTCCTCGGGCTGCTGGTCCGGGTGCCCCAGCATTGCCCAGTCCCACGTAGTCCCCCATTACGTGGTGGTCGCCGGCAGCTCCACACCTTGCCGACAGCAGCGTTGTGGGATGGTGGGACGAGGGCAGGGAAGTCCTCAAACTGGCCCGAAGCTGGGGCAGGAGAAGGGGAACGGGAAGGGGGTGAGATGCTGGAGGCAGGTGGCGAGATGAGGTGCAACTGCCAGCAGAGCTTCTGCAAGAGGCTGACCGACACACCACACAGAGGGGACTCGTCCCCTCCTCCTCCCCGCAGGCCCCCAGCACAAGTTACACAAGGCCAAACTTCAGATGTTTCTATTTTAAGAGAAACCAGGGAGGCTGGCAACTGCAAAATGAAAACGAGGGGAGGGAAGAAGTTGTCTAGCAAAATTAGCAACACATTTTCCTCCCTGCCTTCCAGAGTGCATGCCCCCTTCCAGCAAGCTGGGGTCTGCGCAGCATAAATTATTCCTGTCTAAATTTGAGCCTGTGCTGTTGTTCCTGCCAAGTGTTTACACTTGAAGGCCGTATTTTTTCAGGCGCAGATGACACTGGGTGACATGTGTCATCACAGTGCGTGTCCTTGAGAAATATGTGCTGTGCGATTGCTCTGATGTCCTCCAGGACGTGCTGCTCTCATGTGCGGAGACAGCGGTCGGAAGGTCTTGGTCAAGAGACTACTCAACGGGTCCGCCGTGCCAAAGCTGGATTAGGAGCTGGTGAAGCTTCCCGCTGCCAAGTGTCACTGAGTTCACAGATCACCGCAGAGCTGTGCGTGCCTTTGACTCGTACAGATAAGGTCTCTGGGCACCTTCTCCCTCAGATATCTCTGCGTTGTTGCTTCCCTCATGAATGAGAGCTGCCCCTCGCACTGCAGTCTGTAAGGCCACAAATTCATCCTCTGTCGCGGGTTCCTTAACATCCTGAAGCTGCTTCAGGTGTGCTCCTCGCAGCACAGCAGCACTAGCCATGGCCCTAAGGGCAAACAGAGGTGCCAGCTTGTGCTAAAATATTCGGTGGCTATTTTCATGTTCCCAAACTCACATTCCTGTTCACCCTTTTTGGCCACATGCAGCACCGAGACTGGAGTGCTTCGAAAAGACTAGGTGATCCCTTTATCGCTCGCATTCAGATTTCTGATCAACAGTGTGATCAACAAACTCAACAATTCGATGGCTGTGCAGGTCTATTTTGGTTGTGCCAAGTAGCAGCCTTTTATGGCTGGGGATGTGGCAACTCTATCCTGTGATCAAAACAAAGATCTCTGAGTTGGGCAAGCTCATCTGGCTCCTAATCAGCTTTGGCCTTTACCCCCTCGTAGGTCTCTGCCCGCTCTGAAGCATGCGGATTAAAATAAACAGTACATTTAAAGAGAAATCTTTGTGCCCCCTGGTACGGGGAAATGTTTTAAGTCACTGTCTTAAGCCCCGGCATGTCAAGGTTGGAAATGTTTTCGTTTCATTGTTCTGGCTCCCTATGGCCAAAGTCAACAACAGGCTGATGTGAGGGTTTGATATATGGCAGCCCAGCATGATCTCATCGTTGGGAGGTCATGGGATTAGTGCATAAAACGGTCAGATATGATTAATATTAGGCAGTACGCCTGAGCAGAGATGTAGGGTCTGTCACTGTGACTACGGATGGAAAGCCCAAGCTGGACGAAGGTCAGGCAGGGCATCGTGACTTTCCATGCAGTCAAAACCAGAGACCTCCTACCCCATGTGGTGCTACTGGAAGAAGAAAGCCACTTGTCCCAAAACGCCTCTCAGGGCCACCCGTCCACCCCACACACCCATCTGCTCCAGCAGCAGGCAGCAAATGGAGGAGCACACCTGGGCTGGGGGGCTGGCTTCTGCTGGCCTCTGCTATTTTTACGCAGTGGCTGTGAAAGCTTCCAGAATGAGACGCATGGCCACAATTAAACTGAGCGCATCTAATAGCAAACTATATCACAAATTGCAAAGCAAAACCACTTCATATTTCCATGGGGCTTGCAGGAAAAATAGCTCCAATTAATGAGGTGCATTGTAGACTTGTTTATATTCAGCCAACTCTGTTCAAGCAACAAATTATCTGTGCATGAATATGAGGCCAAATTCACCCTGTAATTTTTCATTTAGCCTTATTTTACAGCATGGGCTCTTCCACTGAGTTATTCGTGGAGCAAAACCTCCCTGGTTCCTTCCCTGTCCTCACTCACAAACTCCAGAGGCCTTGACAAGCGTTGCGCACACAACACACCATGCACAGACACTGCTTGGTAGTACCTGCTCCCAGCTTCAGAGCCAACCAGCAGAGGACTCAGTCATCTTTCTGACTTGGTTTGCTTCTCCCTGGACTCGTTAATCTCAGAATCACAGGATCACAGATGGCTGAGTCCGACAGGGGGCTCTGGAGGCCCCCGTCTCCAAGCCCTGCTCCAGCAGGGTCCCCCAGCGCAGGGTGCCCAGGACCCCATCCAGGTGGCTTTTGAAGATCACCAAGGAGGAGACCCTACAGCCCCTCTGGGCAGCCTGGGCCAGTGCTCAGTCATCTGCACAATAAAGAATCGCTTCTTGATGTTTAAACAGAACCTATTGTGTTCCAGTTTGTGCCCCTCTTGTAAACCAAAAACCTCTTGCTTGCCAGAAACTAAGCAGAGATGATATTCTGGAGTTAGCCGAGAGCAGTACAATTCACTCCACTTCACAAGTGTGCACAAAATTGAAGCAACAGAGTTTGGAGGGCAGGAGCTGGATCCCCTGTACCACCTGCCTTCCAGCATCCACAGGAAGCATCATCCCCAGCATGCCTGCCCCCGCACTCTGGGTCCCAGCGCTGTAATTGAAACCATATAATGGTAAAGCGCTCTGCCACGAAAAGCAGCAGAGGTTGCATTTCATCACTAATCCTGTGGTTTTGCTCACAGCTACAAGTAGCGTTCCCAGTAAAAACGGCACGAGCAGATTTTTGTGTGCTCTTCATTCAGCCGAGTGGGAGGGTCTCTGGGCTGGAGCCTTCCCAGGCTTGAGTATTTTGGGGTAATTTGGGCCTCATAATGATATTTCACTGCATGTTTCAGAACAAGCCAAGTCTCTCCCTCAGCCACTCATTGCCATGGGCACAGAGGAATTTCCGTGCAAGCCGCAACGAGGCAGGGATGTTACAATCCTGAATTAGGACGAATGTCCGTTACACAGTGTCTTCACTCATGCCACATAAGCACAACCTTGAAATGTCAAACTCCTGTTTACCCTTCCCTAAGCCACTGGAAGAGACCTTCCAGAGCAGTACGGCAGCAGAAGAGCCCATTCATGGGCACCGATCCCAGATGCACACCTTGGCAGCCAGTCACAAGCAAAGGGACAACGGAGAGATTCACTTCCATGGTAATAACTGTGCAGACTCTATATATTTGTAGCCTCCCACCTAAGTCCTGAAGTGGAAAAGATAACATAAAAAGGCCGGCCAGAGAAACAAAAAAAGAAGAGCAGGACCATGTCTGCGGAGTTCCACTTGTTGCTCAGATGCCTTTTATTTTTGGTGTCTGTCCCAGCAGTTTCCAAGAAATCTCCTCCTATCCTATTTCTATGGGGAGGTATAGTGTTACAGTTGAACCCTTCAGGCGTGAACATCTGAGGACAGAGTCAGGCCACAAGGTCAAGCCTGTGTTTATAATACGAGATGGGAGCAGAGCCAGGTCAGTGGAGCAGGCTGCACTTTCCTGAAAAATTAAAAGATCCTCCGAGGGTCCACGGGACTGTCAAGGTTTAAAAGATCACAGCACAGCTGAGGTTGCGGAGGACCTCTGGAGGATGTCTGGTACAACCCTCTGCTCAAGCAGGGACTCCTAGAGCAGGTTGCTCAGAACCGTGTCCAGGTGGCTTTTGAAGAGCTCAGCAGGGAGGACACCTCACCTCGATGCCACCAGACACACCGCACCCTTACCTGAGCACCTCTTGGTAAGGCTTATTAGCCTGCAGGCAGCACCATGCAGCTATGGTAATATCGACCCTGTGCTAAATTTGCATTAAATCACCTTGGTGGAAAGACCCTCGTTTTATTATACCAGAAAAAGCCTGTCAGATAACATTCATCCTTACTTCTACAGGATCAAAGCATAGGCACCTTTTGTCGTTTCAGATTTTTCTTTATGTGAAAAGTAATATAGCTTGTCTATTTCTCCTTGGCAGTGAGGTCTAAATAGGACAGAAGGAAGACATTAGCAGCACATATGGGGAGCAAACTTACTCAGGAGCATTCCTGTGGGCAGAGCTTTACCCAAGCACTTTTTTTTTTCTTTTTTTTTTTTAATAAATGTGTCTGAGAGACATTTTCATGTGTGAAAAAAAACAAACACCTCTTAGCCTCTTTAGTTCCACCTGTGGCCTGTTCATTTCTCCCATGGAGCCGTAATCCTTTCCAGTGGTAACTAGTTGGGATGTCACAAACAAAGGATTATGCCTTCAGGTGAGGCAGAGCTTCTTATGAGCTTACTGTTAAACTATTATAGAGCCTGTTCTCACGCAGAAATTACACACACATACAGACACGTGTGTTATTTAAAACAGAGCAGCAAGACTGCAGATGGCTGGATCTTCTAGCTTGGAAAAATAGGAGTATTAATTATTCTTGCTCCTATGTAGTCATGCAGTGCTGAGGTGGAGGGGGCCATGGGGCATTATTTCATCTTTCAGGTGTACTCTTAAAACACACCACTTAGCAGGAGGGCAAAAGTTGGTGCCAGATGTGTTTTCTTCTGGTCAAGTGGCCAACACTGGGTTTGGTTTGGCGTTTCAACAGGCTGCTGGTACCAACCCAGCAGTCAGATTATTCCATTCGGTTATTTCTGACCTTGTGCTAAAAATTTCAAAAACAAAGTGCACTTAAATGTTTAATGCACATCCTGCTGACACAGCACCTCTCCCTGCAGGAGAAGCCGTGCTTGAGGAGGGACGAATGAGAAGGAAGATCAGTAATTTTTCTCAGTTGGATAAACACATTGACTTCACATGCACATGATTAAAAAAAAAAAAAAAAAGACATCGATGTATGGCGTTTATTATTTGACTACAAGCCAGAATGTCACTTCTAAAAATAAAATCAATCTAGCATGGGAAACCTCATAATTTTTATCACAATAATTGGTAAATCAGACATCTCTCTAATGTTTCTCTTCACAGAAAATTACAGCTTTGGAGAAGAACACGTTATTGCAGAGAAGATAAAAGAAAGCGTTGAAGAGTTGACACCCCTGGCTGGAGAGGTTTGTTTTCACTGATAATGCAACCTTTTACCAGCACTTAACTGATTTGAACCACATGACAATCAAAGGAACATCACTGATGGAGCTTAATCTCCTCCAGGACCCAAAGCGGCACAACAATTACTGCCCTTTCACAGCATTTACCACCAAAACGTGTAAGGTCTTTAAAAACACAAACATGGAGGAAAATCTGCCACAATCACATGTTTCCTACCACTTCACCTCTGGAGAAAGAAAACACGCAGCCCTGACACCAAACCAAGTGATGTTTTGGGTCTGTTTTCTAGCAGAGAGGGTGAAAAAAGGCGGCCGGGCCTGCAAGTGCTCGGAGCAGGCCTGCGGCCTCAGCCACCGCTCCCATCTTGGATTCCCCCCCTCTCCAAAAGGGAAGCCAGACAGCTGTTTCAGAAGCTTTGAAAAACCTCATCAAGAATTTAAAAAGAAGGAGGAGACAGTGTGAGAGCGTGCCTGTGTGTGTCTCCAGGTTTTGGCCTGTTTCCAGCTGGCTGTCCAAACGGTGCTTGCTCTCTTCTTTGTTCCCAACCTGTAACATAACCATAAAAACAAAAACCTAAACAACGTATTAAGGACTTGCTTAATTTGGCTTTTTCCTATGTATTCAGGTACTCAGGTGGCCTCAGAGATGTGTCACTGTGTAGTTATAAATAAAAGAGAGCGAAATGGCCCACCGAGCAGTCTCCAAAGACACAGCATGCACTGTGGAAAAGGACAGAGCAGCTGGTGCAAGTTCACCAATGGCAAATAACTCTACGTTTTCACACCTACAGCTCACAAAAATGAAAAAAAAGAGAAAAAAAAAAAGACATGTCAGTTTAATAAGAATTAAGTGTTCTCTGAAGTTTCTTTCTGAGGGCCTGAGAGCATGAACGCAGACAAGAATTTCCAGGAAAACGTGATGTGGTTGCAGGCGGCCTTGGGTGCCCAAGGAAACCCCTGACCCTTCGTGGCATCGGGTGCTGCATGGTGACAGAAGAGCTGTGGTGTTCTTCGATCCTGAAGGCAAGGCCTGCTTTTTAGAAACTCTTTTCTTAAGAAAGCAAGGCCCAAGAAAGGCATTAGGAAACAGTTTTCGGTTTGCTTCATTACTTGGCTGAAGTCTGGTTAATATTTAAACAAACAAACAATAAAAAACAGCCCTGAATCACTCAAAATCCATTCTGCTACTCAGATCTTCAGAAGCCAGTTCAAACATCGCATCTTGCCCTTGACCCATCACTTTGCAAGTTGCCCATAAAAAAAGTTGCACTCAGTGGGGGTTTGAGCTCAGCATCCGGCAGCACACATGCAAAGACACACACACCATTTCAGTACCTGCACGGCCAAACGCACGCCCTGTTTTAAGTGACACAAGAAGCCACTGACGTGATTGTGTTAGAAACTACAGACAAATATTTTTAGTGATGCTTTTCTTTCTCTTCTTGCAAACGATGATTTCTTGTGGTACTTTCCCCAAGTATTACTCATTTTCTATCACTGAGCTGCAAGAAATCATCTGCCTTCTGTCAGAAGAAATCAACAGAAACAGAACCTAAATCCTGACTCCGGTCCTTCTACGGAGGGGGATGGGGCTAAAAAAAAGTGGAGTTTGAAGTAGCCTAGTATCCAGCTGTATTTTATGCTGGTTTTATTGGAGCTCCTGTCGTTATATATCGGTGCAAATCCAAAGGACTCTCCTAAAAGCTTTATTTGCTTTGCGGTGAATTCTTTATCCTGCAGAAGACCAAACTAAGAACAATGCTAAGTGAACTACCCAGTCTTTCCCAAGACATACCACGGGCATTTTCAGCTTCAGTATCCACAAGTGTAGTGTGATGCTTTTGCCTTTTAATTAACCTAAGCTAGAGGAAGTGAAGATCTGAGCTCCTGCTCTGATCTCTGATGGGAGAGACCAAGAGCTGAGGCAGAGCTGCTGCCACCTGCCATACCCCCAGCCATCAAGTCCCCATCACCATGAAAAAGAATGTGCTTTCTTGCCATCAGTGGGCGAAATCAGAGCCCTCGTGCAATTTCTGCCAACAATTACTTGATCACCCTGTTTCCGTGAAGGTCTGATGATTGCAGAGCAGCGCCTCTGCCAGGGGATTAACCTCTTCCTTAAAAACAGAATGCAACAGCTAAGAAAAAAAAGGTGAATAAAAACACCTTAGAAGTACATGATTTGTTTTTATATCCGAGTACTAAAATTGCTTCGTATCGAACAAGCCAGGCTAATAGATATGGCAAATTAAATGCTAAGTCAAGGCTGCCTTGGACCGCTGCTGCAGCTGTTAGTCTGGTTTTTGAAGCCACCAGCTTGCGGGGCCGGACGAACACAGTTTGCTGGATGCTCTCACGGCTCGTGGTGCAATGTAAGCACAACACTTGGAATATAATCCACCAGTGTCCCCACGCCAGATCCCATAACCTACTTCCTAGGCCTGCTGCCAGTGTTGTGCTATGAGTCACGAAGAGAAACAAACACAAGGAATGTCAAATTAAATAGGACACAAGGCTTTCGCAGTATTTAAAAGCGGAGCAGTTGTGCCGCAGCGTACAAACCTCCCTGGACTCCTCTTGGACCGATTCTCATCTGGGTAATAAGAAACATCCCTTTAATTAGTTCCACCTAATGAAATTCATAAGACAGGGAGTGGGAGTTTTGCTCCTGGGTAGAAACCGAAAACTTCTCTCCGCTCGAGCTGCCCGTTTTCTGCAGCAGTCATTAGCAAATTTTATCAAATCTCTGTGTTAAACAGTAACAACTATTGTTTGCCCAGAACACAAGTCCATTTATGAGCTGCAACACGACACATCGTGGAAACCCCAGACTGAAAGGCACTTCTTAAAAAAAAAAAAAATAGGACTGGCAAGAAAAAGTAGTTTCAAATTGTCAAGAACAAACAATGGAGAAACTTCTACCTGACCTTTCAGGTTACTGTGATCGGAGAGCTTCCTGTATCTTTGTGGGGTGGGGAAAAATAATTTACTTATTCCTCCTTCCTGCCAGTTAAGGGGCAACCGTTGCCTCTCCAGCTGAAGCTCTGGGTGGTTCGTGCTTGTGGCACCGAGGCCAAGCAGAAGAAATCAAGGAAGCCTCAGGACTCCCATTTGCTCCTATGGAAATATTGACCCACAAGGGTCCATTTAAATCCACTTTGGTTACGTCTCTCATGTCAAAGTAATATCCATGGCTACAAAGAATTTCACTGCAGGAGAGAGAGTGCGTCCAGAAAGAGCATGCAATCGTGGCTTATTGATGACCGAAAGCCCGAAAGAACAAAGTTTGGACTTTCGGGTGCAACACCAGCACCCTGCAGAACACCAGAGTCCTTTATCAGGATGCTGCTTTGCAAGTGCGGATCACAGAAGACAGGGAAATCGAAGCCCTGCCAGCTGTTTTCCTTTCCAAACTCTTTTGCAAGGTGTCATGGCTCACCGTGCATTTGTGGTTGCCCTTCAAGAAGGTAGCAGAGGAGGGGGAGAAGGAAGGAGCGGATTCTCAGCTACCTTTGGAGACAGCAAAAGCACAAAACACCATAGAGACAAACCATCGGGATGACCAGGATTCCAGTACCAACTCTTTTCAGCGCCCGCTGAGGCCCCTTGCGTGCTTTCCTCGAAGCGGCCGCTGACCGACACGTTCATCCTGTTGTTCCACGCTGGGGCCCGTAATTACAGAGCCTGACTTACAGGGTTAGTTATAGCTACTATTATGGGAAACTGCGACGCTGGGCACAGCTGCAGCGCTCGCTGATGGGGGAAGGAGGGAGGAAGACGCACACTGCAGCCTCTCTGCCGGTGCATGAACACGCGCTGCACGGGGCAATGCTAACGGAGGAAAAGGAGGAAGCCACAGCCCCCCAGGGTCTTCCCCAGACTCCTTCCCACTTATAAAGCCACCATTGATTTGGGCTGCGAGGAGTAATTTTCCATTTTAGGGCTGCGGGGTAATTTTTTCAGAAAGTTCAGCAGCAGCTCAACCCCTGCTCTCAGGACCTGCTGGAGAAAGGCACTGGCACAGAGCGTATCTCCCCGTGGTCCCGCAGGATCTAAAGGACTGCTTTGCAAGCAAGTTATCGATGAATCCTAACTCACGAGGCTCTTACCATGACCTGAATCCCTGCTGCCTGCTAGGACTTGCTTTGCTCTCCAGCCTCCTTACTCCTGTCTCCACGCTGTTGAGATAAAAAGCTCCCGGCAGCATTGCTCAGGGCCTCCAAGACAAACTTCCTGGGGCTTTGGAGTCCTCCTACCTTCAAACCGGACCCAGCACTCGCTTTTAGCCTCGAACACCTGCAGAGGGCGGTTACGGGGGAGCACAAGGGTCCCAAGGCTAAATTTTGAAGGAAGCGTTTTGATGCAGTGACCTGCCTAAAACACCACGCAGCCCCATGCAAATGATTTGATCGATTACAAGTTGCGTCAGCCCCACCCCACTGGACATTTCTGCCTGCAGTGGTGCTGACAGAGCACCCGTCAGCTTCATTTCTGAGAACCCATAAATGCAAGAGCTAAAAGGTCATCGCCCTCATAGGGGAAAGGAGGGAGCCTATTTTTGAAGGCCAAAGTGGCTCTGTTATCAAAATCAAGGTACTCAAAGGAGCATACGCTATCCCCTAAAGTATAGGACAGAGTGGTTATGGGATTTTCTGCCTCGGAGATCATTACGTGGCACCTGGACGGGGTCCTGGGCACCCTGTGCCGGAGGGCCCTGTTGGAGCAGGGCTTGGGGCCGGGGACCTGCAGAGCTCCCTGACAGCCTCAGCCGTGCTGTGGTGCTGTGACACCTCCTGCAGAAAGGTCTCGGGGTGAGACTTCCTGCAGGGGTCTCCATTTCAGCTGCACCAGAGGGTGGCCCCTGGCTCTGCAGCAGCCGTGATGTATTTATTACCCACCCAGGTACTGACCAGCCTCCGCGCATCAGCTTATCTGCCAAGGTCTGCTCCCATGACCCTTTGTCCCTGTTAGCCTGCTGAATTTATGTGCTTTCTCTGATGTATCGCTACATGAAACTGAAGGTGGGGTTTTTTTGTTGTTTTTTTTTGTTTTTTGTCATTGCAGTTAAAACCATTAAAAAAAAAAGGCAGAACTGTCTCGCTTGACCAAGGACAGGTGAGATGCAACCTTACTCTCTGGTTTGGAATATATCACATATCAGTTGATCAAAGCGGCTTTAGGAGCTGCGTTTTTAATATAAATTTGGAAGAGCTATAGGGAAAAGTCAGTGCTGTCTCAGGGGACGCTGGCCTGAATTTAAAGAGACCTTTCAGTTATTGGAGCTCAACTACCTGAGTCACAATGAAAATCTCTACTTCAGTGATTCTCAGTAGGTTTAAAAAAAAAAGCAATATCAAAGTAGGTTTTTATTATGGTTAACCCTTTTGAGGCTTGCAGCTGGAATTATGGATTTAGGCATATGTTTAGATACAGTTGCTGGCTGCTGGTATAAACAGCATTATTTTTTTTGAGTCCAGAAACTGATGGCTGGTTGCCATCTGCCTCTGGGGTCCTTTCTCCCAAGAAAGAGCAGGTATTTATAAGCCAGCACCCGCTCATCTGCTTGCCCTTAATAGGGCAACACACTCCCAAGCCCATATATCAGAGCTGGGCTGGCTACAGAAACCAAGCCACCTCCTTCTCCTGCATCACACCCCATAACGTCTCCCTCAGCGGTGGCCAAGATCCCGCTGAAGCAGCCCAAATTTCAGGCTACTCAGCAGCCCCAGCTCTCAGGGGAGCACAAGACGTGGGCTGGAGAAGCCTTTTCTCTTGTTTCTCCCCGGAGCTGTTAAGAACCAAGACGCAGTTTTGCAAGAGGGCAGCTCTTCTCTGGTTATATCCCCACCACCCCGACCCCGAGCAGAAATCCCAGGCCCATAAAATTAAGTAAGCCTCTCCCACCGGGCACCCTTGGACCCCACGCTGGGATGCTCTCAGTGAAAACAAGAGGCTCAGAACAATCCCTGTACAAATGCAAGCACTGAGGTTCCCCGGTCCCAATTTTCTCCTAGCTGCAAGACGAGCTGCACCGGCTGCGGGCGTAGCACAGTAACCTATTGAACCAGATCACAGCAGCTAACTACAGAGAAGCCTAGCAGACCGTTGGAAATTAAGCTAAATATAGCCACACATTAAAAAAGAATGGTAATTTAAAGCTCTGAGCCTAATTCATCAGAGAGTAGAGAGGCGTAACGCATGGGATGTCCTCCAGATGATGCAACTGTGAACCGTGGAGCTTTAACCAGCTCTCTCCAGAGCTACAGAGAGGAACGAAGGGCCTTCACTGGCCCGAAGGACATTTCTGCTGGGGACCCTACCTACCAGATACAAAACGGGACCCTCACAGTGGTCCCACAAGGTTAAATTAGTTTGCACAAAGACTTGGGGGGTCACAAGCGATCCTCCCTTTCCAACCCCTCTATACTGTGTGAATTTCCTTCCCGTGATAAGGACTGAATTACTCTGGGAAACTTCAAAGCCATCACAGAGCTCGTGTTTGTTGATGTTTGTGTGCTTTGAGTGGATTTTTCGCTGCTTTTCCCAGTCACCACACGACAGTCAATTAAAAGGCACTGCTCTGTGTAGCCTCTGCTGCAGCATGAAGTTTATTGTCCTATTTATCACCATCGCGCTGCTTTGGGCTGAATTATTTATAGCACTGAAAAAGATGAATTCAGTGGTAAATCCAAACTGGGTCACGCGGATGTCTTCTCAGCCTTGTGCTTCGGAAGTCTGGGCTTCGCTGGCTTAACTGGGTGGAGCACAACCAACCTCACCCCCAGCTAAACCTACAGCTGCGTGCACCCAGAGCGATCCCTTCCTGCCCATCCCTGGCACTGGGTTGGATGTGTAGGAAGCAGATCGTCCCCACAGACGACTTGCCCTTGTGTTTTTACCCATGCAGACTAAAATATTGGGATGCAGGAGGTCACTGCAGCACCCTCAGCAAGAAGCAGGGGTGCAGAGCAGCACCGCTAGCACAGGGTATGGCAGTACAGCACGAGCACAGCAGAGGTCAGTGGTGCTGCCAGCACCCCAGATTCAGAAAGCATCCCCACGGCTTGAGACTTTAGTTCTGAGCATAGAAGAAGTGCTACTTAAGTATGGGGTTTTTAAAAGCATTTCCAGCTCTAAATCTTGAGTTTGGTAATCCTCCACCAAGGACAGCCGGTGCTCCACGCCACCTCTACCTTGGAAAATGACAATTCAATTGTTTCAAAAATCAGAAGAGGCGATTTTTACATGCAGGTTTTTCTGCACCACCACACACAAAATGCTCACACCCGGGGGCTCCCCCTGGTTATTTTCCATGCCAGAAAGTGAGGAGCCCTCCTGCGTGCACCACTGCTACCTGGCCACCCTCCTGGAAACGGGGCCATCGATGGCCATCCCATTTACCAAGATGTCTTCATTGCCCCTGCCAGGGAATCTGGAAACCATCTGAAATCCCAGGAGAGGGCATCACTGAAATGCATCCTGGAGACTAAGGCACCAGGTAAGAGCTGGTGAGGTTCCCACGAAGGGCAAAGAAACATTAACCAGGGCTTCAGGTATGAATCATAAATAACGTCAGGGTCAAAATGCACTTTGGGGCATGTGTCAGCAGTGTATTTGGCACACCTTCCTCGCCACTGCTGGGGAAACTGGAAATGTGCAGCAAAGCCTCCTGACCTAAGAGGTGATAAATACCAATTTGTAATGCCAAAAGAGGTTTTATTTTAATTAACCTCTTAAGCATTGAAGTTTTATACTATTTTACCAATATATACATTTGCATGTAATGCATTTAAATTCAGTTCAAAAATACCTGCATGAAGTGAAGCGCTGCTCCCTCCACTCCTTAGAGAGCACTGGACATGCTGACTCTGGTCGTTGTCAGATTTTATTTGGAAGGTATCACAAGGTTTTGGAGCTCTTGTGCACAGACGAAGGTCACAAACAAACGCTGGGTTCTCAGAAACACCCATCTGAAGCTGAAATGGAAAACATGTTCCTTGCCGTGATACCAAGGGGCAATAAAAATGAATCTTTTTCCTGCCCTATTGCCATTTTCTCTCCATGTTGAAAGGGCAAGAGAATTTCATTCTTTTGTAAGAAAATCTGTAGTAACGGCATCATCTAATACAACAAAAGAAAAGACAGGCACAAATTTTATGATGAATTAGCCTATAGAAAAGTTGGGAAACAGCCTCTGATTTTAAAGAAGTGCAATGATGTTTTGTGGCCGTCTGATGCAATCACCTTCGCTCCAACATTGCCTGGTACAACACTGACATCTTGCCCTCAACAGTCAAAATCTCTTGGCTAAGAGACCAAATAGAAATAAAGAGGAGGGTTCGCATTTAAGTACAGCAGGATGAGGAGTTTTAGCAGCAGCAATCTCGCTGAGAAGCATGGTTTGAGTAATCCCACGGCTATTTTCAAATTCAGACTGAAACTACTTAATAGCTGCATCGAACAATGGACTGCAGACCAGATTCACTAACCCAGGCAGCTGAGGCAGCAGCAGACAGCTTTAATTAGCAGTTTAATTGGGCAAAGGTGGTCATCCCAAGGATGTAGACCATGGTCTTCCTGCCCAGGAGCACTCCAAGCAGCACACTTGAGGGGGTCACCTCCTCCCACACCAAGGAGGACATGCTCCATCTCTCTTGGCCTCTGTTTAGGCCTCTGTTTAAAATGGAAGAACATCTTCATGCTAAATCCTAAGATATTGGTGATCTGAAACCAAACCTTCAAAAAATTTTACGCTCTGAAAATAATCTGAGGTTTCTTTACAGTGTCTTATGAATTGGACTACTTCAGGATTCTTCAGGGCTTCACTGTAACTGAAGAAATCCTCCTTGCGCCAGTCCGTCCACGAGCCATTCCCATGGGAAACGCAGATATTTCACCCCACGTGCTTGCAGAAGCAGCAGAGTTAAAAAGGCACCCGGTCCTGAGCCAGTCACAGGACCAGCACAAACAGAGAGCAGCGATTTTCCTTTATCTTCCCCCAAACCAGGGTTACATTTACACCATTCAGGCAGATCAGCAAGTATTTAAGCACTGTCTTGTACTACAAAGTGAAGGAGACTTTTTTTTTTAAACACTGTGCTGAATCCTCTCACCCAAAACAACTTGCTACTGTGACCACTTAGAGTTTCAGCACTTCAGATACTCCTCAACATAAATTTATTTTACTCATCTGGCACTTATTTTGCACAAGAGCCCATGCCCATACATAGTCTATACAACTTCCTTTATGTATACATTAAAGAAAGATGGAAAAAATTAGACCATGCCAAAAAAAGCTGTCTTACTAGACAGGAGCCACTGCCTGAAAGGGTGTATTTAGAAATCGAAGAACAATTTAGGAACGGAGTCACAAACAAAAGCCAGAAGAGTAAGGAGAAGCAGGGAGAGGGGAATTTTCTTGTAGGTATTGAGCACTTCCAGACTGCATCAATAAATAACCAGACGGACACAACTCTTTTTCACCTCCCCAGGTAACAGCAATACCTAACACTTACGTAGCATTTTTCATTCATCTGTCTCAAATTGCATCACAAGGAGGATTAGAGCACTACATTCAGCTTTCCTCCCTGCAAACTGATGCACGGAGCTGAAGCCCAAGGTCATGCAAAGGCAGGCACTAGAAACCAATGTAGGACATGGACTCGAGTCCGTTGTCACAGATGCTGGACCCTGGTGTCTTCTCTTCTACCCCATGAGCGGTCTGTCAACTCCGTGTGGGCAGCAGAAGGGGGTTCCTGCAGAGCAGAGCTTCCAAATCTGTTGTCTACACCAAGAAGGAATTGCAAGCATTGCAGCCACTTCAGCCCATGGTCTCACAGAAGAACTGAGGCCGGCGGGCACCGCTGGGGATCATCCCATCCAGCCTCCTGCTCAGAGCTGGGTCAGCTACAGCAGGTTGCCCAAGACCACATCCAGGCGGTTTTTGGACATCTCCTAGGATGGAGATGCCACCACCACTCTTAACAGCCTGTGCCAGAGTTTGATCGAATTCACAGTTAAAGTTTCTTCTTATGCTTAAGAGAAATGTCCTTTTAGTACCTACTGCCTCCTGGCCTGGCGCTGGGCACCCCTGAAAAGAGCCTGGCTGCGGCCTCTGCCCCCACCTGCGGGGATTCACAGCCCTGGGTGAGATCCCCCTGAGCCTCCTCTTCTCCAGGCTGAGCAGTCCCAGCTCTCCCAGCCTCTGCTCACAGGAGAGGTGCTCCAGGCCCTTCCTCACCTGGGTGGCCCTTTGCAGGGCTCTCTCCAGCATGTCCATGGCTCTCTTGTACTGGGGAGGCCAGAACCAGACCCAGTACTCCAGGTGTGGCCTCACCAGTACTATGCAGAGAGAGAAGATCACCTCCTTCAGTCTAAGGACTGATCCCAACCCTTTGAACTAGCATTTAGTCCACCTCCCCGTCTGCCTACTGGTCCATACCCCATCAGTGATGCTTTCATGGGAGTGTCAAAGGCCTTGTAAAGACACAACAGGCAACATCCACCACCCTTCCTTCAGCCACTCAGCAAATAATCTCCTTGTAGAAGACCATCCAGTTGATCAAGCATTTCTCCTTCATAAATCCATGCTAATTCCAAACACCTTCTTGTCCTTAGTATTAGGAAGGAGTTGCCAGGCTTACCAGTTGCCAGGCTTACCTACCACACCACCTTCCCTGGCATCAAGATGATGTTGACTAGCCTGTAGATCTCCAGATCCTCCTTCCTGAAGATAGAAGTGACATTTGCATTTCTTCCAGTCCTCAGGAACTTACCCAATTTCCACTTGCTTTTAAAGACATTCAAGAGCAGCCTCACACTGACGCTGGTCCACTGCAGGCCAGATACACCTAGATAGCTTGGGGATTGCAATATTCCAGCCCAAACTTCTGCCTTTGACAGAATGACCTGCCCGAGTAGTTTATACTTGTTCCTCAACACCTTTAAAACACGCAAGACCTGCTAAAACTGTATGACTTAATCCTAAATAAGCCAAGTCATGCCATGAAGTCATTAACACAAATGAGGGGAAGCAGAGAGGCACCCAGCTGTGAAGAGCTGACAGGGGATCAGTGCTGACAGCAGGGACAGCACCTCCCTTCTGCACAGGGCCAAACCATCCTCCTCAGGTGCTCCTGATGCACGGATTGCAACATCAACATGTTAAATCAGGCACAAATACCAGGCCTGACCAAGTCATACTGGTTGGGAAAACAAAAACACACCACTTGTTCCTCTTACTCCTCTCAGAGCCACAGACAGGAGTCACTGGGCCATAGCATGACTTTGCACGCAGTAAAGCCTAGATTGCCCAGGTTGCACCATCACCAAAATTGAGTAAAGAGCTATGAAGTCCGATTTTTTCCCCTCTCAACTGTTCTAGCTCAATTGATGAGATGGATTTAAAAAAAAACTAAAAACACAAAGCCCAAGGGTACTGAATTTAAACTAGGCACTCACAACTACATTCTCAGTGGCTAAGTCACAAAAGAAGAAAGGTAAAAATAAAATTTCAGAAGTGTGAAAGTTGTCACTGGAATATTTTTAGCTGAAATGAGTCACAAAGCCTGAGAAGTAGGACTTTTTTTGCAGTGCTAATGGGGGGGAAATTTAAAAAAATCACAACACAAAAACAAAGTTAAAAGCTACAGAGAGCTTAAGACACCTGTTGCTTCTGACATGATGCAAAACCAAGTTCTTTTTACACAGACAGAGGTATCTGAATATAACAGATTAAAAAAAAACCCTTTCAAACCAGAAAAGAACAGGGAAGTCACAGGGACAGGAGAAGCCTGTAGGTATTTGACTGTGCCTAAAAAAGGTTGTCATGGCAGCTTTCCTAACCAAAGGCTGAATTTGAAGTTGAACATCAGGAAGGGCAACATGAAGTCCAAATGTGACCTAGAAGAATAGGAAAATAGAAGTGGGAAACAAGAAGAGAGAACTTCCACTTGTTGACCATGATTGCAGTCCAGGATTTAACAGAGCCACAGCACATCTCCACACATCTGCTGCAAGAAGTGACAGAAAAGGTTCACTCAAAACAAGAGCAATTCTGCATAAACCAATGATTTCCTAAGACCTGTGTTGCATACACGCCAACCTTGTACAGGCCTTGTACAGGCCCCAGAAGAAGCCCACCTCTTCTTACCTACTCAGAAAAAAGGATTAAAAAAAGATTTTCTTCTGACAAAGCTTTTTTTATGTGAAAGTTTAATATCAAAGTCTATGACAATAGTATAAAGAATTCAGATTAAAGGTTTGGTTTTTTTTTTAACACAGGGCAGAGCATACAGTCAAAGAAAGCTCTGCCATCAACTCAACAGGGATAGAAGCACATTCAGGGTTGATTAAAGTGCAGTTTCATGGCAATTCCAAGACCTCCATTTCTTTTTCCTGCATGTGTGCAGTTGTTACCCATGTGTTCAACAGCACTGGTACCAATCCCCTCAGAAATCAGGTTCTGCCCAAGTGCCAAATCTCTGTGGCTGAGTCCTCTGCTGCTATTTCCATGGCAGTAGAGATCTAAGAGCCATATCCAATTCAGTGTGATT
The DNA here is from genome assembly GCF_040182565.1 of Anser cygnoides. Classification (NCBI taxonomy): domain Eukaryota; kingdom Metazoa; phylum Chordata; class Aves; order Anseriformes; family Anatidae; genus Anser; species Anser cygnoides. The sequence continues at coordinate 181,519,586 of NC_089873.1, forward strand.
GAGATGGCTTGTGGGACCATCATGGGAAGAATGAATCATCTGCCTTGGAAGTATGTTTATGATCACTGCTCCAGTCTATTTACACATTCTTGAGACACGCAACTTTTACAAGGGTGTTGATATTTATATAATTCCATAAATTTAGACAGTGCATTACAAACACAATATGCAGTTGTAGCTACAAATAGCAGAGCAGTGGGACAGAGTTTTCAGCTACTTCTCGTTTTCTATACACCACAAATGAGATGTATGGCACAGGTTAAAAGTTAAGGAACTAGAGGACTGAAAATAGTTATTAAGCAACAAAAAAAGCCACGTGAGTCTCCCTGTTTGAGGTGGTGGAATGGAAGGCTAGACTCTACCCAAAAAACAAATAAAATCAATCCCTGAGAAGGTAATTCATCTCCAACATTTAACCATGACTAAAAGATGAAGTGCAGCAAAACATTTTGAAGTGGAGGATTTGATAATAGATCATGTTCATGACATGGTTTCCATGTCAGTGTGACAAATTAGCACCTGCACAAGGACTCAAATGCAGTGTTAAGACTGAACTCGTTTCTAAGCCTTCGCTGATTGGTTTGCTTTGTTTTGGTTTGTTTTCTAATGTTCACAACCATTCATGTATGTACAGCCACACAGAAGGATGCACAGATTCATGAAAAATTGCTAGATAATGTACAAACATCATAAACATAACAATGTGCCAAGGAAGACTTTTTCCAGACTAATAAATTCCCAAAGTATATTAGAGGGACAAGCAAGTAACTTAGTAAACTTTTCCAACTTAGGTAAGTTAAACTTAGCATTCTCAACACCAAGAGCTTGCTTCAAGAGTTAAATTGGTCTGGTAATGACTATAACAGGGGTTAAGGCCTGTGATTTAACAATGGGTACCCGAGGTCAAACATCAATCTAGCACTGACACAAGCAGTTAGCAGTTGCTATTTTTATTTTTTTATACTTTTTTAAAAGAAAGGTTCTTGCATCAGTCTGCACCCTCATTTCTATTTCTCTGCTCAACTCAATTAGTTCAGAGAAGGGGAGACTCCTGGTGCAAGCAGTACTTTTAGAGCCAGGTCAGTTATCTCTGCATCTATACTTCAGACCAACAACAAGAGAAAATGCAACAGGTACCACTTCAGAAGAACATTCAAATAATTCGAGACACTCAGATACTCAAACACTCTAGGCCATAATTTCACATAAGGAGGATCCACCCTACCCTAACACTGCTTTGGCTCTGGCAATGGACTGATGCTGTCCACAAAGGAAAACAGAGCAATAAAGCTCCAAAGCAGGGATCCACACCTACTCTAGGAAAGATCACTGTCTCACTGCTGCTTTTCAGCCATGGGGAAACGCAAGTACTCAACGCAGCTGCTGTTTTCACAAGGAAATGGTAACCTCAGGCAGAGCAGATCAGAAACATGGTTTTAACGGTTCTCAGTATACACTTTAATAATTATTTTGTTAGACCGATGTCTTTCAGAAGTGTCAGATAGAAAAGCTGAGCCTTTGCTTTATTGTCCAGCACAGTTATCTCCTACAGTGCTTCTTCACACTGAATTGCTGGGGTTTCCCACGTCTCCTCATCTGCTGGGTGAATTATCTGTGATGTCTGATCTACGGGTGCTTCCTCACCATGGGCTATTAATAATTCATCTTTTTCTCCTCCTGCTAACTGAAGGTCAGAGCTACAAGAACGATTAGATCCATCAAGTTTGTCTGTCAAAGTCTCTGCTGTAGTTTTAGAGGGTTGTCCAGTCTCTGTTCCAGCTTCGGGTTCTGCTTTTAAGTGAAGTCCAAACACATCGTTTCGTACAATGTACCGAACACACTGCAGAATAACATTCCTCTCGTGCCGGATGTCCTGGGCCAGTAACTGCAAAGAAACAAAAGACCCGATGACCAGGAGAAAACAAATATGATTAATAGAAGTAACTCAGTCAGGTCTCATGGAGGTTTGTTTTCTTTTGCAAGGGGTGTGTGCACAAGGTAAGAGATGTACTGTCAGCAAAAGGCCCAGCACAGCACACACGAGGTGAGACCAGGCATCTGGAAAGGAGGCAAGGAGGGAGCTGCCCTTTGGGGAAGCAGCAGCAGGTGCTAGAGCAGCACGGGTTGGTCAAACACCACTCCTGCAACAAGAGAGGCTCAGAAGGGCCACTATACTACTGACAAATGTTCCACTGAAATGGATGAAAACACTGAAGCGCCCAAAATGAATGCATTGAAGCGCCATTCATTCAGCACTGTTGATGCACCTGAGGCAGGCTGAACAAGCTGACAAGTCTCCATATATGTTTTGGATTAAGCTGTCGGTCTCAGTTTGCACAGGTGGCATAGAAAAATCAGTGAATATATCTAAATACTTGGAATTTCCTCCATTCTCTCCCAGAGTAGACCCAGATGACGATATTCTCATATTATGGACAAGACGCACCCAAACTAAAGAATGCGTTCCAGGCCATGGGCAGTGCAGCAGGGTAGCAAGTCTGTTGGCATCTCTTAGGCTTTGCAGGTTATACTGTATCTGTAATTTAATAACCCATGCATCTTTTATTAGCTAATACCTATGAGTAAAAGATACTTATAAATACACAGAAAGGGCATTTTTCAACACCTACTAGACTGGGGGGGTTAAGTAGCAGCGACTATTTTGGGATATAATCCACCAACCTAGGTCTAACAGCTTAAACAAGGAGCTAGAAACCTTCCTCATTTCCTTCAGCCTCAGTAAAGTTCATTTCAGCGTTAAAAAACAGCCAGGAGGCTGAAGGACATTTCGTCCCGGTGTCAGAAGAACTAACACTGAATATGCTACAGGTTTAGCTAAATCTGTGGCTACTTGATCATTTGCAAGAGACCTGTATTGCACTTCCTAGCTAGATTGGGCTTGTGAAGTCACAGAGAAGCATGCTGCTGGAAGTTTCAACAATGGCCTAGCCAGGCACTTTACAGTACACATTTGTTTTATTTCTGTTTAGACTATTTATTAAGAGGTGTTGCAAGCAGCTCTCACCAGGTATTACCAGCACTGGCACCCGTAATGAGCTTTCATAAGCCTCCTGCCTCAACCAGTAGCTGCACAGCAGGGCAGGGAAGGGGCAGCGTAATGGGATTCTTTCTGCAGGAGAATGCAGGAGAAAATGTTCCCAAGTGGCCTGATAAAGGCACAGATGGGACACCACCACCCCACCTACTACTTAAATGCATTGATAGATAACACTGGAGCAATGCAATACAGGCCTTATTATTCTGGTAGCATTGCTAAACACGCATTGTTAGCGTGATTATAAAAAACACATTTTAGGAGTGCTCAAATTGACTGTCTAATAAGTGCCAAGACATCTCCACAGCTATTTTCCTACCTTCTACCTCCCCTCTCCTTTTCTTTTTTTAGAGCATCATTTCACTGAGGTGACATCTTTTTCTGAGCCATACTACTACTACACTTTCTGGACACATTTTCAGCAGTGATTCACTATGAAGTTTCAGCCTTGCTTCCTCAAGGTTTTTACGCAGCAAAAGCCTACCCGCAAATCTCAAGCACCCCTCTGTGATTCACAGCCACAGTACACATCCTTTAACAACAATTTTAAACAGTAGAAGGCCAAAAAAATGCTATTTTAAAAGTGGGTTACACTGGCAAGCTACAATTCAGACTTCCTTGTTCTGCCAGCATCTATAATACCTCTCCCAGCATGCAGGACCTTCATATGACTTTTTTCCAGAGTCTTCACTGCTTTGATCACCAACGACTTTGAAGAGCAAGAGATAAAGACAACTGCATGCTTAGGGAGCTACACAAAGGGCAAACACTTCTCTTTTCAGTCGCTAGCAGCTTTAATTCTTGGCAGCAAATGTAGTATGTGCTAAGAGGACTATCAAGGGATTTCTCCCAGATCTGCAGCTTGGGATGTGCCTTCCCCACTATCTCTTGCCTAAACATCCTGTGCTGTATCAGAGCCCTGATGTCAGTGGCACTCTGCTTTCTCCTGAGCTCTGCCCAGAGTTTTCCTTTGGCAGGGAAGCTTTATGCTGGCTATTCACAGGATCACAAGTGTAGCCTACCTCCTCTTGCCCTCCTGGCCAGTATTGCTCTGAGCACTTAAATGCGATAAAAGCTTTAGCTAAGTTTTATCTGTAACAAAGAAAGCCAAAGTTCCGAACAGGGTGCTTCACGCTGTTACTTGGAACAGAACCGTGACACCTCAGAAATCCCCCTACAAGTCTCTTTTGACCCTTCTGACACAGCCTGCTCTTCGAGGCACCCGCACTATCACTTCCTCAGGTTGGTCTCAACATGCCTACACAGAAATCCATGCATGTGCAGGCTGCAGCTCTACAGTTCGAGCCACCACCACCCTTAAGAAGATGTCTGACTGCAGCTGAAGAAACTGTCTCCTCAGTCAGGTGGCTCAATAGCAAAGCTGAGCGCAAAGGGAGAAGGATCAGCATCAATCTGACAGGATCACATACAAACACATTACAGAACATTACCACAGAAAGGGGAGAGGTAAGAAGAAAGGTTTTATCCTTTGTGCAGCTCACTTTAGGCACACGATTAAGTTGCCATCTCTTGCTCACCAAAGCCAGTCGTTACCTGAACGCACACCAGGATACTTGTACAGCTGTTTCAGCATCTACACTTGGAGGGAAACGCTCCCTCGGCTATTTTAAGACAGGGCCTTTGCTCCAGCTAACAGACTGCTCTAACTTCCTGCAGGGGAGAGGAGAACCACTCACAACAGTGCTGCTCTTGTGCAGCAAGCATCGTTTTAGTGCTAAGACTCACCATTTCCAGCAGGGTTGGACGACGCTTTGGAAGGAGAGGTAATGGTTTCTTTGCCCGTTTATCAGGGCCTCTGGGGGAACCTGCATTTGTACTTGAGGTTCTTAACGTTGTGTCCACAGATTCTGGATGTTCTTGATTCAGCTTTGGATTCTGATGAACTTTAGTAGTTTGAGGCGTATTTCTGAGCACAGCCTGGTTTTCCTCAGCTTTTGTTGCAATCTTGACGGAGACTTCTAAAAAACACAACAAAAAACAGTTATCTCCTAGACTTAGCATGCTTATATCCCCACGCACTGGCAGCTCATTAGTACTCCTCTTACTCACATAACCTGATGTAAAATATGTGCAAGGTTTACTTGAAAGAAGGGAGGCTTTTGTTTGGGTTGGATTTTGGTTTTTTGTTTTTGGTGTTTAAATGCAAAGAATAACCTCTAAACAGTCATAGAACAGTAAATGAGATACTTAATACTTGTTTTTTTCAAGGAGGTGTGGTTGACTTTAAGATGTTGAACAAGATTTTCAGCTCTGCCTTGTGGAAGTACATTGCTTCCTCTTCACAGCACAGCTTGCCGCAAGCTTGGCAGTTGAGAAGTCACTACACTGGGGCAGAAAATGCCCAAGTTCAATTCCCTCCTTGCTAGATGCCCTCTGTAACTTCAGGTAGATCATCAGGGGCAAGAAAGGCATGGTAATTAACTGCAGACCAAGGAGCAGCATGTACACACTCAGAGAAGCACAAAATCCAAGCACTACAGAGTGCAAGTCTTACTGCAAAACCCAGAAGCCTTCTGGGAAAAAAGCCCTTAAGGACATGGAAATCAGTTCACTGTGAGTGTATAACAGCACTTTCCTGGCTCTATTCAAACATGATTTGAAGCGAGGCTCAAGACAGGCTGCTCTCCCTCCTCTCCAAGAGCATGCCCCTAGAAGTCCTGGGAAGTTTGATGATACACACCCTAACCAAAGAAATTTTTATGTCCACCCTTCAACCCAGGTCACAGTGCTGAGAAAAGGCAAACAAAGCAGGGAAAGAAACCCACTCAATCTTTCAGGAAGCTCTGCTTGAGACATTCTGAAGAATGCTGTAGGGCTAGAAAAAGGCCAGGAATTAGATGTGGCACAGCCAAAGTGGACAGGGTCACTGCAGTGCACCAAGTGACTGCACAAAGGCCCTGCTCTGTCTGGGTACTTCTCCAAGACCAGGAGTTATCACTATACTCGGGAATTAGTAATGGCTCACACCATAAAGTAACCCATTTAGTGCTCAAACTGGGAGGAAGGAAGAATGGGGAAACAGACTGGGAGGAAAATGACATACGCTTTCACTCCTCCCTGCTTCTTTATGCATGACTTGTACCAGTACTAGCATGCCACCGAAAGCACACTGGAGAGATCTCACAGACTGCAAAAACACCCCTGTGCATAACCTTTAACAAGCTTCTCTCTTTACTTCTGTTGATTTTTAAGCTTATACAAGACAGCTCTGAATTACAGCACCAGCAGACAGACCCAAAAAAAAATCAAGGCAGTTCCGTAAGCAGATGTTTTGGAGATGCAGCCAATGCCACTGATCTAGCATTATATTAACAGGTGGGCCAATGCTTACATGCTGCGTTTTATTCTGCAACACCTATGCTTTATTGAGAAGTTTTTTCAGGAAATTTTGAGTACTCATTGCTTGCAGTTTACACTAGCAACGTAAAGGAAAAGAGGGAAAGAACAGCAGGGTACGAGCATATACACACCTTCAGGCTCACTCTCAGAGGCACTGCCATAGTTGGCTGACAACGAACTCAGGGCTGAGGTGACCTGCTTGGGAACAACAGTCATCCCCAGCTTCCCATCTTCAGCTGCTTCTTCATCCTTGTCAGAGTCTGTGGGGGAAGAAAAGCCAAGAGGGATTTTTCCAAGTTCTCCTGTATGAACAGCCACCTTAACTGATCATGACAGAGTGATAGGCATCATTGCTCAACACTGTGGATTGATACAGAGCATACCTGCATACTCTCCACAGATATTTGGTGGAAAATCTCTCACCACTGATTTACAGTTAGCAGAGCTATAGAAACAAAGAGAAGGTCAAGTTCCCTGAACAACAGCTTGGGTTTTCTTCACACATTAAACATAATTACAGGTTTTATTATAAAGCTCAGGAAAAAAAAAGGGGATTTCATAATGTGTTTTGAAGTTTCGCTGGATTTAGCCCTGTGGAGGCAGGGGTGGGGATGCAGAAAGCCAACAGTTTCACAACAACAATTAGCCTCGTGCAAAGCACAAGCAACAAAAATTCTTGGACAGCAAAAGTTCATAAGGGACATTTAGGGCCTACACCACAAATTGGACAAATGTTTTCAGCAGGACTTCAGACTGATACTTAAATCCCCACAGAGTGTTGTGAGTAAGTGAGGTATTGCAGTCTTACTGTAATATTACTGCTACAAAAAAAGAATACCAGGAAAATAGAAGAGAGGCAAGCAGCACAAAAATGATGAAACGGAGCATAGTAAGAAAATAGAACTACCAAAAAAACATTCTAAAAAATAAACATGCAAAATTGTGATGGCTTTAGTTTAATGCAAAGAGTCTATATGTGTTAAGACCTTGGAAAGACACTCAGTGCTGAGGTTAAGAAAACTAGGAAATGCTTGTCAGTAATACACATTCGGATATATGTAACACTACCACAAACATTTTGAGAAACTAGCCTCTTCGGACTACTGGAAAAGACTGGTTGCAGTCTTATTTTCACAAAAAGTTGTGCCCTCTCCCGCCCCTCATCTGTTTAAGCTTGAATATCACACCCCACAGGAAAGCTGCTCAATATTTTGTAAGCAGATATGCTGTAATAAACACTTTCGAGATCTTTATTTTTAAAATCACAAGTGTTTGGCTATTTTCTTCTAATATATCATCAACAATTGAGCTCCAATAAATCAAACTGACATGTTGTATGGTAGAACAACTTTAGCTAAATACACAGGTGTTTATCTAAAACTACTTATCTGCCTCTTTTCCCTCAGTACTCTTTTTTGAGAGGCTGATTCTCATTAGTTTAGTAGTCACATCAACTCCCAAACATACTGGAAGTTCATGGAAATGCAGCGCATTTTCTTAACAGAGAACATACTGCACTCACATAAATTTAAGCAATTGTAAAGCTCTGACATTTACTCCAAATTATGTTGATTCATAGCTGCTCTCTACTACCACATTCAAACTGGGAAGTGCACACTGGGGTCAGATGCCTTTTTTACACTTTAAGTTTAAAAACTATCTAGTCATACAAGTAAAAATCAGTTTTTAAAGACTTAACATTACGAACTTGGCTTTTTGGCAAATTAGGAAGACACTTACTGCAATATATTGTCTATTTGACAGTACCTACCACACTGGGAGGAAGCATTATGAACTACTAAATAGAGTTGACTGTTCCTGGTCAACAGATGCCCCACAATTTTAGACCTGACAGGCTGATCTTCTTACCTTGTTTCTGTTTATAAATTAAGAGAAAAATGTCCTTTTCTTCATATCATTCAATTTCTTTAGCTTTGAAGGAACTGGATAATGAACAGAACTTCAGCGAATGCATTACGCAAAAAGGCATTGCCTTGAGAGAAAGGGCTGCTGCTGTTTGAAAGGTCTGAATGCTCCAACAAAATGTTTCTATACAGCAAAATCATGGCCTTCAGTGGTATGATTTTAAAAGAAAATGTTTATTCTACTTAGCTGTATAAAAATGCAACTGCTATTAATAACATGTAATAACGCTTTCCTTTTCTACCTATTATACCTAAAGTTACTAACTCTACTTTGGTATAATTCAAATTTCTATCATTAAGCAAAACACAGATGCTGGGGAGAAATGCAGTTCCATTTAATCGCCCTTTGTTTCCTAACTAGCCAAGATTAGTGGAATAAACAAATTGCATAGGGATGCTGAGCTCTTGTTCCCACTAATTGAAGATTATGTTTTCCAGAGGAGAAACTCCGCATCCGAAGTCTTTCCAGGGGATGCATTCTAGCCTTATTGCTAAAAATAGAGTATAAGCCAGCTTACTTGCCATATTCTAAGAGCACTACATCATTGCTGACTATATTATAAATAGTTGAATCAGTGGTGTTTATATTGCTGCCAGCACAGGGAAAACAAAACATGCTCATGAGAAAAAAACCTAAGCAGCAATACTTTAGAAAATATACACACGTGGAAAATAAAGAACTATATAGATAACTTAGCAAAAACTGAAATTAAGGGAAAAACGTTTACATTTTAGTGTCATTTAAATGATTTAACTCATAGAAGGAAAGACATTGTTTTCATGTTCTCAATGTTAAAGGACACAAAGGGATATTAAATAGTCTTTAAAAATGATTGTTTTCACACTGCTTGATGCTTCCAAAACCCTGGCTAGCAGGCAAAACTTTCAGTACCTTAATTCAAAACCAAATCAGATGGTATTGTTTCTCCCCTACCATTGTGCCTAGCTCGTGAGACTCCTCCTCACCCCAAAACATAGGTAGCTAGCCTCCCAGTCTTCACCTTCCCTGAACACCGCAGCAAAAAGAAACTTGTGTCTTCCTAAGAAATCTAGCTCGGACCAAAGACAAGCACCACCAAATGTACAAACACTTCCACACATCATCTTCGACACTGTTCTATCTCCTGATACCAATCCCTATGGTCTCCTTCCCAAAATTACTACAATATCAATTCCTTAAGGCTCAAATTATTTTCCCTTTGCTGCCCTTCCATACTAAGTGTTTTGAACAAAAAGGATTCCTTATCTATGGAGGCTATAGATAGAATAAAATTATGGTCAAGTATTTGTTGGAGACAGAATTGAGGTGTTCCCTTAAGAGCCCAGAAACCCTCTTCAATTTGATAGCTAAATATTGATTTAAAGCTAGTAATGTATTTGAAGATGTGAAGCCAAAATAAATATCCAGCATGGATATTTTCCATATTCAGGACACTCCTACATCCTGTCTCCCCTCTTCAAATTAAGATGTTTTTGATAAAGGAAATCTGATGCTTCAAACATCTCAAAGAAAAAAACACGTAAGAATAACTTGCTAGATTTTCTGTTTATAATATGATTAACATGGCTTGCAAGCAAACTTATGTAGAAGTTCTTAATGCTGGCAGCATCTTAAGCATTGTGTCAGCTTTTCTAAATCAGAATTTTTCACCTTCTTCAAATGACTTCGTATTTTAGGTTCTTTACCAACTAGGCCTGTAACAGGAAAATAGGGCAGAAGCTCCCTGAACTGCAAGATTTGCCCCATTTCCTTTAGATAAAACACAGACCCACTCCATAACATTCACTGTGAGTTTTCTTAGAAGACCACGTCCTGAATCAGGATACATCTGTACAGAAGTGTCCATATAAAAGGAAGTTCTAAATGCAACTTTTAGACACTGGGATGTTGGCCTATATTCAAAGTTACAAAATTTTGACCCTACTGACCCTAGAACTATTTTAGCCACAAAACTGGACTTTTTTTTAATAACAATGAGAAGATAAGTATGACAACAGGCTCTGTGGTATTATTATTGTCCAAACATACTGGAAAACCTTTCATTAGATTTCCTTTCATTAGTTTTCTACTAAGAGAATTTATTATAAACGTGCCCAATTAGCCCTCTTTCCAACAAGGACTAAGTTTGTGTGTGTTTTTTTTTTTTTTGTTAAATCTCCAGTTCCCCCTAGAAGCTGCTAGCTGCACAGAACATTAGTAATCATTTCAACAGTGCTATGTAAAGTTCAAGTTTTTCATCTTACCAACATCACTGTTTGCCAGAAGACTGAGAGGGTCCACGTCCTTCATGCACAGCTGAGCCTCCGAAACAGGCTGCTTTTCATGTTCTTTTTCACACGTGCTGTTTTCCGGTCCATTAGCTTCATTTTGATTTCTTTGTGATGGTACATTGTCATCGCCACCATTTTTCTTAAATTTCTTCCAGAACTGGCGCTTCTGTTTCCTCCTCTGCCTTCCTTGCTGCCCAGGCCTCTCATCTTCTGGAGCTTTCCACATCCCCTTCATTTTGCTGGAAGAGAGAAAGGAAGTTCACAGAAATGACAACCTGCAAGAATAAAGTCACCAAACAGCTCAGGCCCACATTCAAGGTACAACAGCATAGAACAATGCAAGGGACTTCCTCCAGCTCAACAAACACGTGGTAACAGACCACACACGCAGTCACAGCTCATCTCACTGGCAGGATGTGACCAAGCCAGAACCTCAGTGAAGAGTTTGAAGTTGACGAACTTTATCTTTTAACAAATGTAAAGGGCTAAGCAAGCTCCTTGATCATCTACCATGTGAAGACAGGGTTTTCATTTCAGATTACAAAGTCAATAAACATCCACTGCACTTAAACAATGAAGTCACTGAAAACAGGCAGAGCATATATGGAATTAGAAGGTAAGCATCTACTGTTAGCATGCTTCCACTTCTGAAGTATTTCTCCAGTTACAGTTCAGTGAAGAATCAATTGCAATGACTGCCTAACCCTTGCCTCCAACTAACATGCCATTCATCTCTTCCTCCGATGGAAAAGGAAAGAAAACTTTCATCATGACAGTGGGGTTTAAAGCAAGTCCTAAACTACAGAATGAGAACAGCATGCTAGTTCCACTAATCTTCCAGGCTACCCTACAAACCACATTTATAGGAAGGTACCTGGACAGCCTAAAACTCATCAGAATCTGAGACAGAATAGGTGTGGACATCAGAAAAGCAAATATAGAACTGAAAACATAAGCCTCCTGAAGATATTTTTCAAGTAACAGAAACTCAATTAAGCAAAAACCAGACTACAAATAGTCATCAGCACGTTACAACCACAAGAGACACAGAAGATCTGACAGTCTTGAATGAGCCCCATGGTTCGTTTGGCTCAGTGCTCTCTCCCTTAATCTCACCACCAGCATAGCTGAGATCCTGTTAGCTAGGACCTTAGAGTTAGCCCTAGTCACCAGTGTAACACCATGCTCAGTCAAGAGCTTCTTCCTGACACTTCTCCCTGGGTCTTGAGCCGTTTATCTTAAAGGCCAACCCCAAAGGTACCTTTCTAACCTGGCACCTTGTCATTGATAAGCAACCAGCAGAACATCTGGTTTTCTGTGCAAGCAGTCACATTGATCTTTTTCCAGCATTCAGGAATACACTGCTTAGGGACCCTCTCCAACCAGAGATGCTCACCAGACACTAATAGTTGCGTCTCATGCTGTGGGGTGCTGTGTAAAATTTTCAGTTTCCCCAAAGACTTGCAGAAAGGTGTGAATGTTTCGTGAAAAAGAACTTCCTTTGGTTTTCACTCTGATGAATAAAACAGTCATTTGACAACTGCTCTTCCTGGAGTTAGAAGAAACACTGACTATTCTATTTATCTCTTCACACCAATGCAAGTTTTTAAATTGTCATACAACCCTTCTAAGCCACCCACCTCTGTTTGCAAAGAAGTGTTTCCATTTGTAACTCATGCTTCCCTCTTCCATACCTTTTCAGTTATAAGCTCTTCTAGAGAAGGACCAGGCATAGCATTCAAAATTGCTTTATATTGTGACAAAACACTTTATTCTCCCATCATTTCTTGTTTGTCTAGCACTGATTTCTCAGCCGTCACCGATACCATCACCCACCTTAGTTCTCCTGTGATTCAAGAGAAGCCACCACCTTCCTGTGCATCAGCCTCTCATCCACAAAGTGAGGCTAATGTTATCTCCCATAACTCACCTCCATTTAAGACCAAATTGTACAACAGGGCTCTACGTTCAGGATGTTGTATGACATGGGTGCTACTGAGCAAATATAGGCTCAATTAGACATTCCATCCTTAGCCAAGGGTTAAAAAGCCTTGGATTTCCCTGGGGCCTCAAACGCCCAGGAGGAAACCCCAAGGTCACAAATATCCCAACAAACTTAAGTCTGGCATCTGTCTTCCTCTACTGCAAGCTGTACTCTTCACTGCCTGTCCAAAGGGGTGGAAGAGCCACGCTCTATTAATTAGCTGTTGCAAGACACCACGCAGACTGCCAAAGTGGTCCTTCTGCATCTCTAATCTCACACGCAGGGATGCCGAGAATTAGCAGTTGTAAAGCACTTCAGAGAACCACAAATGGTAAGTGCTGCAGAAGTGTTAAGTATCTAATCCTTTCTAAATCTTCCTTAGCTATTTGCTTTAATAGTACAGCTTGCAGAGAACAAGCTCTATTCTATTTTTGCCTCCTGCATCAGTAAGTTTGCCAGATAAGCACCAATTCCAGAATCTTTACTGCTGATGCACCAAGCAGAAACGACAGGTCTTTGGACAGTAGATGAAGCAGACAGGGCTAGCATTTAAGGGGAAAAAATACCAAACTAGTTTCTAAAATCAACCAGAGGTAAAAGTCACTAAGTGGAAGCAAACAGCAACCAAACAGTAGGGTTTTTTTTAGGGCTTTTTTCCTCCCTAACAATTTTCCAGCTATAAAAGTACTGACACATCTAATAGATAAACATGGAATTTCTGACTGACATTTAAGACTACATATGGCATCTGACTCACAGTTCACTAGAAGAGCTACAAGAGTTACCAAATAAACCTGCAGACACCCCACAGTTTATTACTCTGACAAGCAAAACTCATCTCTGCTTACAAGAATCTCCAAACATAATTCCACATTTGTAGCTTTGGCCCCTCGTGTCCAAAGCACTTCTGCACCTTTTTATCTTTTGAAGGAAAAAAGATGCTACTTCAGTCTTTTATAAGCCTTCCCTTCCAGAATCATAAGGCAACTGGTTGGAGGGGGTGGGTAAACATCTGAAGCAAATGCAGCATCAAGGTAACTTGCATTATCATCTTTTAACAAATCATACTAGCCTCGCACAAACCCTATCCTGCACTAGTTCACCTGATTAAAAACGGTGCAAGGTTTTTTATTTTCTTTATTCAAGGAGATATATTCAAGGAGCTTTTTGTCAACAAGCTCCAGCTTCATTTCCACATGGCAGCAAGTTTAATTTAGCAAGTCTCCCTTCGAAGTAGGTCCACTCCTGCCTTCTGGCCCAGTCATTCCAGTTTAAACAAGTAATATAACAATCCACCACTCCTAGATTATCTAAAAGTCTTCCCACAGGCCCTAAAACAGAGCTAATGGAGTTGGCTGTTTCCATATAACACTGACACTGGGGAGAGTAGAAAATGAAGTAATAAAAATAAAGTGAGAAGTAATTCACAGTACGAGAGAAACAAAAATCCAAGAGGACCAAGGACTGGGCCTGTAAGAAAGGTAGCAGGTAGATAATGAAGATGGAGGGTAGAAGAAAAAAGCAACAAAAGCACTGCTTAAGCTATGAAAACAGTTAATTCTTCCTCTGCTCTTCATTTAAAGTTTGATTTATCATCTGAAAGTAGAGAGTTAAGAAGCCAAATGCACTCCTAAAGTCTCCCTGGGCCATTTTCAGGCATAAGAGGATTAGACCACGTAGCTTCATTATGTTCCATCCCCATTATTTCTTTTTCAGAGACCAAGGTTAGGGTGATCTAACAAGTGGCCACTAGAACATGCTTTTCTCAAACAAGCCGGAGTGCAGAATTCAGCAAGAACATCAGGTTTCTAGACCAATTATTGTTTAATTTAACCGAAGTGGACTATGAAGCACTGTAAACAAAGGAACATTACATCTGCAATTTGTCAAGTGACCTGTACCCTGCTAAAGTCAGCTAGATGGTGTGAACAGTGAAAGCACTGAGTACTTGGACACCACAGTAAGAGAGCTTACTTTCTTCTTAAAGAGTTCAGAAGTAACAGCCGTGTTTCGAAATGCTTACCCAAACTGTGGGGTAGTCAGGACTTCTCCCCTTTCTTCCTTCTCCATCTGCATCACCTTCTTCTTCTCAATGTTCGCTAATGTAGGAAAATTTCTAGGAGGAAAAAAAAATCACTTGTTCTTAAAACTTTCACCGTAGTTGGTCAATTCACCCTTTAACAAACCAACATCTGCTATGAGCATAAAAAGGTTTTAAGGTGTTTCATAGAAGGGTAGCAGACTGCTTCCTTCTTCAAAAGGCACGGCAAGGAAAAGAAGCCTGAGTATTTACGCTTAGTTACTTCAATACCAAAAAATCCACTAAATTGTCATTATTAGATTTACCTAACCAAACAAGCTACAGACAAACAGTACAGTCATGCTTCTGGACCCTCTACCTACCCCTACACACAATAGGGCATGATTTAGTCCAGCAATTTCATTTTATGGTGCTTTAATTGTAGTATTTGAAGGATCCTGGGGTATAGCATTCCTTTAGCAAAACAACTGCCCGACTCTTTTGCAAAAAAGGTTACAAGAACAGCTTCTGGGTGCACAATTCCCTTAATAGGATAGATAAGGAAAAAACCCACAAGCTTCCTCAGTACAGTGCTTGCATACTGACCTCTATTACACCAATATTACTGCCCCCTTTTCTTCCAGTTTCAAGAAAAATTGCTAAGTCATGCAGACAAAAAAACAAGCCTACTGTTATAACCATCTCACTAACCACCCCTCTCTTCCCACTCCCCACCTCCCTCACCATTCTTCCCTGCAGATGAACACCACGCTGGTTCTAACATGCAAGGCCTCCTGTAAATTGCTGTCAAAGCCTTAACTGGCTACCCTGGCTGCTCTGTAAACACCAGTTAGCTAAATCCCCGCACTCTGAGATAAAGGTAGGAAATGGGAAACACCCCCACCCATCTCTGGAGAACACCACGGAGGATCAATATTTGATAAGTCTATTAAGCTCCGTGTTATTCCATTTTCAAACAGCTACTTACTATAATGTAGCTATCAAAAGGGACTCCTATCTTTAATTATTTAATCTTATCACACACATCTCCTCCATTTTATAGCAAGAACATTAAGCTTCACACTGATGCAAGACAGCTCCAACCACATACCAAGAGAAAAAGATGAGAAGTATTTTCTGAGACACACCTAAACAGAACTTGTCTCGTTCAAGAGGATTTGAGTATGGGCTGTCAAAGTCTATTTTCATTGGATTTCTCCCAGAAAATTCACCACACAGCTCAAGTGAGCATAGGGACATGATGTTTCTCTGTTCTTCCTCATTAGCTACATTTCTTCATCCACCTTATAAAACTCCCAGCAAACAGCAGGTGTGGAATGAATTATTTAATCTCGAGAGTTTCACATTCACAAAGACCCCTGTGCTTGGCAGCTCTCCACAGTTTTAGGATAAAACTTAAGATGCTTTCCTTCACAGGAGTAAGGTCCACAGGAAAAGAGCTATTTAAATGAGTTACCTATGCTCAGAAGAACCCCAAGCTTGTCTTTTGTCTTAGGCACATTTTTATTTACAAGGACATAAGGGAAGACCCTTAATTCTGGGGAAAAAAAGAAGTCTTCCAAGTGCTCCTGTAGTTATGCTGATTGAAGACATATTCAGACACGCTCTCAAAACGTGGTTTGAGACATGACTGCCTCCCACTCTCATTCCTCTGAGTTACCACTCCCTCCACTGAGCCACCATAAAGAACTCCGTAAACGCTTTCAGTTCGATTCAGTGCCAAGACAGACAAATTTCTCTTAGAAAGCCTCTTCAGTTGACAGACAGGAGCTAACAGCTGTAAAAACTTCAAATGTGAAGTCTCAGTATTCCTGCAAAAGTATATCTGATAGCACCTGTACCCATTATCTTCTCCAGCTTCCCCTGACTAGAGGTTCAACAGCATTTTACTCATCTTTACCTTGCCTGCACACATAATAAAGCATACAGCAGCAGCTAGATCTATCCAAAGAGGCAACTAGATCCACATCATCCCAAAGTGGAGACTGATGCCTACAGCACAAACACCATGGTCTTGAGGCACAACTACATGGTGCAGCCTCATAGTTTACAAAAAAATCAATGAGAACAGCTACAAAGTACTCAGGGTAGACCAGAAAGATTATTTTTTTGATAGAGAATTCTTACTCAGGAAGGCTAAATTTAGGAAGACTGCTCCTGAACATGCGTAACAACGTAGAATGAAGGGCCCGTGCTCAGTCTCTCCACATTTAGGGCTACATGTAGTACCTGATGAGCTGAGCCAGGTTTATATCCTTCTCAGAAGGTATGCCCTCCTTCCCCAGTAAGATGTGGTTCTTAAAACATTAGCTGCGAAAGAGAAGTAACCCAGCACCCAGGTCCTGTAAACAGCTTGTCACAACTTTAATACAAAAAGCCTTGTCAGTCAACACAAAGGCTTTACAAATCCCGGTGACTTCTTGTAGAAGAGGGAGTTAAACCAGGCCGTGATGGACAGACACTGACAGAAGTCAGTACTGCCCAAGGCAGCAGCCCCGTTTCGTAACAGCTGCAGATTCCACCCAAAGATGCTTCTATAACCACATGGAAGTTTTTCCAGCATAAGGTGTCAAGATAACACTAGAAAACTCAAAGGCTAAGATTACATCTGCACCAACAAAATGATATGCAGGTAAAGGATACTCTAAGCTTCCAGAGAAGGGGAATGGTAACATTAAGTGTAACTAACTCAGTGTGCCTTAGCAAATAGATTAATTTACTGAAAAATCATGTATGACATAGGCTAGTGCACTCGTAGTCCAGCATACTCCATCTTGTCCACATAAACCATGTAAACTAGCTCTCAGGAAGCACTGGGGATAAAAAAAGCTTTGCCAATGCCTAGCTGAAAAGAGACCTGAGCTGTTTCTGTGGCAGTTTGCACTGAATTTCTGAGTCCAGATCTATACAAATCGATCATCTTCACGGGAACAGCACTGTGACCAAATTGGCTCGGTAACTTCTTACGCTCATCTCAAATTGTACACATACAACCAACAGCAAAGGGGGCACTGATAGCTCAAAGGGGACAAACAGCCCACAGGGAGCTGATACAATCCCCTTCCAAGGCTCCCAGGCATTTTATCAGGCGCTGCATCTCTAGGGTGATTTCACCATGAGGCAGTTTTATTACCAGTGCATGGCAGCAATTCCAAGTACTTATCCCATCCACATCCACCTTAATCTAACAACATTCAATCCACTTGGCTTTGTCTTTAGCTTTATCAGACCCTAGGAAATTCATTTTCCTTATTATGTATTGAACTGCTATGAATGCACCACCAGGGAGGATGCCAAGCTATTCGAGAACTATCATTATTCAGCTAGAGGATCACAAATTAATAAAAAGTGGTTTGGCTGACAGCACCGGCCTTCGTTCATTAAGCACATGCTCAGCCTGTCAGACAAATTGCAGGCTTGGACTGCTGTATTTCCTTAACTGGACCAAAACCCAGCAGATTATAAAAAGCAAGGGGGGCAGGCAGAATTTAGAAGCAATACATAAGATAAAGTCGCCAGTGTTATACTAGAACCTAAAAAAGAAATAAGTTTAGGTATTTGCTTCAGCATCAGAGCAGCTTTGTCTTATTTCCTGATAACCTTTCTAACAAGCTCTTCTTGAGCAAACAGCTGGCCTACCAGGGCTCAGATTTCACTTGGAAAGAATGGAAGACAGCAATGTCACATTCTGACACATTAAGGAAATGCACTGCTGGTAATTCCCTCTAAGCTTGCATTTAAAAGTGCTGAAGACAGCACATTTCCCAGCAGTTAGAACAGACAGGGCGAATCAGAACAAGAAAAGCAATTGTAATCACCAAAGCCAGTGTCAGAGTCCACAACCAGTTGTCTGCAAGACAGAAAAACTCTTCGATCCTGTACAATTTCATCTCTACCCCTGTCCATTTAACTCCAGATTGCTTGCCTTATCAGGTTCAGTAGGCCAAAACCCACTAAAAAGCCTTCAGATCGCTCGCCTTAACAGGTTCAGTAGGCCATAAGCCATTAAAAAAATTTAGGTAGAGACAAAGACTGAAAAACAGCAACCAGGGCATCCTATAGAAACTGAGAGTGGAAAACGGCATTCTCACCTGGCATACTTAGTGCAAAGATACTCATCACCAGCTTGCCCCTCTCCCTTTCCTCATCATGAGTAATGCTGCACTGTTAACACAGGTTCTTTCCAACAGATGTTAGCCAGAGACAACTGAGCAACACAGCAGCTGAATAAAAAGAAAATCTCAACTCTAAGTAATTTATAACAGCTTAAAGAACAAGCAAGACAGAAGCGTTCAGGATGCAACATGGGAACACACACATTAAATCATCACAAGCTAGATAGAAACAGACTACTAATGACCTAAAAAGATTCTAGAAGCTCTGGTCAGAGCTAAGAATGAAAGAAAAAGCATTTCTCCTTTGACCATAAACCAAAGCTGTCTACTAGTTCAGACTCCCTCTGGTGTCCCCCTTTTCTTTACAATGCAATGTTTACTGCCAGTCAACAACAGGTCTTCAGCGCTAAGCTGCTGCTTTGCTGGAAACCCAATTAATGCCTCACAAAAGCTTCCTTTTCTTTTTTAAAGAGAAAGTTGGGACGACTTCCTCGCTGTGCGAAGAGTAACACCAGCCACCCAGGCAGTCATTCTACACGCATCCCTTACAGCTAAGCAGGAAGCCCAAACAGCAGCGGAGGTACCCAACTAAGCCACCGCACTACCCCATCTAGTGGCCGCGGTTCAGAAGGCCCTCATCCCACACTGCCTTTTCCCTTGGTGGTCATGACTACACCACTTCGTTTCCATTTGTTTTACCATCCTACACAAAACAAAGAGCTTGCAACCTTGTACCACAGCCAAATCATACTCATCTGTAATAAAAAACCAGTATCTGCCATAAGAGTCTCTAGAAAGTCAACAGAAATACTCCCAGGCAGAGCATCATCCTTACAATTAACCACAGCCATCAGTCACAGCACCCAATCCCCAAGCAAACAGGACATAAAACGTGACTGTGCATGCAATGCCTGCTTCCCTACTGTCCTAGTACACAGTACAGCATGTACTCACACACCTTGAACACCACTTCAAAACTTAAATCTTAGAACCAGCCACTCTCCTACAACATCCCAAAACACAGTAGATAAGTTGAAAATGAAGAGACCCTGCATGCAAGTATTCACTTTTCCCTTGAGGCCCACACTTAGTTTTGTAACAGTAGCCCCGAGACAGAAATCTAAGGACATTGTAAGAAATGTCCTTAAGACATTTGTCCAAAGGACTAACTGTCATGGGGGGGTGGGAAAAATTTAGAACAAAAGCCACTAAAAAAAGCCCATCCCTGTTTTTTTTTTAAGTACATTTTGAAAAAAGGAAACTTTGGAACAAAAACTCATCTTGCACTTGCACAGACCACAAGCAACTTCAGTACAGTTAACTAAGGCATTTTAAGTATGTTTCCAGATCAAAACAAGCTGTTATAAACAGACACCATGTGATTCTCTTCATTTGAGAGAGTAGAAAGACAGTGCAGGTTATTTTCATTTAAAGAGACCACCAGTACAATGCCAAGGCCAATCATCAGTAACCCTGTAATGTAATTTATGTCACTTTCCACTGTGCATACAAGACTCTTGCTCACAGAAGCAAACCCACATACTGCTCACTCACAGGACTGTATTCCAAGTCAGGGACAGAAGTGAGGAAAACCTACATCTTTCACCTGCTGAATATTAGACTTTCATTTGAGGATTAGACTTTCACCTGTTTTACTCCGAAGAAGTCACTGGAATAAGGTCTATGAAAGTACAGTGAATTTTTAAACACTCCAGTGCTGGTAAATAAGAAGTCATACCACTTCACATCACAGAAGGTGAAGTGAGAAATATCATGTGCATGTGAACTTTACCTCATACCCTAGCTACAATGCAAGTCAGTCTGCTTGAGGTATCATTCATGGATTCTGTTTTTTCATAAGAGAAGCGTCAAGCAATGCAGGAATCTCTTTAAAAGAACTCCCAAATAGGATCTACTGAAACAACAAGGAATGGGTCATCCCCCTAACCTGGGGCACCCAAATCAAACTTTTGGGAAAGCTGACTCCTCCTCTGCAGCCTTCTGTTACAACCATCTGACCAATCTGCATGCAGCCAGCCCCCATCCCCGCACAGGGTAGCTGGTACCTCAGGAGTTCTGCAGCATCAAACGAAGCTGCTTACCGTCCTTCAGGTGCCATCCTGCTACCGCTCAAGGAACGTACAGTAAAACAAGCTCACAGATCACGATACTCACTTTTTTCTTTCTTCTCTCCATTTAGCTATCTCTTCTGGACTATCTAATTTTATTCTTTTAGCACCAGGTCCATGTACCTACGGAAAACATTTCACAGGTCTTTTAAGGGGGACTGGAAGAACACAAGAAAAAAGCAACATGTCAATTATATCAGCATCACACTGCTTTTGTCTCCAATAGCATTGAGGCTGCAGACAGCAATTACAGAACAAATCCATTAGGAAACAAAGTATTGAACATTCTCATTTGTAGATTTCTATAACAAATTCAACTCAGAGGTGCTACATAGTCATTCCAGACAAATGACAAAGCCCCAAAAGAACAAAAAGGGCAGATGGAAAGAGTGTACAGATTAGTTTTTCAGGGCCAGCTGGGATACCTACATTCTTCCAGTGAATCTGAACCAACTTCTCATGGGCATTGAAACTGCAGCCTTCCTCTGTGCACTGCAAGGTAAAGGGAAGAGGGTGAACATCAGATACAGCACTTTATACAGGCAAATCAGAGCAAGCGTTTAGGCACAGGTCAGAGTCAGTGCCAGATGACTGCACAGCTAGCTGCGCAGAGCTTAAGCCACAATTCCAACAGACATAACTGAAACCAGTTAGCAGGGTTAGTACACTTGTAACTTCCATACAAGTTTTGAATAGCCAGTGAACATGCCTGGTAACTGGAGAAAACATGAAGTTAAAATAAGAGAAAGATTTGCAGGGCTGTCTAATTTCTAACCTCATTACTTCTTTGCAATAAAGGAGTTGATTTTTAAAGTGTTTTTCCTGTACAGCATTTTCACACAGGTTTTTAACATGGTACACCAATGTCACTGAAGTAATTCACAGTGCTGAGGTGAATTAGCAACGACTCACAAGAATGACATGAAAGTGACTTTAGCAACAAAACCAAACCCACAACTGAGAGCTCCCCCATGACAGGGATCAGAAAAAGTCTCCTACAAGACTTTTTGTAGCTCAGGAATCTTTGCTAAGTCTCCCATTCAAAGCATGACCGCAGCTATCTACTTAGGCATGAAACCAAAAATCAAAGTGTAAAGAAAAGAAGCCAAGCTCATCAACCTGTGTATGTTGTGAAACATGTTCATCATACTTCTCCTGGTTTTTATAGCCACGGTCACAGGTATCACAGTAGTGGGAGAAAACCGGCTCCTTTTTCTTTTTGTTCTAGGAGGAAAAAGATGTATCAGCACAGTAGTAAAAAGACATTTCCATTATTAATTAACAAAATAATGCTTGCTGCAAGCACATCAGGCAGGCACAGATTCAGCAGCAGCTGGAAGGAGGAGGGGGTACAGCACAAGTCTCCTAGCCATCCAGTCAGTCCATGCCTGTTCTCACATGACAGGTAAGAGGAGCTCAGGGGGCAGCAGAGATCCTTCCCTCTCCCACCATACACAGCAGTGGGATCAGGCTGTCAGGCCCTGAAAACACAGCAGACCACTAACGTAATTTATACCATCAGACATCACCACAATACAAGTTTTTATGGAGTTTACCTGTTTTAGGGTAGGAAATTGGGTTGGAAAAGGCCTTAAAGATCACCCAGTCCCAACCCCCTGCCATGGGCAGGCACACCTCCCACCAGACCAGGTTGCCCAAAGCCCCATCCAGCCTGGCCTTGAACACCTCCAGGGATGGGGCAGCCACAGCTTCTCTGGGCAGCCTGTGCCAGGGCCTCACCACCCTCACAGTGAAGAATTTCCTCCTCATATCAAATCAAAACCTACCCTCATTTAGCTTAAACCCATTCCCCTTGCCCTGTTGCTACATTCCCAGACAAAGGGTCCCTGAACAAGCCCAACTCCTGCAGCCTGCCTTCAAAAAAGACATGCTTCAGCCCCTTGACCAGCCTCATACCCTCCTCTGGGCTCACTCCAGCAGACCCATGGACTTCTTGTGCTGGGGGCCACGGAACGGAATGCAGTACTCCGAGTGGGATCTCATGAGTGCTGAGTAAACATGGAGAATTGTCTCCTGCAACCTGCTCATCATTCTTCTTTTGGTAATCGTGTATTTTCTCTCTTACAGAGATATTAGAAGAAAGCACAGGGTCCCCACGAGGACACAAGCCCCACGTGGCTGCCACCTTCACGGACTCACACAACATCAAAGATCGGAAGCGACCCCTGGAGGAGGCCAGACAGCCCAACCCACCACCCATCCTTACCTTCTGCTTGCCGTTTCCACCCGTAGCACGCTTACAAAACGCGGGCGCTTGCTCTCCTTGCCAATCGTGAGGAAAACCTCCATTCCCACCTTAAAAAAAAAAAAGGAAGGAGAAACGGAGCGGTGGGTGTCCGGCACAGCCGGCAAAACCCACGCGCACCTCGTCCGAGGGCCTGGAAGGGGGAGGGACCGCGGGGAGGACGCGGCGCTGGCTCCCCCCCCCCGCCCTCAGCGCCCCTCACCAGCGTGCGGGCCCCGCGGGGGGTCGCGGTAGGCGGGCGGGTACCACGGCGGCGGGGCGTAGCCGTCGTGCGGCGGCCAGAAGCCGGGCTCCCAGGGGGGAGGCGGCGGGCAGAAGAGCGGCGGGCGGAGGGGCGGCGGGTACCAGCCGAAGGGGCCCACCTCGGCCAGGCCGGGCCCGAAGCCTCCGCCGCCGGCAGCAGCGGCGCCGCCGCCCGCCTGCATCCTGCCCGCCCGCCCGCCCGCCGCCGCACGCGCCGCCGACTTCCGCTCTGCGCGTCACTTCCGGTGCGCGGAGCACGCGCCGCTTTTAAAGGGGAGGAGGGAGGGGCGGGGCGACGGGGGGCGTGGTCACACCCGGAGTGGGCGTGGCCAGTCCGAGAGGGCACGCGCTGCCCTGAGTGGGCGTGGCCTCGCGCTGAGGGGGCGGGGCGTGCTTGGCGCGCATGCGCCGGCCCCGCCCCCGGCGGCCGCCATGCCCCGCGAGCTGCGCGCCGCCGCGCCGGACCCGGAGGAGGACTGCGGCCGCGGTGAGCCGGGGGGGGGGGGGGGGGGTGGAGTCTCCTTCTCTGGAGATATTCAAGGCACGTCTGGACGCCTCCCTGGGCAGCCTGCTCTAAGGAACCTGCTGTGGCAGGGGGGTTGGACCCGGTGAGCTCCGGAGGCCCCTTCCAGCCCCCCGCCTCGTGGCGGCTCTGTGAAGCTGGCCTGAACCTGGCACTGCTGGCACCGGCAGCAGGGAGGTGCTGGGGGATGGCTGCGGGTAATGGGAGGAGAGCAGGGAGGCAGGAGGAGGGGGTTGGCCATGTCTGTGGTGAGGCC
Organism: Anser cygnoides; assembly: GCF_040182565.1. Classification (NCBI taxonomy): domain Eukaryota; kingdom Metazoa; phylum Chordata; class Aves; order Anseriformes; family Anatidae; genus Anser; species Anser cygnoides. The sequence goes on from NC_089873.1 coordinate 181,543,754, forward strand.
GACAATGTGAGGACGGCTGCTTCTGGCAGCTGTGAGACACTCAGCTTGGTCTGACCCACACTGTGGTTGCATTTCTCCATTCTCCCAAGCCTTTCTCCTTTATTCCTTTCACCACATCCAGCTGACTCTTCCTTCCCCGCTCCCCAGGCTTTAAATGCCAGTTTCCTCCCAGAAGCCGTCTCTGTCCTTACTTTCTTCATAGTTGAACCCCTTCGGCTGTAATTCCACAGACAAGCAGCTCTTCCAGGGGAGCGCTGCTTTCAGCAGCGTTACTGTTACGCCTGTTAAATTCCCTGCTCGGGTTTGTTGCACAGCCCACACAGGCGTGCTCCTTGGCATAACAGAGAGAATAGTGTGAAGGAACCGAGCTAGGAAGCATTGATGCTGGTCAGCACATCAGTGGGACCAGCTTCCACCTTAAGTTCTCAGACCATAATCAGGGACTTTTTGAGTCTTTATATCCATTTATTTATTATTCTTGTTTGTTCCCTCTTATCTTGAACTTGCTTTACTTTTATAGGGTGGGGTGTTTTATTATTTGGCATATTCTTTTCCTTCTTGGTACTGAAATAGGTTCGTATGTCCTGGTTAAGGTCCGTCCCATTAAATCAGAGAAGAAAGTAAGTGGCAGATCTGTCTGGGTGCTTCGTAAACTAGTAAACTGCCCTTGTTCTGTGTCTCTTGCTAAAGACAGATAAAAGCTTTGTAAAGCTCGCTCGAAGGTCTCGGTTTTCGCCGAGCCTTCGTCAGCTGACAACGGAACCTCAGCCTGCATCAGGTATCATTTTGTGCCATCAAAAAAAAAAAAACCTCAGCTGAAGGGGTAATTTCCTGTTACCCTTCATTTATGTGGTTTTATCGCACCTCATCTTTTCATCTAACCCTGTTCATAAAGCTAACAACGCCTTTTCCCCACCAGGCATCTTTTTGTCCCGTCAGTCTCAGGCTTGACGCTCAAAATATCAGAAGGAGGGATGGTGTCTGCGCTGCACGATGTTAAATCAGCCCTTGTTCAGCAGAGTCCTTAACTCTGTGCCTGCTGTTTTCTCACTCCTTGGCTTAGCATGACTAAGGCTGGAGTGAGAATAACCCTAATTGTTAGAGCATTCCTAGAGCAGGAGGGCAATTAAATTCCGGTAATGTGTGGTCTCCCGTGCTGTGTATATAAAAGTTATGGGCCTCTTCACTAGTCGGCTTCAAATGCTTTATTAATATAATCAATTCTTTGAAATACACCAGTTTATACCATATGTATTGTAAATCCCATTAAGTACAACAGGCCCTTCTGCTCCTGTTCCAGAAGATAACCAACGTACAGAAGACACCTCACAGCAGTGCCTTAGCAAGATACTGACGTGACGTGGGAGGGTTGTTCATTGCATGATGCAGAATGAAGTAATACAATTTTATACGTTTGTTTAGGTATCTTCTCTAAATCCTAAACAGAGCAAGGACTGAATAAACTTAATTCTGGGTAGATGTGTGTTTTGGGAGTACCAAGACAGATAATACTCATGTGAAATGTTTAATAACTGTTGTGCATACCTCTGGGTGTTCAGTTGCAGGACCAGCACTGCCTCCGGACTACAGAAGCAGCAGTAGCTCAGAAAGTCCTGACAGTGATGACGACTCAGAATCTCTTCCGCTACCCAGAGACGCACATGGAGACTCCGAAGAGGAGCCAGAAGGAGCTTCAATGCCCAAGTGAGTCAGTTCTTAGGTTATTTGTGTTATTACACTGTAAAATGTTGCAGAAATAGCGACTGAAATGTGTCTGTATAAAATGGGAGAAACTGTGTTATATAAACAAAAAGGTAAACCCTGTACCTACATAAAACGTGGTGGTATGTTCTCCGTGTTCTTTGGGGTCAAGAATGCTCAGCCGACCTCTGTGACTTGGTAGGGTGGAATTAGGATATTTAGGGCAATCTGGTCCGTGTATTTTCGTGTATGAATTTCGTTCTGCAATTAAAGTAATAAATTCCTTAATGTTTTGATTGTGCTGAGGACAGGCTCCACTTACAACGCATGTAAGTATGTCGTACTTGAGCTTAGCCTTGTTTCTAGCACGCTTACTCATAAAATCATAAGAACTATTTAGAGGCAGGAATTTACACATTCAGTTAAGCCAACTTGAATCAAAATTGTTCAGTAAATAACAAGAGTCTGCACATGCTCTCATTTCGGGGGGGTCAATGACTCATGATTGCTGTGCTAAAAACTTGTGTGTTTGTTTTAGACCTTGTGTAAGGGTCTTGAAGAACATCATTCCGTCTGAGAGTGTTAGAGTAAATATTGCTCACTTTCCTCTTGCTGTCTTACTCAGCAGCTTTTCAGTTCAGTAGAACGGAACTGGGAAAACTACCAGCCAAAATGCAGACGGCGTATAAAAATGTACAAAGAAGTGTGCTGAATTTAAAATTACTTTGTGACTAGAAAATGGTATTTTACCATGATACTTTACTTCCTTCTACTGCAAAAGCGCTCCTCATGTTTGCTGTTTTTTTTTTTCTTAAATGTCAGAGCATTTTTGGAGTGAAGCTTATGGTCTCAAATTTTTAATTGCTTCAAATTATTTTGGATCCTTTTGTACTGTTTCCTTGGTAGCAGCGAGATATTTCGTACATAAGACTGAAATCATTTTGTTGGTTTTCTTTTTTTTCCCCGTCTTAAAGTGTAGATAATTGCTATGCGTGTCAAGGTAATTAGTAAGTGAAATCTTTGTGTTTGCAGAAAGCCAAAAAGAATGGAGGAGAACGATGATGATGATGGCTTTTTTGGGCCTGCTCTTCCTCCCGGATTTAAAAAAGAGGATGATTCTCCAGAGAGGTAATTAAAACGGAATTATATTCAGGAACACGATTATTTTAGATAAAATATTTTATGGCACTGCTACAGAATGTTTCAGTTGTACACTGCAGATTTAGGTGATCGGATAGAATTTCTTCCTCCACATTGTGAGAACAAGAACAGCATTCCCTTGAAACAGAATGCGCGGCCCTGACAGTACCGTTTGGGAGGCCGGAGAGAAAAAGAAAACGTGAACTGTCAGATGTGTATTTTGAGGGTCAGATTTCTTCTGTTTTCTGTCATAGGTCTTGGATCAGTGCAGGGAAAACAAATCGCTGGTACAAGGACACCTACGTCTGCACTTCTCTCTTGGGCTGGGAGGGAGCAGAGCAGTTCACAGGATCACAGAATTGTAGGGGTTGGAAGGGACCTCAAGAGATCACCTGGTCCAACCCCCCAAAGTTCACCTCTGTGCGGAGTAAAGCAGTGTGGGGCTGCAGGAATGCTCCCTGTTTAATGGCAGGTAGTTAGGACACGCTTAGGAAAGACACCTGTTTATGGGTTTTCTATTCACGCTGTGTCTCACAGCCCCTGGTTGTACATCGCTCACTGCACTTCCTTCTGTAACTTGAAGTGATGAGCGATGTGACAGCAGCGCTGCCGAGGAGGCGCTCGCTGACAGGAGGCACAGCGGAGGCCCTCGCTCCCTGTTAACCTTCCTCAGAGCTGTCCCTCAGGAGCTGGCAGATGAAATCAGTCCATCCGTGCCCGTCGGGTACGAGTGCTCAGTTCCAGGGAGGTGGCTCAGGGTGCTGTCAGGCTGTGTACAGCGTGTGCTGTCTGCGGGGAATTCTCACGGTGGGATTTGGGTTACTTTGGATACCTTTCTGCCGAGCTCAGCAGCAGTTCAGAAAACCTGAATGTGTTTGGCTGAGGTTATTTGGAAGTATCCTTTCCATACATTTTTTGACTGTGCCTCGCTGAAACTGAGGAAACCGCTTGTAATTGTGGGGTGTCCTGCTCAGCGGGCTCATTTGGTGCTTTCACAGCTCCAGGAGGAACCAGCTCTCTTCCTGACATTTCATATGCACAGTGTGTTCTTTGAATGTTATAAAATGCAGGCAGTCACTAAAAAATAACATGGTCCCTAATAGGGCACCACAAAGAAGTGCTTTTAACTTGGAGCCTGAGTGATGGAGGCAAACACCAGGCTGTGCGTTGCAGTATGTGGATGTCCTGCTGCTTAGCTCGGTGTGACATACTTGTTCTTGTAGAAGAGCTGTTGTTCCGTGCTATCCTTTCCAGACGTGTTGAAGCAAACGTTCCCGATTAAGAGCAGCTCGAGTGGCAATTTGTGGCTTTTCAAAATTATTTGAATCATTCCAGTGTAAAATACATATTTGTGAACTGGTTTTCTTCCCCTTTAGAAGGGATGTTGTTTATCGATGGTATGCGGAAGTCTAGTACTTGTAAATTTTCCAGAAGTATTCGTGCATCAAGGTAAAGAGCAAAGCTTATCTTAAAATGTGGAAGTGAGCCATCAGGAGAACGCAGAAACGCCCATCTTCTTGCTTGCCTTAGCAAGGAATCGGTGTCCAACACCAAGCAATTATTCTGTGCCATCTGTGAAATCCCAGCTGTATCAAAGGAAAGCTTAATTCATGGTCAGTTAGAGCTTTTCTTCCAAATGCACACAGATGAGTACCAAAGTTACCAACAGCAGGAAAACAGATCTCAGATGTTGCACAAGAGCCACCTCACCTGTCCCGAGGCTCTCTGGATGCCCAGGGATCCCTCAGGATGTGCCAGCTGCGCGCTGCTGAGCAAAGACCTGAGCAGCAGGGTCACTCGTGTGGAGAAGGAAGCACAGAAGTGGCGAGCGTGGGAGGGGTGAGCATGGGAACCGTTTTGCTGTTCCTGGGAAGAGCCCCTGCGCTGTGACAGGCAGGGCAGAGTCCCTGAGACCTCCTCTTTTTCACAGGTTGCAGAGTTTCCCACAACTTTGGTGTTCTTACACGTTTGGGTAGAAATCTTTCGGTATAGCCTGGTTTAGCTCCCTTAGCCTGCAAGTTAAAGGTGCTTGCTGACTAAAATTAAAGGATGATTCTGGCTGTACCTGTATGGGGTTAACTTCAGTCTCTTAATATTGGGAACCTAAAACGTGGTCTTAACAAGGAAAGAGAAGGGATTAGAGGAAAATTGAAGCTCTTTCTTCTTCCCAGCGGCTGGGGGCAGTGGCGCTTCAACTTGAACCCCCTCTCGCCTGGGTTTGGAACCTCACCGCTGCCCTTGCCGTGGCCCGAGCTCACATTCGCGCTTGTGGCTGGCTCACTGGCAGGGCTTGCTGCTTTTGGTTTCTCCCCCTCAGATCCTGGTCATAACATCGCTACGGCAGGGCCGCACTGGTTAGGTTATCCTTCAGTTCAGAGACCATAATGACAGTAATTCAGCTCACGTCATGTTACGTTTGACTGCCCAAAAGCTCAGAGAGTGGAGATCATCCTAAATCAAGTCTTTGCCTGAAGTATTGTGGGGATTCTGTCACCTGGATATTTCTGCAGGTGATAATTGTTTGGGTTTTCATAAGCTTTGAGGAATATGATGGCAGATTATTAAAAGAGCTCTTTCCAGTACAGCAGGCACAGTTTGTAGTCTGCTTTGAGCTCTGCTCACCATTGGAAATAAATTCTCACCTTGCTGTGTTCCTGGAGATAGCTTAATTATCACACTGCTTGCCGAGTTGCTGTCCAAAACCAAATCAGTGACGTTAAAAGGCATCACAAAACCTTTCTTCTCTCTTCCCTCCTCCAATGGAAAACAAACTTGAGAGCAGTTTGCTGATGCTGTGCCTTAAAGGGCAGTGAAAGTGTAGTGCGAGACAAGAATGAGCAAACGCGGCTTTTGTGCTGGAGAAAGAGCAGCGTGTGTTTGGCCTCACACCTTTCCTTGCTGTTGAATCTGGTGAAGGAAGCTGGGGAAGAAAAGAAGGGCATTTCCTTGACGATGTGCCACAACTTTCCCAGTTTTCTTGCATTCCGGCTACCTGCAGAGGTCCTCACGGGAAATGGAGAGAGACTGTTCTTACGAGTTCAGTTACTTCTGTGGTGAGCTCACAGGAGGCACACTTGCCTTGGGAAGGAAGGAGAATTATGCTTCTCTTAAAAGTTTGGTTTTTATTTATAAATTTACTTATTCTAAATTTTTCCTGCAGGAAAATGTTGTCATTTAATGTACCGTCCCTGTTGGCTATGTTGCTTCCTTTGCTTTTTTTTTCCCAAATTGAAATATATTTATATATCTTTTTTCTTCCCACTTCAGGCCCATTATAGGTCCTGCATTACCACCTGGCTTTAGGAAGACTTCAGAGGACACCGGGAATAACAGATGTTCCCCTGGACCATCAGCTTCCTCCAAATTCTGCAATGAGGTTTGTGAAGACGGAAGTCTTTTGTTTTAGTATAAGGTATTAGTGATGATTAAACAGGTAGGAACCCGAAGAAGTCTACTAGGCATGCTTTTCTGCATGACAGTTTAATTTTAGACCAGCAGGTGTCTGACTTATTTTTGCCTGCATCGAATGCAGCAGCTTAAGTAAGCCTAAAAAAGAAGCAGGCTGGTCTGGTGGTTGTGATTTTGCTGTTAGATGGATGATGCACGGAATGCAAGAGATGCAGGCATCCTAAATGGTAGTCAGAGTGGTTCTTCCAGATGCTTTTCCTTTCTTTACTTTGGTGTGTCGTGTCATGTCTTTCACAAGTGAACATCTTAGCAAAGTTCAGATTTTTGAAAACAATAAAAAGGAACGCAACCTGCTAGAATGAAAATACTGACCTACAATTCAAGGCTTTACTCTTTTCTTGATGGGGGCAGGGGACAATATGAGCTCGGGACAATTCTCCATGCAATGTTAAATTGGGATCCTTATGGTGGGGATGCATCCAAATGTTGCTAGTGATAATGAAGCTGGGAGCACCAAAGCTGTATGTCTGTGTGTTTCTGATCTGTCTGCACTCTCAGGGGCTCCACGGCTGTGTGCAGGGCAATGGGCAGTAGCAATACTCGGTGTTGCCACTGTGTTTACCAGTGGTTTTGCTTCCAATTAGAAATAAGAGATGCTTTTGGGAGCCTGGAGCCTGAGTATCCATGTTCAAGTGCTAGACCAGGTCTGATACGGAACTGTAGTCTAGGCTTGTGTTATGTGACAGGCAGGGGCGTTAGGCTGATCTGCTCCTCTAGACAAAATCATTCCAGTCCTGTGAAGCTCAAGTGTTTCATCAGGGTCTTATCAGCGTGACTGAGGGAAACGTTTTGTTTTTTGGAAGGTAACAAGTAGCAGCGAGGAAGAAGACGACATTATAGGCCCAATGCCTGCCAAAGGACCAGTGGAGTCTGATGTGACTAAAGAATTTGAACGCAGAGCTCAGAGAATGAAGGAAAAACTTACTTCAGCAGACAGCGTAAGTTGTGGTTTATTGCTTGTAATGTTTTGTTGCCATAGTGTTTTGTGTTTCTCTTTGCCTGCCTGTGTCTGCGTGAGCCCTGTCACTGTTGTGCTCATGACGCTAAGTGTTAAGGCAAAAAGAAGTTCCTGATTTCTGCTGGAAGCTGAAAGATTCAGACAGTAGGTTTTGCTTATCTGCTTGTGGTTTTTTTCACTCTTTTTTTTTCCCCCATTACTTTCTTTTGTAAAGGATGAACCCAAGCAGCTTACCAGGGAATCATGGATGACAGAACTTCCACCGGAACTGAAAAACTTTGGATTTGGCCCAAGAACATTCAAGAGAAGAGCTGATGACAAATCGGGTGATAGATCTGTTTGGACTGATACTCCAGCTGACAGAGAGAGAAAAGCCAAGGTGAGCATTTATTCATTTGTACATGTATTTATATATATATATAAAATATATGATCACTTTATATATAAATATATTGATGTGTGTATTTATATTCACATATATGAATTTATTTTTGTATATACCATTTTGTATATATACACATATATACTGCCCTCAAGTATATATGCAGACAGTTATTATATGTGTTGTTGGCACTCTGTGAAAACAAAGCTGAGCTGTTCAAAGAAAAAAATATTTTCTTGCTTTTCCTCTAATGACTTGCTAAAACTCCTTAATTGAGACTTTAAAATGATGGAAAGGAAATAACCAATTGAAGTAATACCGTTATTCATTTGCTCCCTCTCCCTTCTGCAGTAGTTGATTACTCTGTATCAGGTCATCAAATTTCCAGTTATCCAGCAAAAAATACCTGGTGGTTTCTGCCCTTCAGATTTAATACAAAATAAATATAAATTTTATTTATTTTATTTTTTACTTTGGAAGTTCTGATAACTGTAGTGATAACTGTAGTCATTCACTTGCACTCATCAGGAAAGAGAAGAGACAAAAAAGTCGTCCAGTAAGGATAACGAAGTTGTATTATCTGGAAGAGACAAGAGACTTGCTGAGCAGGTGACTTCCTACAATGTAAGTGTAACAGCAGCATGCTTCCTCGTAGTGCATTTCCTTCCAGTCTTCACTCTCTTCTTGTTCTTGCCAGCACTGCTGCTTTCCATGGTGATGCCACTATGGTCTTCCCTTTTCGGCCCCAAACCTACTGTTTAAGTCATTAGGACGTTTACCATTAAGTTACATGACTTACGGGCTTACAAATCCAGAGCTATTAGCATACTGTTTAAATTTCTTCTGTATTTTCTGTCTCTACTATCATTATGAAGGTAGGGGAATAACTTTTACATAAAGCTATGGGTTTTGTTCTATATCATCGCAGAATAAAACACACAAATGCCAGCCACATAGCCCATGCCCCAGAAGGCAAAGGCAGGGACTGGAAAAATTGCCCACTGTAGCAGAAGAGCAGGTTCGAGACCATCTGGGGAACCTGAAGGTCCTTAGGTCACGTTCCATAACTCCATGGAATGTTATAAGATACATCCACGTGTCCTGAGAGAACTGGCGGATGTAGTTGCTAAGCCACCGTCCATCATATTTCAGAAGCCATGGCAGTCCAGTAAAGTTCCCACTGACTGGATGAGGGGAAACATAACCCCCATTTTTAAAAAGGGTAACAAGGAGGGACCCAGGGAACTGCAGGCTAGTCAGTCTCACCTCTGTGCATGGCGAAATCATGGAGCAGATCCTCCTGGATACTCTACTAAGGCACATGGAAAATATTGAGGTGATTGGTGACAGCCAACATGGCTTCACTAAGGGCAGATTGTGTCTGATAAATCTGGTGGCCTTCTACTACGGGGTTACAGCATTGGTGGATAGGGGAAGAGCAACTGACAGCGTCTACCTGGACTTGTGCAAAGGATTTGACGCTATTCCTCACAATACTCATGTCTCAAAAAATTGGAGAGACGTGGATTTGATGGATGGACCACTTGGTGGGTAAGGAATCGGCTGGATGGTCACGCTCAAGGAGTTGCAGTCAATGGCTCAATGTCCAGGTGGAGATCAGTGACGAATGGTGTTCCTCGGGGGTCAGTACTGGGACAGGCGCCATTTAACATATTGGTGACACGGACAGTGGGATCGAGTGCACCCTCAGCACACTTACCAGTGACACCAAGCTGTGTGGTACGGTCAACACACCGGAGGGAAGGGATGCCATCCAGAGGGAGCTGGGCAGGCTTGAGAGGAAGCTTTGTACCTCGTGTGTTCAACAAGGCCAAGTGCAAGGTCCTGCATCTTAGCCGGGGCAGTGCAAAGGATAAATAGGGGTTGGGCAGAGAATGGATTGAGAGCAGCCCTGAGGAGAAGGACCTGGGGGTGTTGCTTGATGAGAAACTCAGTATGAGCCAGCTCTGCTCTTGTGAGACCTCACCTGAATTGGGGCCACCAGCACGAGAAGGACATGGACCTATTAGAACAAGTTCAGAGGAGGGCCATGAAGATGGTCAGCCCGGAGAGGGGAAGGCTCCAGGGAGACCTTACAGCAGCCTTCCAGTACCTAAAGGGGGCCTACAGGAAAGCTGGGGAGGGACTCTTGGTCAGGGAGTGTAGGGATAGGACGAGGGGGAATGGCTTTAAACTAAATAAGGGGCGATCTAGATCAGATGTTAGGAGGAAATTCTTCCCTGTGAGGGTGGTGAGGCACTGGCACAGGCTGCCAGAGAATCTGTGGATGCCCCATCCCTGGAGGTGTTCAAGGCCAGACTGAATGGGGCTTTGGGCAACCTGATCTGGTGGGAGGTGTCCCTGCCCATGGCAGGGGGACTGGAACTGGGTGATCTTTGAGGTCCCTTCCAACCCAAACCATTCTGTGATTTTGAGATCTTGGGAAATATTGCTTCTGTTTCTACTAATCTTGACAGAGCATCTTACTTACTCATTTTGCATTAATTTTGTAACTTACCTTCACTGGATGCGGAGATTGAAGCACGCTGTGGGTATTCTGAACATCAGTCACAGTGAGTTATGGGTGTTGTACTAGGCATAGCCAGGACTGATGACACGTGCTTTCTGCACTCTGCATGCTAAATTGACCGTTCTGTTTTCCTGTTCCTAAGCTTTCTTCTTTTTTGGATAATCCTTGGCTTGATAATTCCTGGTCAGTCTTTCTACTTGGAAAGGTTGCAATGTTAACATTTTGTAATACGTTATTCCCTCCTCTTTCCATTTTTACAGGAGTCCAAGAGATCAGAATCTCTCCTGGACATGCATCAGAAAAAAATGAAGAACAAAGCATCTGAAGAAAAGACCAAACCTCAGGAGAGAAGGCCGTTTGACCGAGAGCAGGATCTCAAAGTCAATCGATTTGATGAAGCACAAAAAAAGGCCCTTATAAGAAAATCCCGGGATCTGAATAGTAAATTTGAGCACAGTAAAGGCAATATGTTTTTATAAGATAAAAGCATGAAGCTTTTTGGAAGTGAGTTAAAATTTGAATGCTTAATTTTTTAAGTATTTTTCTGTAAATATTTGTATGCAGAATAAATATCCTGATGTTTAACTAGTATTACTTGTCTGTAAATACTCTGCTATGGAGGACCAACTGTAGTAAAGCTAAGCTGATAAAGGAAAGTGCTGGTTTTTAAAAGAAAAAAAAAACTTTGGAAGAAAGAGAAATAATGTGAACTTGCTAGATTTTTTTTTTAGTGTAAGAAAGAATTAAGCTGTACACACACCAAATCATTTCTGTATTTTAGCAGGAAGACATAGTAGTAGCAGGAGAAGCAACAAAGCCTCAAGACTTGCAGATTTCATTATAAAATGCTGGTATAGATGAAGAGAAACTTGAATTTCTATTTGCAGGGCCTATCATCAGAAAATTCATCTCTTTTAAGCAGATACTATGTGAAAATTGAACCAAACTAAAGCTTATTTTGTCAGCTGCTTTGCAGAGCAGAACGGCTCTTTGGTATCGAAAAGGAAATAAATTTGATATTTTAAAAATGTACCTCCATGCTTAGAGTTCTTTAGCTCTTACAGGTGTGGCTGCGAAACCGAGTTGTGTTACTTATTTAAAACACACAACTTTATTCATGAGGCCCTAGCACCTTGTTTGGAAGTGTGGCCCATTTTGCATGTGAAATACCCGGTGGGCTAGTGTAATTTGAAGAATTGCTCCCGTACCGTTGGCATGCTCACATGATGAAGTGGATTACAGTGCAGCCTTTTCTAGACCAAGCCAAATGGGATGGGGCTCTTTTTCAGCTCTTGAAGTGCTCCTGAAGGTGAAGATCCCTGCTGCGACCTCTGCTGTTGAGCCCCAGGTGCACAGTGTTTTGTTTTTCTTAGAGGTCTTTTGAGCGGGGCAGTGTTTTTGGGGTTGGGGGTTTGGAGGGATTTTTTTCAAGACTTAAATTTTGACATTGTTTCTAGGGGGCTTTTTGAGGTTGAAGGTTTTTTTTAGGACAGTTTATAAGGGACCAGCATTTTTGGGGTGTGGAGGGCTGGGATTTTTTTGGGGGTTGTCATATTGGCATTGATTTTTTTTTCTTTTTTTGGGGGGTGAGCCAGCCATTTGGGGGCTGTCAATTTCAAGATCTTTTTAGGAGGACTGACTTTTTGAGGCATTGGGCTTATTTGGGGGTCTTTTTAGGGGGCCAGAATTTGGGGGGTTGGGTCATTTTGGTCCCCTTTTTTGGGGGAGTTGGGGTGGCTTAGGATCCTTCTTAGAGGAGGACCAGCCTTTTTGAGGTTGGGCGTTTTGTGGGGGACTGGCCTTTTCAGCTTGGGATTTTTTGCAGGCCTTTGGGGCATTCAACACTGATGGGGTTGTCTTCCGTGGGAGAAGGGGAGCCCCCCAAAGTCCCAGCACCCCAAGTTAAAGGAAAGGCCCAAATCCCTTTGGCAGGCCCTGAAGCATCTTTTCTGGGCCCCTCAGAGCACAGAACAGGCCCGGCCTGCACTGGCTCTGGTGGCCGCAGAAGGTGGCAATGTGTGGGGCCTGGGCTTCACCCTTGGGACATGGTGTCTGGTGATAAGCAGGGTGCTTCAGCATGCCCGTAAAAGAAATACCCATAACTAATACTGTTCAATGTGTATGCACACTGTATGCCTCCCTTTTGTTACGTTTATTAAACGTAAGTTTTGAAATGGTGGTGTCATGGCTCTGAAGTTCTTCCAGGTCGTTTGCGATGGGAGGGGAATTTGGGTGGGTTTTCACCTACTCGGGGGTCATTCCCAGAGCCAGGAGGTCGCCTGCCCCCAGCCCTGCTCCTCCCCAGGCGCAGGGCTCTGCACTTCTCCGCGTTGGCCTTCAGGAGGTTCCTGTCAGCCCCTTTCTCCAGCCTGTCGAGGTCCCTCGGGATGGCAGCACAGCCCTCTGGTGAATCAGCCACTCCTCACAGGGATGAAACCACCACAGGTGGATGACAAGGTGTTTGAAAAGCCACCAGGAGAGAAGTTGTCAATAGGCGACTCTAAAAAGTCACCTTTTCTGAGGTGAGAAATTACTGGATCAGGTTGCCCCAAGAGGGGACGGAGTCTCGGGCACTGACCGTTCCTGGCTTTTGTGCAGCTGGTTCTGCTCTGAGAAGGGCTGCTGGACTTAGATCCCCTCTGTACGGCCCTTTGTGCCCTAGTGTATGACTCGTTCCCCAGCACTGGGAGCTTTTCTGAATGTCTAGACTAAGCTTCCCCTGTTGCACTTGGAGCTCATTATTTCTTTGCTGTTCACTGTGGACGTGGAAAGCATTTTATTACCTTCAACTCTGCAGTTTCACTTTATCCTTTTACTCAGAAGGATCCCTTTGCTTTGTCGCCAGCGTGCTCAGCAACCTCAGGTCATTCAATCTGGTCTCTTAGCTCCTGTTTTCTAGACCTCTGGTCATGCCTATTGCTCTCTGAATCCTCTCCTGCGTGAGTTCAGATATTCCTTGAAGTGTGGTGCACAACAGTAAAGGCCATACCCTGTCTGAGACTACACCAGCACCAAGCCGAGCATAACCCTGGCTCGTTATGCAAGGCATTGCTCACGTGGCTTGAAAGCAGGCTCAGTGTGACATCTCAGGTAGGGCAGTCTGTCTTCTGAATTGCTGGCAAGCACCTAGCTAACCGAGAAGGGCAATGCTTTTTGTATGCCTGAAGGAACAACAGCTAACATGGAAATATTCTGAGTGTGCCCACGGGGTGCCCGGGGGGAGCTCCAGACCTGTCGCCCCCACATCTTCAGCTCTGCTCCACTGCGCTGGGTCACAGAGACACCTAGAGCAGAGCTGGGGTCAATCTTCCTTGGAGATGGGCACACAGGTGGCTTGTCCCAAGCATCAAGGCCAAATCCCCTCCCTTGCCACGACTTTACGTTGGTGAGGACAGTGCCCTCATAGACACAACTCTTTTCTCAGACTCGGGTGGATCGCATCCAGCCTTGCAGCTGTGAACACATCCAGCATCTCATGGTGGTCCCAAGAATATGTATATCCTGATTTTAAAAAAGCCACGATGGGGATGGGTTTGGGGCACATTTGGAGTTTGGTTTTGGATTTTTTTTTTCTTTTTCTGTTGTTGTTTGTTTTGAGAAGAGACCAGAAGTTATCAAGAGTAGACTCAAAACTATCTCCAAAGATATTCAGGATGTGATGATGGGCATGGGACTCCTTATGGGATGCGGAGGGAAAAATATGTTTGGGATTGCATAAGCCTTATTACGGGGTGTTTTCAAGGAGTGTTCACGACAGTACCTGATGATGGCGGATGGATTAAAGGTGGCAAAAGCAAGGGACTGAGGTGCGTTGGGAAAGAGTTTGGGGAAAAAAAAGAGAGAAACGGGGATAAAAGAGGGAGGTCTGTAAACTTCTCTGAGTCCTGCCTGCGTTTGATCACTGCGGTCTTGTTCTCGTTCAAACCTGTTTCTCGCTGCCTTCAATGGTGGGAGAGGGTTTGTGTGGGTACAGTCAATGTCATGCTGGGCCAGTGGGCGAGCAGGGAAGAGGGATGAGCTCCTGCAGCAGGGCTGGGAGCCTTGGGGACTTGTACATCCAGCAGCCTGCAGTGCAGGTATTATATATATATACGTTATGTGGTGCATACCTTATACTTTATATTATATTCAGGCAGAAAGTGCTGGGCAGCTGTGTTTAGAATTGCAAATAGCTGCAGGTCTGGAGCAGCATCAGGCTGCGTGTGGTCCCAGAGGCTGGCGTTTCAGGTCGAGGCCGGGAGCGGGGAGAATCTCAGCCACGGGCTTTATGCGCTGCCCCAGCCTTATTAGCTCCAGCCAGAGCCAGTGGGGGAGATGCATTACGCCCTCTCACACATTTTGTTGCCGATAGAGAATGAGTAGGTTACAGAAGCATTTATATAAATATATATATGAATATATGTGTGTATATATATTTCTTCCAAGTACTATGGAAAAAGGAAGAACCCTTCAATTTCCAAGCGTAAGCCCCACTAGCAAATAAATGCAGTGCTTCCAAGGCTACCACTCTGCTGCAGTTTGGATGTGCCCAGCCACCCTGGGGACAGGGAACACAGCACTTTCTACAATGAAAACTGAGATCCATGCATATAATCACAGGTTTCCAGGATCTGCGGCAACCTCTTTTGGTATTCCCAGCTCTTTTTAGCCATTTGCCTCTTCCAGGGAGTGACCTCTGGAAAACATTAATTAAACTATGTCAGCAGTGGTGGGAATGAAAGCCATGCAGATACACATCTAATGGGATTGAAATCTGGTGGCCTGAACACGTGCACAGCCACTGTGGCTTTAACAGTGCAATCTTCTGATAGACCTTTAATCAACGTGGACAGGAAAGAGCAGCATCTTCTCTTCCCAGTAATATTTCATGGCAGAGCTTATGGTATTACACATCTGTGTCTTCAGCATCTCCTAATGTGAATTTTGCAAATTTTTCATTGAGAGAGGGGCACAGCTGACACAGAGATCATCCTGCTGAGAAAGGGGCTGCTGCCTGGGCTAAGGAAGGTGGCCATCTACCCACAGGGCTTTCGTAATGTTCCGTACATCATAAAGGAAGTCAAGGGAGGACAAAGAGAATATGTAACTTGCCCCAAGGCCAGGAAGTCATCAAGCTCCTGGTCATGTGGACACATGCAAGAAACAGTGGTTAAACTCCTGGGAAGTGAAGCAAGGGCAACATTAAACAGCTGGAAAACTGGGCAAGAATCTTTTTTTTTCTTAAAAAAAAGTCTGATTATGAGAATTGCTTTTGCATATTTATGTTTGGATTGCTTGTTTGAAAGAAGTCACAGCTGCAGCTGCTCCTGCCAAACTGATAAACAGTCTGAGCTGCTGTCTCCTAGAGACCTTAAGTTCCCACTCAAAGACTTTTTTTTTTTTTAAAAAGGCTCAATTTGCCACACTGATTCAAAATCGGTATAATTTCAAGAGCAATGGGATTTGTTACTGGTTTGAAGACCAGTGTAAGAAGACAAACAAACAGACCCACAAGGAAGGAGGATGGGCTGATGGAGGAAGGGCTCTCGCCTGCTCTAGTGCTGGTGCTTCAGGGGGATGCAGAAGTGCTGCTCCAGTGGAAGACCAGCTCTGCATGGGCAATACAGCAGTCTTTACGTCGGGATTAAAGACGACAGAAATGCCACATTTGCCTGAATTTTTGCTCAGTCCCCACCTCCCATTCCGCAGACAGAGTCAGAAGCATGGGGACGACGTGTCATTCAGGAACGAGTCAACTGGGGCCGGTGCTTTCCTTCCTTGCTGACTTCAGCTAATGAGACGCTGTCTTTGTTAACAAGCAGCTGAGAAAAACCTAAAGCTGCTGGCTGAGAGAGACCACATAACGTCCTTTTTCCAGCTGCTTTCCATATGTTAGCTGAAATTCACACATTTTTCTAGCTGTGCAGGTACACCGTGCTACCCCGACAAAGCTGGAGAAAGGCGAGAGGAAGAAATGCCTTAGACTGTTGTTCCAAATGAGGCCTTGGGTTTATTTAACACACATTAACTCTCCAGAAACAGGTGTTCAAATTAGGAAAGCAGAAATTTTTCTCAGGCAAGAGTATTGCTAATCTATCACAATTTTCCTGGATCAAGCATTAAGGTAGCTCAGTACGGAATACGCCCTGAAGATAGATGAAAAAAAAAATACAGTGAGTTTTCTTAAAATGTCTTTTCTGCCTTTAATTTTCCATGGTAACAAGGCAGACTCAGAAGTTGTTTTTTTCTTTTGTTTGTTTTAATTAGCATATAATATTCTTTCAAATTCCCCTTAGACACCCACTGCAGCATTTACTCACCACCTGCCAGCCTTCTCTTCACTGCCTTCACCACGAATTGCCTTCCACACCTATTTGACACCTCAGAAGGAGCGAACCTTACTCTCAAACAGATTTTTTTTTTGTGGTAATATGTAAATAAAAGTCTGCACCGGCACAAAACAAAGGCAAATGCTTTAACATCTTGGCTAACAGGCTTTTCACATCCGGGAAAAGCTTCCTGGCATCTTGCTACAAACTGGTGTGCCTTGGTGTGCCTCAAGCCAAGCAGCCGCTGGGCAGGCTGGCAGGGCAGAGGAGCAACAAAGCCCATTAAACAGGTGTGGGGGGCTGCTTACCAGAAACATTACATACTAATTACAGCGAGAGCCTTCCATGAAATAAATTCTGTTTTTTTTCTAAAGAGAGTCTTCAAAAAATCACCCCTAACATTTCTGCTTGGCCAAATTGTAGAGGACAGCTCATCTCTTCACACAAAAGCTTACAGAGCTTGTAATTTACTGAGTCGCTGTTTATTTTAATGACTGTTCTAGGCAACAGCTTGGCATTGGCGAGAAGAGATTAGTTTGTTATTAACACAATTCAGAAGCTCGCTCAATTTACACAAGGTAATGAAAAGCTTCATTTGAACTCTCCACAATTCCAATTTTCCCCTAACTCGCAACGCAGATTTCATCAAGTCTTCGAGAGGCTGCTTCGCAACAGCAGCAAGAATAGAAAAGATTAAGATGAGAGAAAACACGTTCCTGACTCACATCAAGGCTTTGCTGATCAGAGCCGTGCATCCCATGGAGCGAGGGGCAGCGACTGCAATGTGATGAGCACCGTGCTAACCAAAAAGTTGCTGTCGGGGCTCCCCTGGCAGCTCTCCTCTGGAGCAAGAGCCCACAGCCTCCACTCAGCACGTCCTCGCAGAGGGCCAGAGACCACCTGGGGCTGCAGCAGGAGCAAGCAAACAACAGGAACGCAGCTGGATGGTGATTTGGCCATCTGCAGTGCCTGGTGACAGGTCCTGCATTTGGACAAGGGAACGAGAATGAAAAAGAGCCTAACAGCAATAAAATCTTAATACAAGCAGCCCTCATTTGTGCAAATGTTCCTGCTAATGATTTGTCCGAACAAGTGAAAACTACTCCATGTGCTTGTGATATGAGCTAAGCTTACAGCAACACCTGATCATGAACTAATTTCTCAAGGCAGTCGGCTTTCCACAAGTGGGCATGGAGATCATTCTTTGCAAACCAGGATGCCTGAGCTAGCTGTGTGGTGCTCAGCCTGCCCACGCTGCAGCTGCCCACACAACCCCAGCTGAGCTGTGCTGGCTGCATGTCTCCTAATTACGCTCACCCACCGGGTATTTCACATGCATACAAATATTTACAGAAAAATACTTAAAAAATTAAGCATTCAAATTTTAACTCACTTCCAAAAAGCTTCACGCTTTTATCTTATAAAAACATATTGCCTTTACTGTGCTCAAATTTACTATTCAGATCCCGGGATTTTCTAATAAGGGCCTTTTTTTGCGCTTCATCAAATCGATTGACTTTGAGATCCTGCTCTCGGTCAAACGGCCTTCTCTCCTGAGGTTTGGTCTTTTCTTCAGATGCTTTGTTCTTCATTTTTTTCTGATGCATGTCCAGGAGAGATTCTGATCTCTTGGACTCCTGTAAAAATGGGAAGAAAGAGGAGGGAATAACGTATTACAAAATGTTAACACTGCAACCTTTCCAACTGGAAAGACTGGCTAGGAATTAGCAAGTCTAAGAATCCCCAAAAAAGAAGAAAGCTTAGGAACAGGAAAACAGAATGGTCAATTTAGCATGCAGAGTGCAGAAAGCATGGGTAATCAGTCCTGGCTATGCCTAGTACAACACCCATAACTCACTGTGACTGATGTTCAAAATACCCACAACGTGCTTCAATCTCCACATCCAGCGAAGGTAAGTTATAAAACAACACAGAAGAGATATACAAGATGTTCTGCCATAATTAGTAGAAACAGAGGCCATATTTCAAGACAAACATCCAAAATTCATGCCCACTTTCTTGTACACTTTCCGTAACCATCTGGTCTTGGTCACTGATAGGGGCAGGAACAAGCTAGATAGCTTTCTGTTCTCACCCTCACACTCTTAACTTCTTGGTGTTTGAGTCACCTGCTACAAGCCCTCAGGACATAAGTCACAGGCTTCAGCTAACACGTGTTTTGCAAAGCTGGGGACTTCAGTTGTGTTTGATAAAGAGCATAGAATCATAGAACCATTATGGTTGGAAAAGACCTCCAAGATCATCTGGTCCAACCATCCCCTACCACCAGTGTCACCCACTAACCCATGTCCCTGAGCACCACGTCCAGCCTTTCCTCGAACACCCCCAGGGACGGTGACTCCACCACCTCCCTGGGCAACCCGTCCCGGTGCCTGACTGCTCTTTCTGAGAAGAAACCTCTCCTCATTTCCAGCCTAAACCTTTACGGTGCTCTCCCAAAACTACGTGGCCCCTACTTTGCTCAAAGTGTGTTTATGTATCGCTATGTAGTCAAGTCCTCAGACTCTCCAATCAATCACTACAAAGCAGCCCAAAGGCCAGTTAAACCCATTCTCTCATCAGAAAGAGTGTAAAATGAGCAGCTCTGTTTTCTCATGAACACAAGATCTTTATTTAGACAGTTCATCTTCCCTTTGACCTCTGTGCAAACCCTTAGTTCCTCACACACAGTAAGAATTCATATATGACAGAAGAAAGGATTCTCATGGAAAACAGAAAATGGACAGTACTAACACACAGTGTAACTGCATCAACACTGACAGAATTGCACTAGAGAATGTATATGGCATCAGAACTAGCTAAGTAACTCTGACAAACTCTTACAAGAATTAAAGCTTTTGTTTTAGGAAAGTGTCCTTGACTACAGTCAATGGAGAAAGAAAAGGAAAGAGGAGAGCAAAAAAACTTGTACAGTACAAAATGCATAGCTTTACATAAGTTATTCTACCATCTTCATAACAACAGTAGAGGCAGTAAATACAGAAGAAATTTAAACAGTATGCTAACAGCTCTGGATTTGTAAGCCTCAGAGTCAAGGGATGTGATTTACTGAACTACAAATAAATTATTAAAAGTGGCAGATAAACTCCAAGCCTTTAATATAAGCCAAGGTTGCAATTCTCAAACTAATTATACTCTCAAGAAACCTGACTTCCTTCCATAAGGCTTCAGGCCATAAAAACCTGGGAAGAACAGGTTAGAGCAGCTGTAAGGCAGGCAATGCTCCATATACAGGGTTGGCAGCCAGAGAAGTGAGAGGGAATTTGACATGGAATTAAAGTTTTTACTAATCAACATCCGTCTGTGAAAGTTACATGCTTCTGCAGAGATTGAGAAAAACTTCATGTAATAATGCTGTTATAGTGAGGTAGTTGATGACAGCATTGATCTGCTTAGCCCATGAAGCTCCTTTTAGATTTCTGTATGTGTCGTCCTAACAGCTCAACCTTTACTTTCTTTTTTCTTCAGGATACTTGGGATAATATTTGAGTCAAAGTTATCTACTTCCAGCAAACAAGTCCTGATGCAAGGGTCATTTAAATAATATACAGACACAGACTGTGGTTTGGTGTGTAGTGTCTCAGTTTATCAGTATATCAGTTTCCAGCAGCAGCTTAAAAATGCAATCCCACTCTTCTTGAAGTCAATGGCAAACGTCCTAATGACTTAAACAGTAGGTTTGGGGCCGAAAAGGGAAGACCACAGTGGCATCACCATGGAAAGCAGCAGTGCTAGCAAGGAGAACAAGAAGAGAGTGAAGACTGGAAGGAAATGCACTAAGACGAAGCATGCTGCTATTACACTTACATTGTAGGAAGTCACCTGCTCAGCAAGTCTCTTGTCTCTTCCAGTTAATACACTTTCTTCACCACCTTTCGATAAGGTGGTCTTCTTCCTCACTATTATCTGTTACCTTCCAAAAATAAAACAGTTCTCTCAATCACACTGTTAAATGGCTGACTTTTTTGCCTCTTCTCTTTCCTGATGAGTAGAAGCAAATTACACACTATGGTTATCAGAATGTCTGAAATAAAGATAAATCTATATTTATTTTACTTAAATCTGAAGTGCTGAGGCCACAAGATAGTTTTTGCTCAGCTTGATGAAGAAGAAATTGGACACATGCATTGGAAATTTGATGATAACTGACTGCTGCAGAAGGGTGAGGGAGTAAATAAATACCAGTGTTACTTAAAACAGTTATTTCCTCTCCTTCATCTTTAAGTCTCCATTACTAAGTTCTGGTCACTCGTTAGAGAAAAAAATGAAAAGAACTTTTTTCTTTGAACAGCTTAGCTTTGTTTTCACAGAGTACCAGGAACATATATAATAACTGTCTGCATATATACTTGAGGGCAGTACGTGTATAGACATATATGTATACATATTTATATGAATATAAATACACATGAATATATTTGTACATATAAAGCGATCATGTATTTTACATATATACAAATAAATGTACGAATGAATAAATGCTCACCTTGGCTTTTCTCTCTGTCTGCTACAGTATCTGTCCAAATAGATCCAATGCCTGATTTGTCATCAGCTGTTCTCTTGAATGTTCCTGGGCCAAATTCAAAGCTTTTCAATTCAGGTGGAAGTTCTGTCATCCATGATTCCCTGGGAACTTGCTTGGCAAGAAAGTGAGTGTAAGAACCACAAGCAGATAAGCAAAACCTACTGTCTGAATCTTTCAGCTTCCAGCAGAAATCAGGAACTTCTTTTTGCCTTAACACTTAGCGTCATGAGCACAACGGTGACAGGGCTCATGCAGACACAGGCAGGCAAAGAGAAACACAAAACACTATGGCAACAAAACATTACAAGCAATAAACCACAACTTACGCTGTCTGCTGAAGTAAGTTTTTCCTTCATTCTCTGAGCTCTGCGTTCAAATTCTTTAGTCACATCAGACTCCACTGGTCCTTTGGCAGGCATTGGGCCTATAATGTCGTCTTCTTCCTCGCTGCTACTTGTTACCTTCCAAAAACAAAACGTTTCCCTCAGTCACGCTGATAAGACCCTGACAAAACACTTGAGCCTCACAGGACTGGAATGATTTTGTCTAGAAGAGCAGATCAGCCTAACGCCCCTGCCTGTCAGATAACATAAGCCTCGATTACAGTTCCGTATCAGACCTGGTCTAGCACTTGAACATGGATACTCAGGCTCCAGGCTCCCAAAAGCATCTCTTATTTCTAATTGGAAGCAAAACCACTGGTAAACACAGTGGCAACACCGAGTGTTGCTACTGCCCATTGCCCTGCACACAGCCATGGAGCCCCTGAGAGTGCAGACAGATCAGAAACACACAGACATACAGCTTTGGTGCTCCCAGCTTCGTTATCACTAGCAACATTTGGATGCATCCCCACCATAAGGATCCCAATTTCACACTGCACGGAGAATTTCCTCTGAGCTCATGTTCTGTAAGGATGCTAGGAAGATTAAGAATTAGAGTGGCATCTATAGTCTAATTACAGTCTAATCACTTGCTTTTGTCATTTGCTTCTTCAATCGCTGTTGATACCGCTTTCTGAACAATGACATTATTTGGAGAGCTTTTGGAAGAACTGACTTTGAACAGGACTCGATGTGAAGAAGAATCTCTGGGGTTGCCAGGGGTTATACAGAAAGCTCATGGGTGCCTCTGAGCTGAAAGCAGCGCAGACCTGGAGAGAGGCAGAACCAGACAAGAGGCAGAACCAGACAAGAGGCAGAACCGGGTGATGCTGCAGTGCCTTGGAAGCAAAGCTAAGGAGCTGACATCTACAAAAGCGAAAAGATGCAGCCTGAGCGTGGGTGGCAGAGCAATGGGAGCAGGATGCTAACAAGGCTGTACGCTCCGGATGCACAGAGCATTACTTGGGAACACGAGGTGGCAGCAAAGAAGTTTTAGTTCAAGCTCAATGCTGCTGATGGACGGCACACCTTGCTGCTGTTGAGGGCTTTGGGCTAAGGAAGTCAGAAAATAGCAGGTGTGAAACGACTCCTGTGCATGCCTTTTGCTACCCTGGCGTGCTCTGATGACACCGGTCCGAGCTAGCCAAGCCAGTCGGCTCCATCTGCCTGCAGGAGTCAGCAGCTGTGAAACAAGCAGAGAAGGCAAGCCTGCAGGTAGCAAGAGACACAGCCACATACGGACCACAAGGTGCAAAAAGAGGCGTAGCAAATTCAGATGTTACCTGTTGCACCAAAAGGCTCTGAAAGGCCGAGGATGGGAAGAGATAACCAGGCATTTGTAAACATGACCAAGGCGAGTAGGTAACACCAATTTCTCCTGTAAGTTTTCTCCAAAGGATTTACAAAGCCCAATTTTCACTAGCTAACTACCACTGCAATAGCGCTTTTAGAGACTGGGGAGACTGCATTTCTGCTATCTTTATTTTCTAAAGAAGGAGCTGGTGGAGAAGGGGAATAACTACCTTGAGAAGCCAAGCTAATAAAGCAATTCCCTCTCTGTGTACAAAGAAACAGAAAAACACAAAGATATAAAGCTCTCATAATAAATTGTGTTGTAAAGTAGTTAAGGATGAAAGACACTCCATGCTGGGTTTTAATTGAGGAACCACATCTCATTTCCTTTCTTATTGGTCTCAAGTTCAATTCACTCCATTATCACCTGACTCAAACGAGATGCAATTAAACATTAAAAAAATACAGCCCCATGTTTCAAGGGGAAATCGATACGAAGCCAAGAGTCAGCAGGGAATAAGCTGCCTCTAAAGGTGTACTGAAATACAAAATAGTGAAATAAGATTAAAACAAAATACAAAATTACTCATCCTAGTCAAAGGTTAGAAAAATAAAAAAATAAATTAACAAGAAGAGAAAACAACAGTATCATAAACTAAGTTCTATGCAGCAAAGCTGATGCTAGATCTGTTCAGGGAAAAAAAAAAGGCTTTTCTGTTGTTTGTAAAATACAGGAACAGACCAGTTTTGACATCCCTACCTCAAGAGATCTGTCATGATGATAAATTGCTTAATCGTTATTTGGCGATACAAGATGATGTGTATCTTAGAAGTGTCAGACGATCATTCTTCATGATAGATTATGACAACTCTCACTGTAGGAGGCTGGAGAATGACACACATCGCAGACACAAATCAAAATTAAACTTTCAGAGCAGCCTTTGTCTCATTCCTTCCTCATATGCCCTTTAGCATCTGGGGGTTAAACATTTTCAGTATCTTAGAAATAAACAGAATGGCAGTGGAAATAAAAATTAATTGTCACAAGCAGGTTTACGAGGTGCTTCTCAAGAAGGTTGTGGGTTTCTCCGAGGTGCCACTTGCCACCTGCCAGCCCTTTGCAGGTGATACAGATCCCTCGGAATGGTACCGGGGGCCCTCCTTTAGGGAGCTGAGGCCAAACACACGCTGCTCTTCCTCCAGCACAAAAGCCGTGTTTGCTCATTCTTGTCTCGCACTACGCTTTCACTGCCCTTTAAGGCACAGCATCAGCAAACTGCTCTCAAGTTTGTTTTCCATTGGAGGAGGGAAGAGAGAAGAAAGGTTTTGTGATGCCTTTTAATGTCACGGATTTGGTTTTGGACAGCAACTCGGCAAGCAGCGTGATAATTAAGGTATCTCCAGGAACACAGCAAGGTGAGAATTTATTTCCAATGAGGAGCACAGCTCAAAGCAGACTACAAACTGTGTCTGCTGTACTGGAAAGAGCTCTTTTAATAATCTGCCATCATATCCCTCAAAGCTTGTGAAAACCCAAACAATTATCACCTGCAGAAATATCCAGGTGACAGAATCCTCACAATACTTCAGGCAGAGACTTGATTTAGGATGATCTCCACTCTCTGAGCTTTTGGGCAGTCAAACATAACGCGATGTGAACTGAATTACTGTCATTATCATCTCCGAACTGAAGGATAACCTAACCAGTGCGGCCCCGCTGTAGTGACGTTATGATCAGGATCTGAGAAGGGGAAATCAAAAGCCAGCCACAAGCACAAACATGAGCTCAGGCCATGGCAAGGGCAGTGGTGAGGTCCCAAACCCAGGCCAGAGGGGGGTTCAAGAAAAGCTCTAGCTTACCATGAATTAAGCTTTCCTTTAGTACAGCTGGGATTTCATAGATGGCAAAGAATAACTGCTTGGTGTTGGACATTGAGTCCTTGCTAAGGCAAGCAAGAAGATGGGCGTTCTGGCATTCTCCTGACGGCTCACTTACACGTTTTAAGATAATCTTTGCTCTTTACCTTGATGCACGAATACTTCTGGAAAATTTACAAGTACTAGACTTCCACATAACACTGATAAACAACATCCCTTATAAAGGGGAAAAAAACCTGTTCACATATATATATTTACACTAGAACGATTCAAATAATATTGAAAAGCCACAAATTGCCACCCGAGCTGCTCTTAATAGGGAATGTTTGCTTTGACAGCTCTGGAGAAGGTAGCACAGAACAACAGCTTTTCTACAAGAACGGGTCACACCAAGCTAAGAAACAGGACATCCACACACTGCAGGGCACAGCCTGGTGTTTGCAACTTTTCTCCTAGCTTGGAAAGGAGCTGCCCTGGAGTGAGGAAAAGTAGGTAAGCACCAAAAACCCTGAGCTTATGGGACAGGTGAGCACCTGGATTGCCGCTCGTCTCTCTAACCTTCAAGCTACAAGCTAGCTCTTTCTCCCTCCCCAACCCCTCTTCTCCTTCACACGCTTTGGCTTTACCACAGTAACATTGGTACAAAAAACTACGAAGGCAGCCAACCTCCCCTGGCTGCTATTACAAACTCCCCGCCGTCAAACACGGGGCCCTCCCGCAGCCCCCGCTCACCTTGACGAGCCACATGCCGGTGTTGTGCTTGGCCCCGCTCAGGTCCAGCTCGCCCTTCTCGCTCATGGCGCCGCGGCACGGCCGGCACGGACCCAGGCGGCTCCGGCTCCGGCTCCCGCTGCTCCCGCCCGGACCCGCGGCCCCGGCGCACCGACGGCGGCCCGCGGCGCCCAAACTGCTCCGGCCGCCGGCGGCGGAGACGGGGGGCGGAGGCTGCCGGGGCCCGCCCCGCCGCCCGGCCCCGGGGACGCCCAAAATGGCGGCCGGGGGGAGGGGACATAGGGAATAAGGTGAAACAGCACAGGGAAAACCCATGTGATTGAGACGGTTCATTAAAAAGTTACATCACACTGACCTCCTTTCATTCTGGCCCCTAAGATGGGTGTCAAGCTACAGCCAGAGTTTCAACGCTGACTCCTACAACATTTTCCTAAGTGGCATGTGGAAAGCGGTCTAGATGAATCACAGAACCACAGAGCGGTCAGGGAGCTCTAGGGGTCTCCTCCAGCAGGGCCCCCCAGCGCAGGGTGCCCAGGACCCCGTCCAGGCGCCTTGTGCCGCTCTCCCAGGAGGAGACCCCGCAGCCTCTCTGGGCAGCCTGGGCCAGTGCTCAGCCGCCCGCCCAGCACACAAGCGCTGCCTGGTGCTCAGAGGGAGCCTCCTGCCTGCCCCTTGGTGCCCACTGCCCCTGGCCTGGCGCTGGGCACCCCTGAAAAGAGCCTGGCTGCGGCCTCTTCAACACTCCAGGTCTCTCCTGTACTGGGGGGCCCAGAACTGAACCCAACACTCCAGGTGTGGCCTCACCACTGCTGATCAGAGGGGAAGGATCTGCTGTCTTGACCTGCTGTTGGTGCTTTCCCTAATGCAGCCCAGTCTGAATTTTGCCATCTATTTCCTCGGACACAACATCAGTTTCAATGCAAAGAAGAAGAAAAGCGGTGACTAATGCACAGCACCACTCCTCAGCCACTGGCCCCCAGATCCTCCTCCATGGCACTAACTCTCTCAGTGACAAACGGAAGGTTCAGATTTTAAATGAGGAATTAATGAAAATTTGCCTTTCCTTCTTGTTTTCCCTTTAAATCCAGTTTCTGTGGAAGGAGGTCTGAAGAAGCGGCCTGGTGAGAGCAGCCAAGCAGAAATCCCTGCCTTGCCACTTTGTGCTCCACCAGCTGAGCCACAGAGACCGCCAGGCTCTCACAGACATTTTCATTCCTGTTCTTTACACCTGGAGTCAGAGTGATGGTTCCTTGTGGAGCAACTTCTCCAACAAGTCACAAAACAGCTCCTCACACTGCTTTTTATTGCCTCTGTGCCACTTGCAAGCCATGCTCTTCGCCTGCAATTACCAGCCCTAGGGAGGGGATATGGCACTCACAAGAGCAACCCAGCCGTGACACTGCGCTACTGGCAATGTCACTTGGGCCAGAAAAATTCCTTCTGCCTCTCTGTCTGTTTTTTAAGTGGTGGTGGGTGTGACCTGAGCACACCAGTGGAGCTGAAACAAGAGGCAGGGAGACAACTTTGTCGCTAACTTGCTGCCTGTTCTAGAGGAAAATGGTATCATTGAGCTCCTCGTTTGTGCCAGGCCCATCCCCAAGCTGTTTTACAGCAGGGCAGGGAGCAACATGTCAGCTGGGAAGTGCCCAGAGAGGATTTGGATGCAGTTGTGGGTGCAGTGTTTCGTGGAGTTACACTGGAGGAGAGAGCGAGAGCGTGGCTGCCCCCATATCACCTTGGCTATCCAGCCATGCCTCTGGGCCTCCCTTAGAGGGAGTGCCCCCAGGTCATCCTCAGAGCCCCCAGGAACAAACTGCCCTATCACCAGCACAGAGCATCAGTGGGGCATGATGCATCCAAAAATTCCATCTTTGGATTTCAGGAGATGCTCTCAAGGTTTGTCTTAATGAAATCTGAGTTTTTAGTGGCAGCTGACTAACAGTACAGGCTTCATCCACCCTCCCAGCTGAATTCCGCAGACACATACAGTTCTAACATAAAACCAAACCAACCCCAAATATATGAAACATAATCCTTATCAGAATATTTCCATGTTAGCTGTTGTTCCTTCAGGCATACAAAAAGCATTGCCCTTCTTGGTTAGCTAGGTGCTTGCCAGCAATTCAGAAGACAGACTGCCCTACCTGAGATGTCACACTGAGCCTGCTTTCAAGCCACGTGAGCAATGCCTTGTATAACGAGCCAGGGTTATGCTCGGCTTGGTGCTGGTGTAGTCTCAGACAGAGTACGGCCTTTACTGTTGTGCACCACACTTCAAGGAAGATGTGAACCCGCACCGCAGAGAATTCAGACAGCAATAGGCATGACCAGAGGTCTAGAAAACAGGAGCTAAGAGACCAGATTGAATGACCTGAGGTTGCTGAGCACGCTGGTGACAAAGCAAAGGGATCCTTCTGAGTAAAAGGATAAAGTGAAACTGCAGAGTTGAAGGTAATAAAATGCTTCCCACGTCCACAGTGAACAGCAAAGAAATAATGAGCTCCAAGTGCAACAGGGGAAGCTTAGTCTAGACATTCAGACAAGCTCCCAGTGCTGGGGAACGAGTCATACACTAGGGCACAAAGGGCCGTACAGAGGGGCTCTAAGTCCAGCAGCCCTTCTCAGAGCAGAACCAGCTGCACAAAAGCCAGAAATGTTCAGTGCCCGAGACTCCATCCCCTCTTGAGGCAACCAGATCCAGTGCTTCATGGTCCTTAATGGGAGTAAGCACCCTTTTCAGCAAGCCAAGCCGAATTCTCCACTTTCTTTCCAAGCAGGACCTGGAGAACCCATTTCCCTCTTCCCTTTTCCCCTGCACACATACACATGTGAAGGCTATAAGCATATTCCTCGTCCCCATCTCCCCCAGTGCCCTTATGCTGGGGAGTCCTATGGGGTAGACTTTGGTTTCACTGCCAGCTGGAGCTCCTGGTGCCCCTCTGCCTCCTGGACAGAGAAACTGGAAGTCATGGAAGGGAACATGCACAGCATTGCCATTACCTGTCTGGTTGGTTTTTGAGGTTTTTGTTATCCACTGCTGTTGTTTCATGTGGCACCAGTGATACTGCCAGTAGCAGTATGAGGAGTATCAAGACGGAGTACAGAGCTCTGGGAGCAACTGTAAAGGGCTCAGGAGCACAGGTAGTTTTTTCATCAGTCAAAAGGAAGGGGATTGAAAGGGCCATTAGAATCTGTCAAATCAACAAATGGTTGCAGGACTGGTGCCACAGACAGGGATTCGGCTACTTAGACCATGGGACTTGCTTTGAGAAACTTGGTCTGCTAGGGGCTGACGGGGTCCAACTGTCAGAGAAGGGGAAGAGCATCTTCAGTCATAGGCTTGCAGAGCTGGTGAAAAGGGCTTTAAACTAGAGTTGCTGTGGAAGGGGAACCTCTATCCATCACACTTTTCCAAGGTCAAAGCCAGTATCAGTGATAGATGTCCAGAGCCTGGAGAAGGGTCACGGGTCAGCAGGAGAGCACCTGAAGCACAGCACAAAGGAAGGCCAGCTGCTCCAGCCAGTAAGTTCAAGACCAGGTTAGATGAGGCCCTGAGCAACCTGGTCTACTGGGTGGCCTCCTTGCTTATGGCAGGGGCGTTGGAACTAGATGATCTTTAAGGTCCCTTCCAACCCGAGCCGTTCTATGGTTCTGTGATTCTACGGTAAGTCAGCTTTATCAGGGGCCCAACTTAAATGTCTCTGTGGTAATGCATGTAGCATGGGGAATAAACAAGAGGAGTTAGAGATCTGCTTGGTAGAGCACCATGGGGACAAAGCCCTGGAGGGAAGAAGGGCCCAAGAAAGCTGGTTAATATTCAAGGAGCACCTCCTCCAAGTTCAGGAGCAATGCATCCCAACAAAGAGAAAGTTGGGCAAAAATGCCACATGGCCTGCATGGAGGCCTGCATGGATGAACAGAGAGCTCCTGGCCAAACTCAAGCAGAAAGTGGAAGCCTACAGAGGGTGGAAACAAAAACCTGGAAACTCTGCTAAGGCACATGAAAAATAAGAAGGTGATTGGTGACAGCCAACATAGCTTCACTAATGGCAAATCGTGCCTTACAAATCTCGTGGCTTTCTATGATGGGGTTACAGCATTGGTGGATACAGGAAGAGCAACTGACTGCATCTACCTGGACTTGTGCAAGGCATTTGACACTGTCCCTCACAATATCCTTGTCTCTATATTGGAGAGACGTGGATTTGTTGGATGGACCACTTGGTGGGTAAGGAATTGGCTGGATGGTCACACTCAAAGAGTTGTGGTCAATGGCTCAATGTCCAGGTGGAGATCAGTAATGAGTGGTGTTCCTCAGGGGCCAGTATTGGGACCGGCACTGTTTAACATCTTTGTTGGTGACATGGACAGTGGGATCGAGTGCACCCTCAGCATGTTTACCAATGCCACCAAGCAGTTGTGGTGTGATCAACACGCTGGAGGGAAGGGATGGCATCCAGAGGGCAGGCTTGAGAGGTGGGCTCGCATGAACCTCATGTGCTCAACAAGGCCGAGTGCTAGGTCTTGCACCAGGGCTGGGGTAAACCCAAGCAGAAACAGAGGCTGGGCAAAGAATTGATTGAGAGCAGCCCTGAGGAGAAGGACCTGGGGATGTTGGTTGTTGAGAAGCTTGATGTGAGCTGGCCATGTGTGCTTGCAGCCCACAAAGCCAACCATATGCTGGGCTGCACCAAAAGCAGTATGGACAGCAGGGTGAGGGAGGTGATTCTCCCCCTCTTCTCTGCTCTCATGAGACCCCACCTGAATGCTGTGTTCAGCTCTGGGGCCCTCAATATAGGGAGGACGTGAAGATGGTCAAGGGGCTGGAGCACCTCTCCTATGAAGACAGGCTGGGGTTGTTCAGCCTGGAGAAGAGAAGGCTATGGAGAGACCTTATAGCAGCCTTTCAGTACCTGAGGGGGGTCTACAGGAGAGCTGGGGAAGGACTCTTGGTCAGGGTTTGGAGTGATAGGACGAGGGGGAATGGCTTTAAGCTAAATGAGGGGAGATTTAATTAGATGTTAGGAGGAAATTCTTCACTGTGAGGGTGGTGAGGCCCTGGCACAGGTTGCCCAGAGAAGCTGTGGCTGCCCCATCCCTGGAGGTGTTCAAGGCCAGGCTGGATGGGGCTTTGGGCAACCTGGTCTGGTGGGAGGTGTCCCTGCCCATGGCAGGGGGGTGGGACTGGGTGATCTTTAAAGTCCCTTCCAACCCCAACCATTCTGTAATTTTGTAATACCTACAGGGCCAATCACCCTCCCGTGGACTGAAATGAGGCTAGCATAATGGTATTTTTTGTTTAATGAACAGTTCCGAGCACATGGGTTTTCCCTGTGCCGTTCCACCTAGCTTATTCCCTATGTCCCCTCCCCCCGGCCGCCATTTTGGGCGTCCCCGGGGCCGGGCGGCGGGGCGGGCCCCGGCAGCCTCCGCCCCCCGTCTCCGCCGCCGGCGGCCGGAGCAGTTTGGGCGCCGCGGGCCGCCGTCGGTGCGCCGGGGCCGCGGGTCCGGGCGGGAGCAGCGGGAGCCGGAGCCGCCTGGTTCCGTGCCGGCCGTGCCGCGGCGCCATGAGCGAGAAGGGCGAGCTGGACCTGAGCGGGGCCAAGCACAACACCGGCATGTGGCTCGTCAAGGTGAGCGGCCGCCACCTCCCCGGGGCACAGGCCCGGGAGCCGCTCGGTGCCATTTTGGGGGTGGCGGCGGCTCCTCCGCGCCCCGAGGCTCGGGGAAAGGTTGGGGCCCTGCTGCTTCAGCCCCCGGTTGGAAAGGGAGAGCGGTGTGGCCGGGCCCCTCGCCTTAGGGCTGGCGCAGGGGCAGCGAGCGGTCTCTGTCCCAGATGGTAGGGCAAAAGGTGTCTTGGCCCTCTGCTTCCTTCTTTCTAAGCATACTTTTCTTCCTCCTGGGGACAGACAGCAGCCTCCTCCTCTGGGGACAGGGAGCAGGCCCTGAACGACCACGTGAAGGAAGGCATGAGGACTGGGCAGTTCCCAAATACCGGTTCTGGGTGCCGAGGGGTGTGACGCATGCTTCAGGCACCCAAGTGGCTCGTTGTGCCTCTAAAAAAGCACTGGGGTTTTCAGAAGTGCAGCAGGGCCAGCCTGGGGCGGGTAGGTTTCTACACCCAGCTTCCTCTTTCATCACAGAATCATCTAGGTTGGAAGAGACCTCCGAGATCACCGAGTCCAACCTCTGACCTAACACTTAACAAGTCCTCCACTAAACCATACCGCTAAGCTCTAAATCTAAACGTCTTTTAAAGACCTAACAATCCTTTCAGTAAAGAAGTTCATGCTGACACCCAAGTGCCTGGTTTCAGGAGACTGCTGGAAACTGCTTGGTGCTCTGCTTGGAATAACTTTTCTGGGGGAATAAAAATAAAAGGTGACAGCAGAAACCTGCAGGAGTATGTGATGATACTGAGGGACAGGATGATAAAATGACAGGTGAAAATCGGAGATTATAAATGTAAGCTGACGTGCACAGAGGAGAAACCCTTTCTGATCATACTTGGAAAGTAATTGGGTCTCTGCTGGATGATGCCTTCGAGAGGGGAGATCTTGGGTTTACAGAAGGTGTGGATAGCTCTGAGCATGGCACATCAGTGCCAGTCAAATGAGCAGAGTCAGCACTGGGCATGATTACAAAAGGCATAAAGATTAAAATAATGTATATTATTATGCCATCATATTACCTGTATCCCACATGCTGTGTGTAGCTGTGGTTTTATCCTCCCCATCTTGGAAAGGATGTAGCTGGCCTAGAAACAGCTCAGAGAAGAGCACGAGGAGTGATCAGGGGAATGAGGAACACTGTCTGTGCAGGGAATTCCCAAATATGCTGTTACCTTTTGTGCTAGGAAGGTGACTGATCTTCTGGCTGTGTGTACAGATTGGGGGATGGGAGGCTGGAGAGCAGCCCCGCAGAAAGGGATCTGGGGGCTGTGGTCACAGCAAGCTGAACGCGAGCCAGCAGTGTGCCCTGGCAGCCAGGAGGGCCAACCGTACCCTGGGGTGCATCAGGCCCAGCACTGCCAGCGGGCGAGGGAAGGGATTGTCCCGCTCTGCTCTGCGCTGTGCGGCCTCGCCTCCAGCACTGTGTGCAGCTCTGGGTGCCACGGTGTAAGGAGGGCATAAAGCTATCAGTGCCCAAAGGAGCGGCTGAGGCCCCTTGGTTTGTTCAGCCCAGAGCAGGCTGAGGGGAGGCCTCATGGCGGCCTGCAGCTCCCTCACGAGGGGAGCGGAGGGGCAGGCGCTGAGCTCTGCTCTCTGGGGACAGCGACAGGACCCGAGGGCACGGCATGGAGCTGGGACAGGGGAGGGTCAGGCTGGGGGTTAGGGAAAGGTTCTGCACCCAGAGGGTGGTCGGGCCCTGGGACAGGTTCCCCAGGGATGCAGTCATAGCACAGCCTGTCAGAGTTTAAGAAGCGTTTGAACTGTGCTCTTAGTCATGTTGTCTGAATTTTTGGGTAGACCTGTGTGGTGCCAGGAGTTGGACTCGGTGATCCTTTTGGTCCCTTCCAACTTGGGTTATTCTATGATTCTGTGAAGTCTTTTGGATGTCTGTAAAGTAATAAGTGATGTTAAAGGTGGATAGGAGAAGGTGAACAGGTAAGAGTCAGTTCTACAGCAAGAATGAGGGGTGTGACAAATTAGTTCATGTGGTGGGCATGCAGAACAAACAAAGCAGGTACTGTTCTGCTCAATATTTATTTAAGTTTTGGAGCTTTTTGCAGTAGGAAGATGTGATTGTCAAATCTTTGCAGAAACTCAACAGTCGATTAGACAAACGTGTGCCAGCGTAATGTATTGAGATATTAAAAATGAAGGTGCTCCCCTACTTCAAGACCGCTGAATCAAAGATCACAGAAATTAGAAAGCATTCTAATTTCCACAAGCTGTGGAAAATTCCTGTTCTTGTCATGTTCTGCTCTTCCTTAAGCACCTGCTGTTGGCCACGTCTGGGGAAGAGGATGCTGAACTGGGTTGACCTTCAGTCTGATACGGTTTGGTGGTTCTTGGAGCGAGGCAGGAGCTTTCAGGCACATCAGTGCTTGCAGTTGTCACGGCTCTGAGAGCACAGGCTGCTGCCTGCTTTGGTGAGAAAACTGGACTAAAAGGAATGCTGAAATACGGCTCGTCCAAGTAATGTTCATGTAATTGTTCGTGCGTGTGGTCTGACTTTATAATTTGGCTGTCATCGTGGATAATTAAAAAAATAATTACAAAATTGCTAACGTTGCTAGACCAAAGCAAGGTGTTTGCAGGATTTTATCCTTTAAATTCCTTCAGACCTCAACTTGGAGACAACCAGGCTTGTTACTGGGATCTTCAACGCGTGCCAGGTCGTGGCAGCGTGTAGCACCAGTACTTCCTGTCCTCGCTAGGTGGGATAAGGAGGCTGACTTCAGCCTTGCTTTCAGGGACAGAGCAATCAGCTCTGCTGGAGGAGGAGGAGAAAAAAAGCTTATTTAATTTCCCTTTAGCATGTATTATGCTGGCATGGGAAGTATTCCAGAGAGACTACTTAACAGGCAATAAAAAAATGTGGTGATGAGTATTTTAGAAGCACGAGCAGTATGAGGAGACACAAGAAACACAGTGGGTTGCTTTAGTACAAAACTAGAAAGCAACTTAGATAACTTTGTTTTGTGTTTTTAGGGAAAGCTAAGAGCATCATAAGAGCTGTTGGATATGCATTGCTAGCAAAGCGAAGCACGTTTAGTATTAGCCATTAGAGTTGTTAATTTCTTGCTCCCTGTGTGATGTGTTTGTGTTGTTTTTATTTTGTTTGGTTTAATTTAATCTGCTGTATTAATTCGTATTTTAAAGGATGATAGCTTTACCTAACTACTTTTTTTATACTCAAAAGAAAACAGAAGCATAGACCCTGAGATCAGTCTTACGTGATTTCTGAAGTACATACAGCAGCATGCAGATTACTGTATATAAAGAGAGCTAACTTCATCGAATGCAGAACACGGGCAGTAGTTTATTAAAGGTGGGGGCTGCTTGTGTGTTTTGTTCCGAAGGTAGCCAAGCAGTTGGGAATAAGCTGAGAGAAGATGTGTGGACCAGGGGCCCTTTTGTTGTACAGCATCTGCAGGGCTCCTCGTGTGCTGGAGCCCTGGTGTTCCTGTGAGGTGAGCAGCAAGAAGAGAACAGCAGCCGTAAGAGGTCTTGAAATGGTGTTACTTAGTACGTCAGATTTCTTTTTGTTATTATCTTGTATGTTTTTCGGATAGAAGAGAGTTTTTATCTATGAACCCCAGAATAAAGGCCACTTGCCTACAAGATTTTAAGTAATCCATCAGAAGGGCAGTTACTCTGTCCCCAAGTCAGTCTTTCTGTGACTCGGTGTTTTTCAAAGTCCTGTTTAGGATTCTTTGAAAATTCTTTTTGTTCTGCATAAAACAGAACGGCCACTCTTGTTTTCTCTACATTATTTTGAGATTTTGTACATTCTTACATTTTGTGTACATTATTTTAAAGATTCTGAAAGCTGCCTGTTGTCAGTAAGTTCCACTTTTATCATGCTAAAGTTAAAAGAAACTGGCCAATTAAGACTTCTGTAGTGTGTAAGACATTCCTTACCTTTCCTGTGGTTGCTTACACCATTAGCATGGAGCTAGAGATTTCTGAGAGCATTTTGATGGTTTTGAGAGTACCATCTCATTTTAACTGAAGTAACCACAAATAGGTAGAAATAATCCTTTGATCTCAGCCCTCCATCACCCCTTTTCTTCTTTTTCTCCGTGTAGCCGTTGAATCCGGATAGGCTGGCAGAAAGGCAATGATTAATTGCACTCTTTGAGGCTACTTCCCATGCAGCTGAAAGGAGCGTGATTGATCTGCAGCCTCCCAGTCTGAGTAAATTCCCTGTCTGATCGTATTATATAGCAAGTCAGCGATTCTAATGGCATCAGAATCCTTCAGTCCTTTTCCACTGATAATGTGTGTGTCTGCCTTATTACCTGGCAGTATAAATTAGATAGAGATTAGGTGCGAGCACATCATAATATTGCCATTGAGTCAGCCAGAGCACGTGTCACGGCATTTATCTTGTCTTTAGAGAGAAAATGAGATCTGATTTGGCATGAAATCTGCTGTAGAAAGTTACCACTTCAAAAACTATGAAATATATATATATATCAGTACGCTGTGCCTATTCATTGCTTTGTCACACATCTGTGACATGTTTGACCCAGTGCTAGCCTGGATTGACATTCAGTTTGGCCGAGCAGTTGGAGGGCATTAGGATTTTCTAGCTACTCCCCAGTTGTCGGGGTGCTGTGAGACTAAAGGCAAGCGTTAAGCCCCAGTACAAAGATGTTTTCTGTGGGGTTTGTTTGTTTGTTTTGATTTAAGGAAGGACACAAGGTAAATTGCAGGATAAATGCAAGGTTATTATTAAATTAGTCAGAGCTTTAGGAACTTTGCAGGCTACGGTTTGTCAGCAAGTTCCTGGGATAGACTTTACTTCCTCAGTAAAGTAAAACTTTGCTTACTTTATTCTATGCAAGACAAAAATGAGACTGCAGAGAGCCAACTTGCTGCTTGAAACAGAAAATACCAAGGGCGGAATGTGGTACATTTCTCTTTCTCAGTGGCTGCACCTCACAATGTTTTTCGACGTGGGCACGGATGTTTTCAGTAGCTGTGAACTGCGTGAGCTTTGTGGTACCAATCATGTGAACTAAGCCGGGACTGCAAAATTAAAGAATGTGAATTTGTCCAGACGTGCCATGAGCACGTAAAGAAGAAAGGTATTAAATTCTGGTGCCGGAATGCTTTTTTGTTACCTGGTATTGGAACAGTACAGGGATTTCTCCTTTAACAATTCACTATTTTGGGTCTTTGAGATATGTCCTTGCAGTGACTGCTGCATCCTGAGCACGGAGGAAGGGTTTATGGGAAGTAGTAACTTCTGTTAGGATGCTTTCAGCTACTTCCTTTAGGGAAAAAAAAATCCCTAATTCCCATATCACTTGAACATCTTACAGGTAGCTGCAGACAGTGGGGTATGAGATTGTCCCTGCTGTCTCAGGTCTGTATTCCATCTCTTGCTGTGAGAAGGCAGGGAAGCCCCTCGTGCCCCTGGGGCTGAACTGGCCAGGGGCTGAAGGCAGCAAATGCAGGGGCTGGGTTGGGAGCTGCTCGCCGGGACGAGGCTGTGGCACCTTCTGAAGTCCTCTGGAAATGTGTGCTCCTCTAACCAGTGCTCAGTTTTTTTGCTAAACAGAGGTAGCGGAGGATATTGACACAAACACTTAACCTTCTGATTTCACAGAATAAATGTGATTCACCTTCCTTAAGCTTGTCTGCTCTGTAAGAAGAACCTGGGTAACGCTGCGGAGCGCTGGGCGCGTTGTCCTGGCATCGTTACCCCCAGAAAAATGAAATGCCGCTGCAGACGCAGAGACCTGCCTGCTGGGATGCGTGTGGGAGTCTGAAGAGCGTGGGTGTGCGGACACCAGCTGCAGCGAGGCATGAGGCTGGCCGTGGAAGCGCGGGGTTTTGGAGCCTAGCTCACCCCGCAGTAGTGAGCTGGTCTTTTTTGGCCAGGGAGCAGAGAGGCGGGCTATGATTTCAGCTAGCACTGCAGTAGGAAAAGGAGAAAGCCAGCTTTAGGCTTGTTGGTTCGTTAGCTGTGCCCCGAGGCACCTTGCTGCCCACCAAGAGCCCAGGCCACCTGAGGCTGCAGATATCAAAAACTTTGTTATTGAAGGAATGTCTGTGGCTCCCAAACTCTAAACCTCCTCTTTTTCAGCACCTTTTGGTCTCTGAGTTGCCTGTCTTATCATAGTCCTCATAGCTGTGGTGGTGGTGTTTCTTCCCAAAGAGATGAGACTTTCTAGCGAATATTTAAAAGTGTAGTTTTATCTGGTAGAATTACTGAGACTTTAATTTAAGAATATGATGCTGAGCTTTTTTGCTTCTTATGATTGCATAATAGTATTTGAGATTCAAGATATTATAGTTTTTCCCTCATTTGGGACAAACATACTGTACGCTGGCCTTATCTTTATGCTGCGTTGTTGGGGAGGGACTCTTTATAAAGGACTATAGTGATAGGACAAGGGGGAATGGCTTTAAACTAAAAGAGGGGAGACTTAGATTAGAGGTTAGGAGGAAATTCTTCACTCAGAGGGTGGTGAGGCCCTGGCACAGGCTGCCCAGAGAAGCTGTGGCTGCCCCATCCCTGGAGGTGTTCAAGGCCAGGCTGGATGGGGCTTTGGGCAACCTGGTCTGGTGGGAGGTGTCCCTGTCCATGGCAGGGGGTTGGAAGTGGGTGATCTTTAAGGTCCCTTCCAACCCAAACCATGCTGTGATTCTTTTTGCTCTCCCTAATGGAATATATTGCCTACTATGTTTAAATCGTACTGTATTCTGAAGTGGTCAACAAGAAGGCATTTAAAGTACATGCATGTACATAATTTATGTAGAACTTTAAAATCTGCTTTTCCTGAAATCTGTCATCTTGTTTTAGGTCCCCAAATACTTGTCACAACAATGGAATAAAGCATCAGGAAGAGGTGAAGTGGGAAAACTAAGGATTTCCAAGTAAGCCTTTGCTGTACCTTTCTTGGTTGCAATTTTTAGACTGTTGGCATTGCACGTAGAAGAAGCTACCTGCAGTAAAATAGATAATGTCGCACCTTTTGTATTACATAATCCCGTTTCTCACAAACACCATGTGCATATTTCTCTGTAAACTGAAAAATACTTGCTTTTATAGTGATTATGAATATATATATACATGAAATTATACGGGGGAGTGGCAATATGCCATAATGTGATGTTTGATTCCTTAAACCCAAGAAATATGCACATCTAGCTGGAGAATCTCCTTTATTTTATTTGTATGCTGTTTTGCTGCTTCTGTTCTCACCTGCTGACTTTTCCCACTTATTCTTGGGCATCAGCATCCAAAAAAAAAAGAGCAGTTCAGGAGTGAAGATGAGTAACAAAACCAGAATTTGCTTTTGGCATTTTTATCAGGGAAGTTAAACTTGTGGAAGTAGATTATGGAAACTAAAACATTAAATATTTTCTTTTGCAGAAATCAAGGAAGAACAGAAGTAAGTAACTACCACATCCAAAGGCTGTGGATGTGTTATTTTTTGAATTCTAACAATTGTTTAGAGCTTTCTGGGTTCTAATATCGTATATTTTTTGTTGTATCTGTGATAAAGCATTGTACCACTGAGTCAGGAGTAGAGAATTCTGCTTGTAGCTCTGCCCAAAAGTTTATTGTGGGACTTCCCTTTCAAGGGGGGTTCAGGTTGGATGTTAGGAAAAGGTTCTTTATGGTGGTCAGGCAGTTGGAACAGGGTCCAAGCGGTCACAGCACCGAGCCTGCTGGAGTTCAAGAAGGATTTGGCCAACACTCTCAGACATATGGTCTGATTTTTGGGTGGTCCAGGAGATGAGAAAAGGAGTGTTAGTTAGAATTACTTAAACGAACGCATAGGTCTGTCACTTAGAACTGGAAGAAACTCTGGACCAAACAATGAGTCCCTCTCCAGGATTCTTGCTGTGTCTGGCAGCTCGGCGTTCTGCGAGTTCCTTTATTGGGCATGTAATTGGGCATTGCTATGTAAATATGGCAGTGGAGCTGTATTTGGAGTTCCCAGGCTAATAACGCTTGTGGTGCCTTAGCACTTTTCTTGGGGACTAAACTGGCTGTGTGAAACTTTTTAAATCACTGAATGATGCTTGAAAACCTATTATGCCTTCCATTTTAATAAGTAAAATCAAATTATTCTCTGACTGCAAGAGAAAATAATATACTTAAAAGATGAGTAAATTTTATTAAGTGCATTAAAGCTTTGACTACTTTATTTCAAAAAGCGATTGATGTATCAAGATTCTTACCCCACTCTTTTTTTTTTTTGAAATGTTTTTCAAGTAGAAATGTTCTATACTATTTGTCTTTTCTCTCTTTCTGTTTCCCCATAACTCTTAGAGCTGTGTCATTGAGTCTGTTTAGTAACACTGTGGTCATTGTGACTGTTAGGTGTCATTTACTTTGAATGAAGAACTTGCAAGCATCAATGATATTGGAGGAAAACCTGCTTCTGTCAGTGCACCAAGGGAACATCCTTTTCTTTTGCAAAGCGTGGGAGGACAGACCTTAACAGTGTTCACCGAAAGTTCGGCAGGTAAGGTAGAATTTGTTACAGTCCTAGTGTACGTGATTTCAATAAACTGGATGCTGAAAAGGCCAAAAGACTCAGAATAAATTTTGGCTTTGTTTTGTGGTAATCTGCATATGTATCACTGTTGTTTTTGTGTGTTATCTCGTACATTTCACCTGTGGGTCTGCTGAACAGAGCACAGAGTGCAGTACATTATGCGTTCCCTTTTAGAGTTTTCACTGGAAAAAGTGTTTTTGTGTTCCCATGTGCTTTTGAGGTGAAATAATGCATTTTCCCCTTGATCTCTACTGTGAATTTAGTTTTATAAAAAGGATGGTTCTTCCTCTGTCCGGTTGATCAGGTCCATTTTAGTAAGAAACACACCCGTTCACCACATGTTCTTAAAATATAACTGTGGTTTAAGTGTATTAAATCTTACAAGGTCATGTTACCAAACACTGCAGAAGTAAGGTTACCATTTTTCTCACTGGATTCCAGTTGTTTGGCCTGCCTGAAGTACAGTTCAGTAGCTGAATGAGTGATTAGGATGTTCATGATAACATGTCCTAAATTGCATGTTAGATTTAAGGTATGTGGTAGTGTTACAGTGTGCAATATGCTCAGCAGACTGCCTTGCATACAAGTCCCACGTGTTGTAGGGTTTTCAGCTGAAATTACATGGTCATGTTTTGGATGTTGGAGAGTGAAGGAAAGTAAGATGTCTGCAGATCTTATCTTACTGTCTGCAGAAGGTATCTCAGTTTCAGGTACTTAGGTTTTGGTTTCTTCAGGAGACATACAATAATTTTTAATACTTCTGCCTTCTGTGGGGCAGCAAACTCTACAGTTTGATTAGCTTCTGATGGTTTCACGTTCATAGGCTGGCAGGTAATTGCTGTGATGGCAGTGTGATGCTTTATCAGATAAACAAGGGGGGAGAATCATAACATGCAGGACAGAGATAGAATACTCGGTACGTTTGGCCAACTCCTTTTTAAAATCTATTTTACAGATGTAATGGCTGATAGTAAGGTATAAGGAGCTCGACTGTCACAGTTGGGCTGGAAATATAAGCTCTTAACGCTGCAACTCAGGCACTTTTCAGTTGCTACCCCTTTCTCTGAAACTGATTTAATCTTTTCATTGTTTTTTTCACTTGAAATATTTTATTTTCAGGTGCATAACATGCAACACATAAATACTGTTTTTTATAATTTGCAGATTATATATGTGGAAAGAGATAGGGAACAAGTTTTCATGGACCTTGTAAGCATTTCAGTTGTACTTCGTGTTTTTTTTTTTGTTGTTTCTCTGTGCCCTGACCTCCGAACGCTTGAAAGAAGAGAGCTATTGCAGGTGTGTAGCATTTGCATTCCAAGATTTTTGCATGTTTGCTATCTTGTGGTATTTTGTTTTCCAAGACACTTTTTAATACAAAATACTTCTTCCAAAACCTCTCATGGTAACTTGAATGACTGCAGTGACTGCAGCTTAACTTGAATGCGGAGTATTTGGCATCAGTTATAATGAAAGTCATTAGACTGTGATAGCTAGAAGATGCCTCTTTATTTCTGTTTTACTGTCTGTAATGCCAGTGTCTTGAAACCTTTAGGTACTTAGAAGCTGTTCTATTTTTACCTGATCAATGAAAAGCTTGGCATTTCTTAGCAACTCGAAAATGTTATTCAAGGACTGATCTAGTGAGTAGAGTAGAAGTTATAATATTAATCAGGAGCAAAGGGAGTTTATTGAAGTGAGAAATGTTTGGAGTAAAGCACTGAATAAGCATAGAACCTGTCAAAGTTGTTTTTGTTTGAGTTTAGCAAGCATGGCATGCAGTCAGTGAGTTTTCAGGAAACTGTGTTAAACTGTGTTGCTGTTGTGTTAAAGCTGGTATTGGCAGTACAGTCAAAAACAAACGTTAGCGTACTTTTCTTTCTTGATTTTGTTTGTAAAAATGAACGTGACAAATATATCCCAAATTCCAGCCTGGTTGCTTACAGACACCATGTTCCTGCAGCCACTCTTGTCTTGGAATGTGCATCTCCAATATGTTTTGAGCTCCGTGGCCAATTTCAGCAGTGTGGAAACAGGTGTCTGAAGAGTGGAACAAAGCTGTATGGATATACTACCCAAAATAAAGGCTGCTAAACTATTTGATGCCAGAAAGTCCACATGGAAAAGAACTGTTAAAGTTGTATCAGCCATGGAAAAAGACTCAGTAAAAGCTTACACCTCTTTACACATCAGTCAACCCACAGTAAGATGCAGTCATAAGTAATTGAAATGCATTAATTCCTATTCTCATAGACCAATGCTTGTTTTCAAATTATAATTGGCGTATTTTTGTGGAAAGCGTTGGTGATCTTGCTGCTCTGTCTTTTACTAAGTGCACTGTATTATGGATCTGATATGCCAGCTTGAACCATGGTCCAAAGATTAAGCTGGTATAGAACTGCAGGTGGCATTTCTGATGTTGTATCTGCAAGGATGTATTTGACGAATAAAGTGGGTGAAATATGGACAAAAAAGTGCTTTGTGCACTTTTGTTCTAAGTCAATACCTTTCTTGAGGACTGAACTCAAGATTCCCTCCTAAAATGGGGGGAAATTCATATAACAGTTGGATTTCTTTTATAAGGAGTGGTTTTTTTTGTATTATTATTTTATCTTTCTGGAGGACATTAAAATCCCTAAGATCTTTTACATCTGCTATCCTTATCTACTGACCATCTTCACCCAGAGGGTGGTCGGGCACTGGGACAGGCTCCTCAGGGCAGTGGTCACGGCACCAAGCCTGTTGGATTTCAAGAAGTGTTTAGACAGTGCTCTCAGACATATAGCCTGATTTTGGGTAATCCTGTTTGGAGCCAGGGGTTGGACTCGATGATCGTTGTGGGTCCTTTCCAACTTGGGATATTCTATGATTTTTCTGATTCAGAAAATGAATGAGTGATGCCAAAGTTTGCTTCTGAAATCTTCAGTAATCAGAGAAGGTACTGCAGGGAGTTCACCCATCTGGCCATTTCAGCACTTCACGTTGACTTATCTGGCCACTTAGAGCAAGCAAAAGAGATGAAACTTAACAAGTAATTTAGTATTTTCTGCATGGTGTGATCTCCAGATTGCTGAATGGGTTTCCTGGGGTTTTTATTTTGTCTTAATCACAACTGGTTGTAATACCTGTTGTAGTTGGAAGAAATCCTTTCACTCTTGCATTGCAAATCTCTGCATCTTTGGCAGTCCCCAATTAGTTAATGGACGGAAACAGGCTCTTCTGAGGTGCCATTTGTTACGTCCAAACTCTAATGAATTGCAGTTTCTTATCTTCTACTGCATGTACCAGATCTGAGCTAATATAAAGTGGATTCCATCCCAGATACTGCTGAAAAATCTGGTCTGTGCTTTCAAACACAGCGCACTTTCTGTGTAAACTAACTCTTTTTTTTTTCTCCCGTTTCTTTTCTTTTGCTATTTGTGTATTTTGAAACAGCTCTAGTGAATTATAGGGAATAGCAATATGCATTCAAAAGTACTGGTTGCAAAACAGCACGTTCAGCTGCTGCCTGGACAGCTGCGAGGAATGGTTGCAGAGCAGTTGTTTTGGTCCAGGTTAGGAGCAGATGCCCGTTTCCCAGAAATGATCCTTGGCTGATCTTACGAAGCCTCATTTTCTCTCCCCAGCTCCTTTGCAGTGCTGTTTGCATCTGCGAGACGTTGCGGAGTCTGCATTGCCAAGCAAATCACCGAGACCTGCAGCGGTGTTCCTGACGATCAGTTTAGCACAGCTAGTGGGAAGTGTGGCTTCTGTGGTGACTGCAGAGGGATCCGAAGCACAGTTGCCTCTCGCTGTCTAGGTCTTGCCGTCTAGGCTGATTTCAGTATTATTTTTGCATTAGCTATGAACTACATTCTGTTCCATAAACATCACCATATGTACATCAACAGTTGCTATGCAACAATGCTATTTGTGCTTCCAGTCATTTTAGCTTATCTTTGTCATCAGCTATCACAGTTGTAATTTTTTGGGCGGGAGGAAAGGAGGAGAGCATTTTGCATATATTTCAGTGTTCTGTATCGAACAAAATGAATTTTTCGTGTGTGTATGGCTAAGAACTATTTAGGGGCAGATCATGAACTTGATATGGGATATGTTGGATGAAAAGTGTTTTTTTGAGCTTCCTACTGGCACTCACCCTGGCATGAGGAAGTGGTGTAATTTGACAGTGTCTGTCTTGGTTGAAGAAACGAGAACATGCTTTTGTTAAACATTTAACAGCAAACTTTTCTGGTTGTGACTATAAACTGATTCCCTTAACTGTTTTAATTGCCTCTTGCTTATTTTTTCTGTCAGCAGGTAGTTCAGTCTTGCTGGCTCTTAATACAAATAAATGCAGCTACGTTACAGACGATGAGAAAAGTTTCATACTGAGTTGTTTT
Source organism: Anser cygnoides (assembly GCF_040182565.1). NCBI lineage: Eukaryota > Metazoa > Chordata > Aves > Anseriformes > Anatidae > Anser > Anser cygnoides. The sequence goes on from NC_089873.1 coordinate 181,587,649, forward strand.
TTGGGGAAACGTGTTACTAATGTGACATGGGAAAACACAGACCTTGGCAGGCAATTGCATCCCTACTGTAAAGGACTGATGGATGGATAGAAGGATTTTATGCCGCAGGAAAAAATAGTGTAAGATATTTCTGTGAAGTTGGGTGAGATGACTCATTTTATTGAAGTTTTGAATACATATTCACAACTCCCCCTTCATAAGTGGGATTGCCTTGATGCTTATTTTAGTGATGTTAAATTCCTTCGTACTTGCCCCGACTCACTGCTGTTTGAGTAAAATGTGTTTAGAGAAATCCGTGAAGTGACAGGATGACGGGCAGACCTTTGGTTCTTTCCGAGAAGCATTCGTGCATGGACCGTTTCGCTGTTTCGTGCTTCACGGAAGATCGCTGGCTCTTAACATGACATTCTTGTCTAGTTTTCTGTGTCTTCCTTCTCTCCTTTCAGAATCTCATTTCATGAAGTGCAACTTTTTTTTGGGTAATGCCGTTCAATAACACAGATGACTCTGCCTGTATACCAGCTCCCGGATTCCCACTGCCCTCCAATGTTCTCCTCTTGTTTGTTTTGTTTTAACACAACTGCTAATGTGAAAGTCCCCTTTTTGGGCTGGTACGTGAATCATGCTTACTGTATGGCTTACAGTGCGTGATTGTATTCCAGTGAAAATGATTATTCAGAGTTGGAATTTTTGAACTACCAGACGTATCTAGCCATTTAAAGGGGAGAAATGGCTAATAAAAATTTTGGAAAGGTGTTTTTTTCTTTCATTAAAGTAGTTACTGCTGTAATTACATTTAATTATTTCCATAGTACTCAGAATCTTGACGTCTTGCGATTCTACTTCCAATCTTATTAGATGCGTGTTTGACTCTTCACATTTTTCATCAAACTGTTATTTGGGAAATAAATGCCCTCATCTGCTGCCTTAGTTCTGCCTGGTCAGGAGTTTTGGCACATACCTGTGTACCTCAGCAGCACTTTCTGATCGCCTCTATTTATTTGGGCTGTCACTTAACACATATTCCAGACTCCAAAGTGCTTTGTGGTCTTACTTGATGCTTCCTCGTTCATTTATGTACTTCAGTCTTTTATGGACTGGCTGGAGAGTATTCAGGTAACAGCAAGAGAGGAAAACCTCTTGGCAACCCTAAGATCAAAAGAAATACAAACAGCCGCTGCCTTTCAGGTCTCTGGCATTTTTGCAAATTTCAAAATATCTGTGAGGATCACAGAGAAGATGCAACCATCATCAGAAAAACAGAATATGTGACTTGAACATATTTACAGACTATTTACAGACTGCAGTTTGACGGGTCAAGATTTCATAGGTATTATTGTGACATATTGTCCATTAAAAAGCAAGGGTGACACTTAGAGCATCTGTCTTCTCCATCTCTAAAAAATGGAAATATTTGCATACCAGCATTGTGAGGATTAGCAAATTAATGTAAAGTGGGTTCAGCTGGTTTTCAGGGGTAAGCTAATTTTCTTTTCATTTTTATTACTAAAACTATAGACTGTTAATTCCTGTGCAAACATAAAGAATTGTTTTGAGGATATAATGCACAGAGTGTATGGAATGTTAGAATGGATTTAGCATGGTGAGAGTAGAATTGGCTTTCTGCCAATTTCAGTGACTTTACATTACTTTGTTCCTTTGCAGTCTCAATGACGTACCTGTGGCAAGGGGAAAAAAAGTCAAGTCCTGTTGACATTTATCTGGGAATCTTGCATGTTGTAGAGGAGGCTGGGCAACTGCAATCTGCACTGATAACATACTAAGTAGACATAGTACAGCTGCCTTTAACTTCTTTGTGCTATTCATACTCATAGAATCATAGAATCATACTCAGAAGATTTTTAAAGCAGAGACCCATGACCCAGTCACAACAAAAACAAATTGTCTAATGATGAGGGGAAAAAAGCAATTTTTTTTGTAAGGCTGAATTTTTATTTTTATTTTTGTCTCTGTTAAAGGCAGATTCACCTGCTGCATGCAGGCAGACATGCTCACTCCTGTAGACATGGTACACGTATATTGTTATTTGAATCAGAGATGAAATTAATTTTTAAGTGTGATGGCTTCTTATGCAGGAGTTATGGTTAGGTGGCAAGTCTTTCATTAAAACAAAGTCAAAAAGAAACAGAAGCAGTATCTGAATTTTAAAACTATCTCAGCCCAGTTAAGGGTTTATGTCTCAGTATGTTTGCCTGTTTTTCATTAAGCTCTTTTTGCTTGTTAGATAGGTTGTGAATGTTTCCATAACTAAGTTAAAATTGAGGTCGAGTTACTGGGTGGGTAATAACGTTACGCTGTAAATGTGCCAAATACACTCAAAAAAGTAAGTCAATGAAAAAATACGTGCTTTTCTTCAAACGGGCAGTCCTGCATGTATGTCTGGAAAGTTACCAGGGTTTTTAACTCACTTAGTGAATGCTTATGGGTGGGAAGAGGCCACATAGGGATGTTTTCTGAGCGCGAAGAGACATGCCTTCAGCTCCTAGGACTTAACAACAGCCACTGTTCAGGCAGAGAAAAGGAGCATCGCGCAGATCCTTCTTTTTGCATTAGTCCCCTGGCTGTCAGCCTTTTCAATGAGAAAATAGGGCCATCAGCCATGAAAGCCAGCAAGAACCAGTGGCATGAAAAAGGTTTTGTAAAACATTTCGTGTTTCCAAGTTCTGTTAATACCCAGCCTGTAAATGGCAGAAATGATCAAACTAACAACTCAAAAATTTCTCTCCGGATTATAGCAATAAGTTTTTCTTGCCTGTGAGTAAATTGTCCGTAATGATAGCTGTGACACGGCTGAGTTGGAAGCAAAAGACAAGTATATTTTACCATTTTTAACTGTATTGCAGATAAGTAAAAATGTTCTTCTTGTTCTCTACCTTACAAGAGGTGTAAAAAGAACAAATAATAGGAGAAGCAGTTGAACTTGAGGTTGGGAAATTTATGTAGGAGTTTATCTATAGGACTTTGTAGGTGTTAGAACTTGGTTTACCAAAATACATCCATTGGCTGCTGTCTCTTGAAAGGCTGGATTGAAATTTAATGCGGAAAGCTGTTCCCGATTTTCACTCTGCCATTCACCTGAGCGATAAGCCACTTGGCAACATGTGTCTTATTTTCTTTAACGCATACTTTCATATTCTCTGTGAAACAGGATGTTTCTGATTTTATATATTATTATATATTTTTAATATATTTTATATATTATTATATATTTATCTGACAAGTCTGGCTATAGTACCATCTGAGGGCCAGTGATGAGAAGGTAAAAAGATTGAAAAAAATAAGTCCTTTTGTGATCTAGAAAGCTGCAGAAAAGCTAGAGAGCAGGTTGTCCGTGTTGAAAACTTGTCTAGTGACAAGCATGTTCTTTTGCAGAACTTTGTTTTTTTTTTTTTTAAATATACAAAAATGATACTCATTTGTCTACAGAGACTGGTAAGATAAATGGCCATTGTTTATTACTGAAGCATAATCCTACAACTGATTTTTCTATAACTGCATAACTTCATTTGTGCAGAGCTCAATCAGAGGTGTAATGGAGTTTATCTCATTTAAGAGTTTGGGTACTAAAGGAGACTTTTTGTTGCTCTGTGTGGTAATTTTTTCTTCAAAAAGCATTTATAAACATTAATCAAACCCAGTAAGTGTGGTTTTTATCCTTCTTTGCTTTGCAGCCCAGTTTTTAGTTGTAATTTCAAATAATCAACAAAGAAACATTATGTTTCCCTTTTTGTTCATTTGTGTTTTGTTTTTTTTTTTTTCCAGAAGGCCAATCAGACGAAAAATCTGAAAGCAGCAGTGCTGGTGAGTGTGGACACTTTCTCTGAAACACTTAAGTGATGACTTATAACTGCAGCTTTTCAGTTTTACTTTCCAAGAAATTGGTAGCTTAAAAAAAATGGTTCTTTTTGTTATATTTCTTGGGCAGTGTCATAAAATTGACAAACAACTTAATAAACTGTATGCTGTAACCAGAAGCTTAAATTATTAATATTTTTTATTTTAATGGAAAAAACAGAATTATGAAGGAGAGCATTAGAAATGTAATGTTCTTTAGAATGTCATTATGGATTTTTATTTGGTGTTTCTCATCTATTTTTTATGTTCATTGACTCTCATATTAGTTTGGTTTCTTTCCTCTTGGTTGGAAAGTTTGTAGCCAATTTCCAAATCTTTGTTACCTGATTTTAATTGCATAGGCTCATTGCTCAGAAAAATAGTGTTCTCGTATTGTACTTTATTCAAATTTTCTACTGCTTGCAAAAAACTTAAAAATTCTTTGGAAAGAGTCAAAGAAAAATTCTTAGTTCACTTGTGTCACCTACCAGTCACGTGTTAGTCAGTCTAACAATGTCTTAAATGCAGTTAATACTTCTAAGGGTGCTTCCCAAACTGTAGTTGCTCTAGTAAAAATGGTTCTTTGCACCGTTCAAAGAAGTAAATTATTATTTTTTTTTAATGAAATGGTCAACATGCTTCTATCAGATAAGATATCAGGCAGGCTTAGGAATGTTAAGATTTCGTTTTAGGTCTAAGCTAGTCTGAGCAGGCTTCCTTTACAGCGAGGAGGAAGGAGACAGCTCCGTAAGGCATCTTAGAATGAGACAGGTAGGTGCAAGTGCAATTCCCCAGCAACTGAAGCAGAGCTCTCTTGGGGCTGTGTGATCCTAGGCTGCTCCCCTCTCTTCTGCTAAATCCTGTGGGCTTACATTACTGAAATTGCCTGGTGTTACATGACAGTATCAGAATCTTAGTGTCAAGTAGCATTTAATAAAAATTCCCTTTTTTGCTTTTATGAAAGATGTTTCAAAAATATCACTAATGTACTAGCACGAATAAGCACCAGGGTAAGCAAGAGCCTGTGATCCTGGGAAACTAGACACAGCTAATGTAAAACACATAGACAAATTTCAGGCTTGTTAGCAGAAGGATTACCCGTGATGCATGCAGATTAAATAGTACTGGCACTTGTAAGTAGTCGTGGCAGAGACAGTAGATGGACTAGAAAGAGTCTTATACCCCTGCCCTTCTTAAAAGCAATTCCTAAATATAAGTCTAATGCTAGTGGCCTTTCAAAATGTCTTCTGGAATGTATTTTTTCATACACTGTAATATGGAGATGCCTGTTTCTTCTGTGTGTTGTTTTTTTTTTCATGTATTTGACTTTTATTTGAACTGCATTTCAGTTTCAGCTGATGCCAAAAGTGTATACTTCCATCTTTTTTTTTAAAGGAATTCTTTTTAACATTGAGATGCTTTTTATTGTAGTGGCTTAAGCATGTCAAAAGATTTATGACTAGTTTTAGAAATGTTATATCTATATCCTCCTACTGAATCCAAGGTATATTTCTAGCTTGCAGTTTTCCCCATTGTTAGAACCTGTTCCCTCTGATTATATGGTAATAGTGATGTGACTTTAAGGTGATGAAGGGCTACTTTCTAGAGATTAGTATTTTTGTACCACTTGAACAATGAGACTCACTGATGTGGGATGTCACATTTTAAGCAGATCTTAAGAGTTTAACTTCTGAAATGAGTCAGAATTTTAATATTTATATTGCATTTCTCTGCTGTTTTTTTCATTGTAGGCATGTGTGCGTGTTTTTGCTTGGCTTTGGTGGTTTTTTTAATTCTGTTTTGCTTTGGTTTTGCATTTTGAATGATTGAGTTGTCTTCTCTTCACTCTTTCTGTCTCCTCCAAATTGTAGAAGATGACCACATGCTTAGTTGTTTGTACTTTTGCTTCAGTCAGAAGAATGAGCTACTGTATGCTGGGCACTGTTTAAATACACTGACAAGATGAAGCACCAAGCCCATTTCATGGAATTAAGCTGACTGGGGACTCAGCTTCGAAGTGATGTAGTTGGTTACACTGTGGCATTTAAAGGAAGACCCTTAGCCATCAGTTACAATTATTTGTTTAGAATTTATTTACTTTTTTTCCTCAAATGCATCATGAAAGTTGGATGACCTTTCCCCAACTACCTTTCAAGTAATTCAGCTTACTGAGGGCTCCATTTCACTGCTGATCATCTTGGCCCACGATAAATATTTTTGAGGCAAAGATGATGTCTTTTCTATATTTATTTAGCGTTTTAGAGTAACGAGGCTGCTTTTGGATATTACTGTGATGAAGTTTATGTGTAGTTAGAAAGTAACATGAAGAAATGCTCTGATTTACCTCTTTAAACTGTTCCCACATATTTTACATTAGGAGGGTACTACCTTCAGAATTTCTCTTAAGTTATAAATCACCAGTATTATGTATGGTATTTGCAATAACATTTATCATTGGACCAGCATTGCCACAATACTTCATACCATATGGAGGGAGACAACGTGATACTGGTTCAAACCAGAGTTCACATACCCAGCATCCTGTCCTCAGTGGTGGCCGGGAAGTCTTGAGAAGAGTAAAAGAACAATGCAAAGCATAGCGATGCCTCCCCAGAGTACTTCTTCCAGTCTTTAATGATTTGAAGGTCAGAGAGATGCAGAGCCAGGGGTAATGGTTCTTCTATTTAATAGGCAGGCCTTCATGGATTTTTTCTTCCGTGAAGTATCCCTGTTGGTTTTTGAGCCCATGTAAACTGTCGATATCCATAATACCTTGAATGATGGTAAGGTTACAGTCAAAATATTCAGGAATTAAGATATAACATAAACAAAATAAGAGCTCCTTCTGCATATGCAGTTTGATAATTTGAGATCACTTTTTCCATACAGAGATCCTTAGTACATGTGATAACACTGCTCAGGGAGCCAGCCAGTGCTGGGTTTTGTTGAGTGTAAAAGGAAGGAGCAAATAAGGTGTCAGCTAAAGGAACAAGAAATGAGAATTGGCTCTGCTTTTTCCTATGTGATGCCAAGCAGCAGCATGTACTCTCTGAACAAATAATTTAAATCCAAACGTGTGTATACAGTTCCTGTTTGCTTATGGCTTCTCTTGCACCTACCCGTAAGTGCTGTCAGTGGTGACAGAAGCTGTGAAAACCAAGTGTTTATGCCACTTAAAGTCTGACCTACCTCCCCTCACCCCAAAGTAAAAATACCCAGAAGCTGCTGCCCTGAGCCTGTGTTGTCTTTTAAGAATGGTATGGTAAAGAAGTGTGTTCTTAGTGCGCTTATGCACTGTCCTTGTGGAAGCAAGTTCACTTAAAGTTGCACAGCCAGCAATTAGTATTCTAATATAATACATGTAAATATGATATATTTCATATTATAATGTTGCCTAAGCTTTGAGAACATCATTTTGAAAGCATAGTATTTCTTTCATAGGGGTGTGTGTTTGTTTCAGCTATGTACACAGACCACAGATGCATATTTTTCTTCAAGGATGTGTGTATCAGCCACCGTTACGTGTCCTGAACCTGCTTCTAGCCAATTGCACTCCTATTCTGTATAAATTTCCTCTCTTAAAGTCTTTGACATGAGTTGATAGCAAATAGGGCCATCAGTACTTAACAAGCTTTAGGACAAGGTGTTAGTCATCTCTTCCCCTGTACCTGCTGGTGAGTAATACTAAAGCCTTCTAGTGAGAGGAGAGGAACTGCTGGGACCATTTCTTATTTGATTTTGGGTAGAAGGAATAAATTATCTGAGATACTGCAGACGGTGGAGCATGAACCTAGAATTAACATTTTGCCCACTGCGAATGTACGCGTTTGGCTGCAGACACAAGTATGTAATGCTTGAACTGTCTGTAGATCGCTCTTGCTTCATTTTTCGGTGTCACGACAAAGAATTTCAGGTATTGATTATACATACGTTGGTATACTTAAAATTCAGTGTAAGCACTTTGCTTAATGCTGAACAGCATTGCAGTGAAGTCAGCAAGTTTTTGTTAAAGGCACAGAGTTCTTATGGTATGACGCAACTGCATGAAGCTGCAAAGCGCACACTTGATTTCATCCTCTTCAAAGCAATTAACGTATATTAATTGTACTTCTAAAGCAAAATTTAACTAAGGACAGAAATGATCATCAGGAGGAGCAGAGCAGTAATTCTTAATTTGAAAACTAGCGCAAATCTCAGTGTTGAAGATAATTACAGAATCTGCCATTTTCAAGCTGCAGAAAGAGTTTTTGTCTTGGAAATTAAACTTTTCTGTTGGCAGATAAATGCAACAAAACTTAAATAACGGACTTCTTGGTAGTATTCCAGGAGTCGTAATCAGTAATGCGGCTCCATTTGTTGCTGTTAAAACAGATAAAGACGCAACCATTCCTGCGTTATGGTATGTGTAGTTGAAGGCTATCATCCTGGTTATAATAGATAGTCTGGAGAATTAAGGAGGGTGCACTGGTAGAACAGCAAAAAAGGACCTACAATTTAATGTAGGTCAACACTAATTGGAACTAATTTTTTTAAGAAACTTGCATAAATATTGCCATTAATGTCTATTTATTTTAGAATACTGTATGAATATTCTAATATTTGCTTGACTGAGCAGTCCTGATGTATTTAGCTTGCAGTCATCTTTCTTTCGATTGCATTTATGTTTTGTCTCAATAATAATCCATTTTTTTAAAAAAGAAACTAAAGAAAAAAGTCATGCATCCTGTGAAGTGCTTCACGGCTTTCAGTACAGGCCCGTAATTTTGCCATGCAGTCTCTATCCTGAGAACAGAATCACAGAGTTGTAGGGGCTGGAAGGGACCTCCAGAGCTCACCGGGTCCAGCCCCCCTGCCAAAGCAGGTTCCTTAGAGCAGGCTGCCCAGGTAGGCGTCCAGACGGGCCTTGAATATCTCCAGAGAAGGAGACTCCACAACCTCCCTGGGCAGCCCGTCCCAGTGCTCCGTCACCCTCACCGTGAAGAAGTTCTTTCGCATGTTGGTGCGGAACTGCCTGGGCTCCATTTTGTGGCCGTTGCCCCTTGTCCTGTCCCCACAGACCACTGAAAAGAGGTTGCCCAAATCCCTCCATCTCCCACGCGTAAGATCTTTGTGACTCTCAAGGAATCCCAGGAATTTCAGCCATGTCTGGGGTTGCAGATGATGACTCCACAAGTTGTTTTTTGTCTTCTGTGAGGGATTTTGCTGCTTATTGGAGTTCACCCACCTACCAGCACGATCGCATCGGGTGTGCTCCATCCTCAGCCTTTTGCAGTGCTACAGGGACTAAACCAGAGCCTTGAGTGGTCGCGGATCAAAGGGGCAGAGAGAGATCTCATGCTTGCTGCTGTGGCCAGTACAAGGCTGGTGTGTAGCAGCTGTAAAGCTAGCAGGAGGCAGTTTCAAATAAGAGGTGGTTCTGCGCTCAGAATGTAATTAAGCTATTGAATTGCCTGCCAGAGGATGTGTACGTGAAGATGAGGTATGCTAAAGGCTTACAGGGCTTTAGAGGAGACCACAGAGGTACTGAAGGGCAGTAAGGCTGAGAAGACGTCTGGTTTGAGAGAGCCCAAGCCCCAAATACCTGGTAGCTGGACATGTGTCTAGGGTGAGAATCATGTGTTTGCTCTGTCCTCAGGCCTCTTGGCGGGTATCTGCTTTCAGCCACGGTGCTGGGATCCAGATGCTGATCTGACCCAGTATGCCTGATTCCCAGGCTCTGCCTTTTTTTTTTCCTGTTTGTTTTTTTCCAGTTTATCTAGGTGTCCAGTGAGCACATTTTCCTCCCAAGTCTCTGCCTGAATTTTTAAGTAATGGGCTTGTGATAAGCTTTAATAATCTTTTCTTTTCTCTCCCTACTTACCACGAAGTGCTTATGCCATTTTGCAGTGAGGAAGAAGAAACTCTGCATAGCTTAGTAGCCTTAACCACTTAAATTAATGAGCAGGTTCAACATGGATGTAACTTCTGAGGGGAAAGGCAGTGAAGGCAAAGCCAAGAGCAGCCCTTCTAAGGCTGTGCGTAGTCACTCACCTCTACCTTAGCTAGCAGCAGATGCGAGAGCACAGGAGACTGCAGCACAGTAGGACCTCAGCTTTCTGTGTGCCTGAGTCTGGGAACAGTCTAGCAGAGCTCATTTGGTGCTTTCCCAGAGCTACAAGGCTTTTCCAGCCCCAGCATCTTGCCGACAGGAGCAGTGTGTAGCTGTGCACATTGTCTTCCACATGCAGGTTGTCTTGGGAATTTCTGCACCGTAATCTGTGGGCAAGCCCTGAAACCCTCATCTGTGCACCACAGAAGAGTATTATCCAGGTGGATTTTTAATGTCCTGTGAGAAGGCATAAAGCAGTTTATATGTTAGATTTCTGCACTGTAGGGAAAGAACATGACTTGCTATTCATTTTAGAAAATGTGTAGGAAATATCACAGGATCTGGCAGTGCTGCCGGCCTTAGATGAAGTCAGCTGGTAACCTGAGAGTGCCTTTTTCTCTGTTTAGCTGATTCTTATCTGCCTGGCTTGCAGGACCTTTAATTTGTTTCCTATGAGATTACCAGGTTCAGATTGAGGAAAATGTACTGCTTTATCCCTAATGCTTGCCAAAGGCTTTATTTAAGTAGGAAAGAGGCAATAAACGACTGGGTTTGGTGTTACAGTTGCTTATTCTGTTTACGTTTTTTGATGCTTAGGCTGTTCATTGCTAGTTTGTTTGCTTAATTTTTCCTTCCTAATTGAGAGAGTCTGTACCCACCTCTGACCTGTTGGGTTTTTTATTCATCTGTTCACTGTGGTACAGAATCAAGAACCTTCTTTGAGTTAACAAGCAGCTTTCTGTGGAGCTACAGGAGTAGCTTTATAGCTTGATATTTTTCCGTTAAATAAAAAAAAATGTATCTTTCCATTCCTCTTATTGCTGCTGCTGAAAAAAAAAAAAAAAGAAAATTGTCCTTCTGAAATGTGACGCACGAAAAGCCAAAAGAGAATTATTAATAGTAGTAATTTCAAGATAATTAGACTTAGTTATTTGTGTTGTTCAACCTCACTGCTGTCCTGTGCCTTCTCCATCAACCCAAGGCCCCGAGGTGACAGTCACTCTCATGGAGTCCTTCTACCCTCCTCGGCCCTGGTGCTCAGGTATCATGAGCTGTCTCACTGCACTGCCTCCTCCCAGCCCTCGCTGCTCGGGCAGCCTAGCACCTCAAGCTCTAGCAGCCCCCGTGGAGCCTCATCTTCCTGGAGCTGCAGCTTTCCCTTGCAAGTGGCCTTGGATTTTAAAACCCGTTGTCATCTCCTTGGTCTTTGGTCTTCATCTCCAAAAGCTCCTGCAGCTGGTGAGGTGCCACCCTCCCTAAAGAGGATGCTGGTTCTTCTTTCGGTGTCAAGAGGGTGGTGGTAGTGGAAGTATCCTGGAAAAGCATAGGGATCTAGGTTTTCAGGTAACTGAAATAATGCTTGGAATGGAACTCTAGGAGCCCCCTTTCAACGTCCAGAAAGATTGTGGGTTCCATGAATGCTCCATAAACCTATTGTATTCCCAAAAGGTGTAACACCAGTAACCAAGGCAATGCTGTACTTATTTCTAGCATTATCACAGGTTTACAGACCTTCAGAATGGCTTCATTTTTAACTCATCTTCTAATTGCTTGGTTTTTAAACCTCAACGTGCTGAACTTGCCTGTCTCCGTATAATAATGTTTTAAATGAGTGGCTGTTGTTTACGGCTATAATTATTGTACCAGTTTCATGAATGTTTTTGTTTCGGAAGCAGCAGAACAGTACTCCTTTTTGAAGCTTAAAATGAACAAATGTGGTGTTAAATGATAATGGCAATGATGTTAAGCTGTTACCAGTGCAGATAGAAACAGCTTTTTTTGTAGACTGTTGCTTTTAGCTGTGTGGTACTCCTACTACGTGCATTTTTAGGAGGAGAAGTCAACTGTCTAGTTCTGCAGGATATTATGCAATTTCTTTCAGAAAGAAAGGCAAGCGTGTTTTCTTTTTCAGAATGCTTGCTCATCCGAGTTCCTCAGGTGCCGTTATACATCTCCCTCCTACCGTCTTTGCCGTGCTGCTTATTTTCTGACATTTTATTGTGTGAATGGTGATTTAGAGAGGCAGTGTTTTGAGACACTGTTCTGTGTGATACCCCAGTGCATGGTACTTACAGAATGGCCATTTCAAAAGAAGTTGAAAACCGTAATATTTTCTGATCTTAAATGTCTTGTACCTTATCAATTGCTTTTGTTTCAACCTAACCACTTATGCAAGCCTATCTCTTCATATGAAGATACCTTTTTTTTTTTTTTAACTAGTAGTCACTTTCCTGTCAGTCTATGAATTCCTGCCCTGTGTTATAGGACAGGAGACAAGACTGAGGTTAGGTAATAGTTATTCATCAAAGATGAATTAATTCTTGCCTGAGAAAATGATGTTTATTTTATCATAGACCCAAATGAACCTGCCTCTCCCATCCCTGTTCCTCATTCATTATTTGAATCAGGACACCATGACCCTTCTACTTAAATAAACAAAGTAATGGATGAGGCACTTCCATTATTAAATTGCAATAATTCTTGCACGTCCTTATTCTGCTTGTATGCTAGCAGGGAGGGAACCTGAGTTTCTTAATGTCCTTCCATCTTCTTGAATGGAAACCTTGCAATGCTTGTAAGAAAGAGGTGAAAATAACAATGTCACTGATTGCTGCAAATGAGGTTGTGATTTTTTTTTTTTCCTTTTAGGATCTAAATAAATATTATCTATGTTAGTAAAAAGGTAGCCAGTTGTCACACAGTCATAACAAGTACAAATGCAAGAATACAGTTAAAAATGAGATGCAAGTATGTGGAAATGGTCAGTAAGGCAGTTCGGATGCTGTGAAACACTGGTCACGGGGCAAACAGGTACTGGCAGTAGGGAGATGAGAGCTGTAAGCTGGCCTTGATGCACAGCCTGCGTGTTTCGCAGCATCAAGGCTCTCTGTAGAGACCACTCTAGAAGTGGCTTGTGATGAAGTGACTGGCTCTAGAAGTCTCTGGGCAGTGAGCTGTTGGAGCCTGGCAGAATACTTCAGGGGAGCATCACATAGGTTTCTCTGCTTCCTATGTTTTTTCCTAGGCACCTGCTTTTGGCTACTGTCTTCTCTTACTTGCCTTCTAGGAGAGGGGAAGGTCAGAGGGTCAAAAATGGGAATCATGATCAGAGTTATGAAGACATGGAAACAGAGTTCACAATCACTGGGAATACCGGGCAAAGACAGATCTTAGCCTGACCTAGTGGAGCCACTGGGAGGTTTTGTCCTCACGTAGAAATAAACCAAATAGGTGATTACTGTGATAGCGTACTGCCAAGTGTGATAAAACAGCTGTTGCTTGCTCCTCCACCAATGGAAAGTATGGGCACGCAAGTGTGGGAGGAAGCAGTACAATGTGTGTTTTGATCAATTTAACATCAATGTATATGTTTTTTTTTTTCCCATGAGCAGTCATTCAGAGAATTCACAGGGGCCAGAAAGTTTTTCCTGCAGTGTGTGTTGATCACCCCTGCCTTCAGCTCCCTGTCCTTTCTCAATTGTCCACTTGATGGCCCTTTTTCTCACCCAGGAAAGCAGGCAGGGAGGCAAGTGGAGGTGTTCTAGGGTGAGAACAGATTGAAGCCCCTCCTTGGGGAAGGGGAAGTTACTTTTTATTCCTACCACCGCAATTGAAGGTAATTCACAGAAATTATAAAAATTATAGTTCCTACATGATACTTGCAGGGTTATACTGGTAAGTCATTGTGATTCAGCTCTTAATGAAAGAGGAATAGAAGTACTTGCATGTATATCGTATTCAACGTAATGTTGTTAAAACAGCTGTTAGTATTCCTGACTTAAGCACTTGATTTTGCACCTTTATCATTGTCATAGCAGTATTAAATATGCAACTTATAACTGTAAAGACAAGGCAGAAAAGGTAACCATACTGTTTAACTTGCTTCCTTTTCTGGCAACCCTACAGTGTTGTAACACAAGCACCCACCTGAGTGAACATATGCAAAATGTATTTGTTATATTAAATATTTATGGAGTGTAGAGGAAACATTATGGAAGCTTTATGTGGTCATTTTGTTTATATATAAAAGCAAGACACTGCTATCCTGGTTTGATAAATTATTCAAGTTTGTAGCTAGATCAAAGCATCTGATTGAACAAAACCACAAATACATTGAATTATATCAGCTACCATGCGAACTGGGAAGGGAATGATTTTGTTATCCTCATCTTCCTTCTGTTTCTGCTGTGTGATTCGAACAGCTGAGTGAGGTGCCTTCAGTCGGAGATAGCACACAAAAATTCCAAATCCTGCCACTTGTACAAACACATGGGTGCCCATGAGAATGGGAAAAGAAGTCAAGATTGAAATTGTTATTACAGCAGATGACTACGTGTGCCATAGACATCAGTGTTATTTACACAGAAATAAAAAAAAAATGTAGTGTAAAGTATTTAATGTAATTAATCACTGAATTTTAAATAACTAAAATAAAACAGTACCTTTTTTTTTTACATAAGAGTAGATATGTACACTTCTCACTTCAAAAATAAAAGAAAAAGTTTTCAAATGCTCTTTTTTTTTTGTAAATTAAGATGGAATTAGGTACTCTGAACCAAACGCCTGGCAAATGAAAGCCTTCCAGTAAATCTTGTAAGAATAACTACAGAATTGTCTTAAAAGATATTTCAGGTGTTTTGAATTTTACCTGTGATTACCAGCTTGTGAATAGCTTATATTCCAAAAGTGTTTCCTAGAACAAATGCAGAATTGTCAAATTCTCTGCAGCTTTTTCATGGGTGAAGTCATGCTACGGTGAGCAAGTGGTACTGCTTTCTGATACGACGGTGCTAACGGTTCCTAAGAGCCCAACTGAAAGGCAAGCAACCACAGAAGATTTTTATTAATTGTTTGGAATCGAAATTGATTTTATTCTTTTTTTTTTCTTTCTTTTCAACTGTAATGGCAATTTAAATCTCAGTCAAAAATTAATTATAACTGAAGGTTATAAGCAAAAGCATTTAAGTGAAAATGGATGATGTGACATCTGAGGAGCAACAGCCTCCTCCAGGCTTTGTGCTCATACAGGCTGTGTATTTGACAGCAGTGAGAGCATGCTTCTTTAAAACTTGGAGATTAGTTAAGAAGCTTGTTAAGATTGTCTTGTCACTTTTTTTTTTTCTCATTTAGAGAAATGAGTCCTAAAAGGGCTTTTCATGTCATCGTTCTGTGTGATGGTATTTCTAGTTCTTGTCCTAGGAGATCAGCAGGAACTTGAAATTCTTTCAGGTGAGCTTTCACATTTACTTTCTGCAGAAGCCTGAGAGATTGTTTTAGGTACAAGATCAGTGGTTAATGAGAATTTTTGAAGGCACCACTTCGAAAACAATTTATTGTGGTGTGTGGAAGGGAAGGAGGGAGGATCATGAAGTACACAGTGATAGAGTTCTAGCTTGAAGGGCCTAAGAGTATAAAAGAGGTGAGTATGTAAAGAATTGTATTTTCCTATAAATCTTTTGTAGATGGTTAATGTACATGGACAAACTCAGAGAAGTTCTGGGACATGCAAACTCTTCTTCAGTTTGCGTGCCTGAAATTTATGATGTGATTTTTAAATGGTTTGGGAAAGTTCCTCTTAAAAGTACGTATTTTCTGATCCTTAAGTTTGCAATGTAGAGAGGATAGAAAAGTTTATAGTTTCTAGTCTGTGGGTATTCTGGAGAGACTGGACTTCCCCACTTGATAAAATCATAGTGGATTGTTTTCCAGTCACTGCTGCCTGGTCTCCCTCTGTGAATTTATCTCCAGCAAGGGACCCAGTTACCAACAGTCATTGTATGTTACAAGTGAACTGGGGTTTCACATTGATGGATAAAGGGACATTGAGTTTGTATTCCCAGTCGCTATTACTGAAAATGGATTTGTTCCCTCTAAAAGCCAAGAGAAAATTGTTTTCAGCCTATCAAATGTTAGCTGTTTTCCTCAGTTCTCACTTCTATTATGGATTGTAGTGCATTTTACTTGGACAGTCTTCATGTTTATTCCCTTTTTTCTATATAAAATTAATATTCTGGGAAAGTTAAGAAACTGCTTGGTTGGATTTTCTGTCTTTAATGGTATTTTACTTGAATTTTGGTTTCATTTGAGCTGTGAGTGATGGTAGAGTCCAGTGACAGACAAAGCTTAAACTTTGAGTTAGTGCAGCTTCTTTTTGTGTGGCGTGTTGATTTTTCAGTCGGCTTTTGTGGAGTGACTGGTTTGTAATGCTTGCCGTTAAATTAGAGCTGTTCCGTCAAAGCTATTAAAACCTTGTTTAAAATATAAATTAGCAGATTTGATAAATTGTGAAGATGAGGAGAAAGAAGATATTTATTCTATTACTTATATTCATGCATCTTAAATGCCAGCAGGTGGTCTATTCAAAACTAATACTGCTAACTGCTTTTAGAAAGCTATTGTGCAAAGCAAGGGCTCTGTTAATTGCCTGTCTTTATGAACAGCAATGATTAGTAGAAAATAGTAACTTGAGCATTGTAGGATGTCATTATTGGAAGCCTGTTAATGTGAAACTTTATACCAAACATTTTTATTAGCCATCTGATAAATATATGTAACCGGAAAATGTAACGTTCTCTGCAGATTCAGCTCATTTCCCATAATAGAACTAATCCCTCCCCAGCATTATTTGTTGGTTTACATGGTTTAGCAGTTGTTGTTAATGTAGTAACACAGCTGTAAATTTGATTTTAAGTGAGTTGAAATAATTAGTTTAACTTTAAAATTGAGTTGATTAATTTTGAACCCTCTTTCAATTTCATGTTTTGGCAAATCCAGGACAATCGCATAAACACTAACGAACGTTCAGAAGAATTTATTCCATTTAAAATCCAGTCTGAGACTTGTTATAAGCAAAACAGATTTTAAGCCTGCCTGTTATATGAAAATACTCTCCCTACTGCTTAGCAGAGCAGTTAGGTGTGTGCGTGGTAGTCATACAAGTACACAAAAATCCAGCCAGACTCTCCGGCTGAAAGACAGCATGAAGAAAACATATTACAAATAGCATAAAGCATTCAATCTGTGTTTACAGTGGTTAGCAGATAATTTTTTTTATTAAATTCAGGCATAAAATTCTCATTCAGCTTTAAGTAAGCCAGAGATGGACGTCGTTATGAGATTTACATACCATTAGCTCACATTAACTGATTAGCAGCCGAGCTCTGTGGCACAGGGCTAGTTAGATACGATATTTGTGATGCCAGGACGCTGTAGTTACAGGAGGTTTGCTGGCTGCATGCTCGTTTCCTCTGCCTTTGCAATTACTTGATAAAATGAAGTGCATCGCTGTGAACAATAGACCCTTTCGAGCAATCCAGGCTGGTCAGCAGTCTAAATCCACATTTTAAAGCCGTCATAATAGCCTCAAACTTAAGAGTCTCCAGGGTGCAGACAAAGGTGTTGTCCTCCTTCAGCACAAGTCGTGTACCATTTTCAGACTTTATGAAGTATTTGAATTGGATAATATTTGAAGACACAGAAAACTCCTCTGGAAAGCCATCCAGCCTGCTTTTGGACACCAGTACGATTCGGGATTTAATTTTTGCTATGAAATCGGGAGCATTACAAAAAATCCTGAGACCCTGGGAACGGTCGTGGCTGTCAGTTATTTCCAGGAAAGTAGTCTCTCTAGACGCTAGCTGCTCCTTCTCCCACTTCGATTTCACTGCATCTGATAATACCTTAAGCTGAAAAAAATCTGCTTCGTGTGCCAAAAGTTGATTTTCTCGAAACCCTTCCGGTAGCAGAAGTTCTCCATTTCGTAGGAAGTTCAGAATGTGCCTGAAAAGGAGTCCATCTCTGTCTATGAAGTAATGTCCATCCGCATCAAAAGGGCACATTATCTTGCCGTTGATGATACCTTCAAGAAACGAGTCTGGATACTTGGTTAGCGTTTGTTTCTGTGTGATGTATAGATAGCCACCAACGTTCAGAGTAACCAGAGACGTTTTATAGTCCTTGTCTTGCTCCGAGCCTTCGGAGGCGCAGTGTTTTTCTTCAGATTCCTTTGCTCTTCTGTTTGATTTTCTCTCCATTATCGAAGCGAGGACAAAAAGCCAGCAATCCTGCTTTGTTCCTGTCAGCTTGAAAAGACGATTTTTTTAAAAGCACCTTTCTTCAGCTCCGGCACGATGTTGGAATGGAAATGCTGCTAGCATTGCTTGGTCTGTCAGCTGGCTTTTGCAGTAGGTGGCGTATCAGCTGTGTATGCAGGGAGATAGCAGGAATATGACTGTAAAGGGGAATTTGCATTTAACTGTGTAAGGGAAGAAGGGCACAGAAAGCGTTGGTCTCTCTCTTACCTTTAAGTCTCAGAAGTTTTGAGGGTTCCTCACAGAAATGAATAATGATATTCTAAATGACACCTTGGTTTTAGTACTTTGAAATGTATTTATGGTATCAGCTGGCCAAATCATGTGTAGTGCTTATGGTGTTAAACAGGACAGCTTCAGTTATGTTTCAGGGATTTTAATCTTCTCACATTTTCCTTGTACTGGTTGTGGCACCTGATTGATACAGCAGGACAAGGCTGAAATTAAATGCATCCCCATTTGTAGGAGGGCGGGGGGGCTCATTTATCGAGGGTGTGCACATACTTCTCATTTACAGGGCACGTGCACAGCACCAGGATGTTTTCACAGCACATACTTTGGAAGTGATACTGAAGACGTGTTGGTCTGACTGGTTTTAAGTTTGTGGTGAAAGCTTCCATTTTCATCGACGGGAGCATCTGCACCCGTACAAGAATTGCAGCCTAATCAGGTTTTGCTTCTTCCTTTCCCTATGCCATAGATAAAAACTGTTTCAGGGAGGAGAGAGGTTTATAGTGGTGATTTTTTTTTAAGTCACCAAGGCTATCGAGCATCAATTCCTTCCTTCTCAATAGCAACGACTGTGGAACAAAGGGTTAGTGTGCCTACAGATCCCGTCGAACATCGCATAACGCTATAGCTTAGCAACACTTCTGCACGGGGGGGAAGCAGCAGAGCGCACGAACCAAATGGCTGTCTTCCCTCTGTGAAACTGTGCTCTGGGGTTCGCCTTCGGTGCCTTTTAGAAAAGGTTTCCCCTTTAAGCATTCGCAGCTTCGAGCAGGGAAGGGAAAGCTCTGCACTCATCTGTGTGTGCATTTCCTTGGGGACGGGGAGGGGGGGAGCGGGCGGGAGGCGCCGCATGCATCCAAAGCAGGGGCAGGAGCGAGCACCTACCTCGGGCTGGACGCAGGGAGGAGATCCCATCTTCTTCCAGATGTATTTTTCACTTTTACAGGTAGATGCCTCCTACTTTGCGCAATTAACAACAGAGAGACAGATTATACCTTAAATTCTTCTGCTCTGTTCCTAAAGATATTATTCATGCCGCTCCCACTGTCTCTAAGGCTGTTTATTGATACTGTAGAGTCATCACTATAATATTTTATTAATTGGTAACTGAATCTAGTAGAAATAAATGCACTTTTTTTTTTTACTCGCTGTTCTACTTGCCAGGGTGTCCCTAGCACTGATATGCTATTTTTTTTCTGCTGCTGTATGTGATATATTAGGAAGATATTATTCATTAGATTTGATTTATCGGGAATTAGTCATGGTTTTATTTTTAACTCTTTGATGCCACTGAGGTGTTTAGCATCATTTTAGTCAGATTTCAACCAATTTCTTCTGATTTTTAAACATTTACACTTTTTTTTCCGAATATAACTTACTTCACAATAATTAAGTGAATAATCAAGAAAATGAGAGAACAGAGTAATTTTAAGTTGTTTTTTTTTTGTTGCCATTACAAGAGGCTTCTGTTGAAATTTAGTTTAATGTCAAATGGTGGAAAATTCAGTTAATGTACTTAAATCATGTATAGCTACAGCGTTGAACCATGTTAGTGGCTGTTAAACCCTAAGAAAATGATTTCTGTGGTGTTTTTGTCTTACGTGGTGATCTTAAAATACTTTGAAGTTGAAAAAGTGATGTCCTGGCAGAAGTAAGCAGGGATTTCCAAGGAGAGCTGGGGTTTCTAAAGGATATGGTTTTTTTTGGTGACAAGCTGATCTCTCTACATTTTACATAATCTTCTGAATGTTTTAACACTTGCAGTTGAAATTTTCTACTTTCCTGAACGAGTACATATTCTTCGAAAGATCGTGCAAATTCATTTTAGTGGTTCATACGATAAAATATTCAAAGTCTATTTGATGTGGCAAATATGCTGTAGAGATCATGAATATTTACATTCAAACCTTTGACGCTTGAAAAATGTAGATTTGACGTAAAACTTGCATTGCAACAAACCCATGTAACTTTACTTCACATGCATCTGTAATGTGAAATTTGAAAGAGGCACATCTTTGTGAAAACTTTCTGCTTAATGTGCCGTACTTTTCCAAACAGCCCTTATTCTTTGTGTGCTCTTGGTGATGTATATACTATTGCAGTGCATTCGGTTGGTGAGGTAGGAAGTATTTGAGTGGCTTCATGTATATTTTAAGGTATTTGTCGAGAAAAACTGAATTTCCTTTTTTCTCTGTTTGTCCTTCTCCTAAAATATTGTCCAGAAGTTCATTTTGGTAAAGGTTCACAACTTCAGAGACATTTTCCCTAGTCTTTTAACCCCAGAGTGTTTGTGGTGCACCAGGAGAGCAGTGAGGTGTGCTCAGCGTGTCTTGGTCCTTTCTGCTTCCAAATGGATTGGGAGGGAGCAGCTTGCTGCTGAATGCTGTCCCATGCCGTGAGTGAGCTGCCTCTGTTTCTGCCCTGTACAGCTGAATGATGCTTGCTGCCATGGGTAGCTAGCAATCCCAAAATAACTATTGCTTCACAAACTGCTGCTGTGTCACCTGGTTGCTGGGGTTGGCCATTCAAGCGGCACTAGTTCAGCTCCTTCTCAGGTAAGCCATCCCAGAGACAGTGAAAATTGCAGTGCTGCTATCTGTCATCTACACAGAAAAAGGAATCTGAGAAGTGGGGTAGGGGTCTGCCCCTCATTTTGTGTTATGTGTTTCCTTTTGAAAAAAAAAACACCTTGCTCCTCCTCAGCTTCCATCCTCCTCCTGAACCTCCTGGTCTGGAAGTAGCACCTAGTAGAGCTGAGGATTCAGTGCTGGAGCACACGACAGAAAAGTCAGTGGTTTACCAAGGGTTCAGCTTACTCATGCATCTGAACAACATCAGCTTCACTGAGAGACTGTTACCAGTGAAGATGACCCAGGTTACAGAAAACAGCTATTTTTATTTGTTACAGCACAAAAGGATATGAGGAGAAATCTACAGCTAAAAGAGGTGGAGAATTTTTGAAGTGTGTTAGGAAACCATCCTCTTAAAGTCTGTTTGGGTTATCAAGGCAATTTGCTAGTTATTTAATGTCATAACACAGAAAATTGGCCAGGTTTTGGGGTAATTAAAACCATTCAATAGTTACCGTCTCACAGTAACTCACAGTAACAGTAGCATAGGCATTCTCATCCCAGTAATAACTCCAGGACGTTGCTTAACAGCTATTGAAGACAAGCTCTACACACTAATTAGAATTGAAGAACTTCAAACAAGGAAGTGTGAACAATTTGCATTCAAGAGTTTTAAAGGAGCTGTCTAGGAAACTCTGTCAGCAGTTCCTGTTGATATTTTTCAGCAATTTTTGAGCACTGCAGTTCTCCAGGACTGAAGAAACAAATGCTGTGCCAGTATTTGAAAGGTAAATTAGACAACTCAGGTATGCAGGAACAAAAAGTGACTGTGAAAAACAGTAGAACATCTGACTTGGAAGTCAACTAGTTGAAAATTAAAGGAGAGTAATATAATGCTAATCAATGTGGGTGGAGGGAAAATGGACTGTACCTTTTTGTTGTTGTTGCAATTTGTTCAGCAAAGGAGGCAGTGCTTTTTTTCTGTTAAATCTCTGAGTAGGTCCCATTTGTCAAAATACAAAAATTATATGAATTACACAATTATATAAAATACCAAAATTATCTGCCAGGTTTCAAACTGGTAAATGTTAAGCAGAGAATTATCTCTAAAGTGTTGCTGTGGTTTGGTTCTCAGTCCTATTTATTTTTAGTCAGCGATCTAGCAGGAGACAGCTACCGATAAAGTCTGGAGATGATATAGACTGGGAATGTAGTAGACAAGGAGACGCTTACTGATGCAGAATCATTTGGGTAGTCGGTTAGGATATTTTAATATGGCCAAATAGGAGTTTTTATGCCTAGGAATACACTGTAGGTGGAGCTTGCAGTATGTATGCTTGTGGGAAGGGTAAGGCAGAGGCTCCGGCCTGTGTACAGTGAATGCATCCCCAGAAACTGAAGTGAGATCGCTGTGGGCAGGGGTCAGCAAACTGGATCCTGTCCCATGCACCATCAAGTCTGTCTGTGAGGACCACAGCTCAGGAGAGACATTAATAAATGGAAGTTTCTCAGACCAATTAATAAGCTGAAAAACATGGCTATTGGAAGATTGGAGGAAATGTGGTTTGTTAGGCTTAATAGAGGTTGAGAGTATATAAGTGCCTGGATGGGCAGAAAACTTCTCTTCCAAGCTGTTCAACTTAGCAATTACAGGTCTAAAAAGATCTAGGGGCTGAAAATTAGAGCTAGGTGCAGTCAGACAGAAAAATTAACGCATTAAAATCTCCAAGCCAATCTGTCTTTGCCTCTTTCTTTCTCTCAGAAAATAAAATAAAAACATCTTCTCCACAGTTCCAATAAATTTTTCCAGTGCCTGTTTACTAAGATTTCCTTAAGTGTTTTCATGGAACCATAGACTAACTGGGGTTGGAAGGGACCTTAAAGATCACCCACTTCCAACCCCCTGCCATGGGCAGGGACACCTCCCACCAGACCAGGTTGCCCAAAGCCCCATCCAGCCTGGCCTTGAGCACCTCCAGGGATGGGGCAGCCACAGCTTCTCTGGGCAGCCTGTGCCAGGGCCTCACCACCCTCTGAGTGAAGGATTTCCTCCTAACAGCTGATCTAAATCTCCCTTCTTGTAGTTTAAAACCATTCCCCCTTGTCCTAACATTATCTGCCTGAGTAAGAAGATGCTTTCCATCTTTTTCACAAGCCCCCTTGAAATATTGAAAGGCCGCCATGAGGTCTCCCCAGAGCCTTCTCTTCTCCAGGCTGAATGTCCCCAGCTCTCTCAGCCTTTCTTCCCAGGAGAGGTGCTCCAGCCCCCTGACCACCCTCACGGCCCTCCTCTGGCCCTGCTCTCACAGCCCCACACCCTCCTTGTGCTGGGCCCAGCCCTGGACGCAGCACTCCAGGTGGGGCCTCACGAGGGCAGAGCAGAGGGGCACAATGCCCTCCCTCCCCTGCTGCCCACCCCTCTGCTGGTGCAGCCCAGGACGCAGTTGGCCTGCTGGGCTGCAGGCACTCACTGATGGCTCCTGTCCAGCTTTTTGGCCACCAGAACCCCAAGTCCCTCTCCTCAGGGCTGCTCTCAGTGAGCTCTTCTCCCAGTCTGTGCTCATGGCTGGGATTGCCCCTGCCCAGGTTCAGCACCTTGCACTTGGCCTTGCTGAACCTCATCAGGTTCATGTGGGCCCACTTTTCTTGTGTTTTTAACTCCCTTCTGTTTATTTGGTGGTGATAATCAGTGGAATTTGAAGCTGGAATCAGCATCTCCCCCATTTCTCTGTCACTTCACTAAATAGTAAACTTTTGAAATTCCTTTATGTATTAGCACAGGGGTGTTCAGGTAGGAATACAGGGGTGAGTGCCTCTGGCAGTTGATGTTGCGGCTAGGGGCAGAGCAACCTGCCTGTAGCTGCACCGACTCTGTATTTGTACCTCTCCACCATGTAAGGTCTCTGAGGGTGTCAGACACCTGAGGAAATGAGGTATTTTTAATGGGGAATTGCTAGTTTCAAGCCTTATTCATCCTTTGGGTTCTAGGTTAATGTGATATGGAGGTGTCAAGGCAGACATGTAGCACTTTGGATGTCTCTTCATTGCAGCTCTGGCCTTGCAACAGGTGAGAGGAGACCAGTTTCTGAAGTTACCAAGCACCAGTTGGTGATTTAAGGCTAATTAGGCTGTGAAAGGAGTAAAAATAGCGTTTCCCCACTACATTCTTGCATTTGTAAGTTTGCATGTATCTTTGCAGATTTAGTTCGATAGCCTCTCTGGATGTCTTCAAATCCCCAGGAGAGTCCAGGGAAAGTGGGACACAAACCTCAGCTTCTGGACAGGGGATAAGTTTTGACAACAGGCTGGGTTAGCTGGAAGGCCATGCTGTCAGACACTGTGGACAGCCTTGTACTGGGAAGCAGCTGGAGCATTAAAAACAAGTCCAGACCATTGGTAATTAAAAGAGGTTATTGCTGAAGACATAAACCATGAGGTAGTACTAAGGATAAGCATGTTTAATGGGTAGGTTCAAACAGCAGTTACTTTACTTCCTGAATAGTTGGTGTGGGGGACCTGTGTGTTCCACAGATTCTCATTCTTCAGATTTAAGAGTGTGGCTTCAAAATTCAGCAACAATTTTGTGCAGCGATTGACAGTGGTGTGTCAGTGCTTAGACAACCGGCCTGCATGGCTTAGGTGAGTATGGGCTAGTCAGCCTTGTTCCATGCAAACCAGTGGAAAAATTGTCATTGAGCTGAGTGGATAGAAGAGAACAGAAATATAACAACTAGCATGGCTTTACATGAAGGTTTTTCTAGTCAGGTATTTAATTTCTAGTTTCAAGTATTCAAGTCAAGTATTTAATTTCTAGTAGTTTATTTCTAGTTTCATTTATTTCGGAGATGACAAGTCCGTCTGATAAAGTAACAGCATGTTTGTAGTCTGCTTAGCATTTCATATTGCACGTAATTTGAAATCTTATAACATTCTGATTTTTGTTTAAAAAAATAGCAAGCATGGAATAAGATTAAAAACTAGCTGACAGTTATCAGAAAGTAATTATCGGTAGGAAGTCACTTGGGTTGTAGTTTGAAGGGCTTCCTCCAGGATTAGCGAGGGGGACAGCAGTAAGTGAAAATCACTGCTCATAGGATGTGTCGTGGTTGACACAAACGCTGGTCAGACAGTGAATAACTATGGCAGGACTGTCATAGTGTGACCTGGATCACTTAATTCACAGAATCTGTTTAAAGAAAATGCATTTTAACCAAGCCAGAAGCAATTACATACCTAGGAACGGGGAATGCAGAGCACAGAGATAAAACGCTAGGCTTGGAAAGACTCAAAATAGATGCATTAGTGATATAATCGGCAGTCAGCTCCATCGAGCCCCTGAGCTTGATTTTCAGAGAGCAATTGATCTTGGGGGGGAGACCACACAACACAGGGCAGTTCATTGAATCCTAAAAGAGATGGGGCCGATTGCTTTCTGAAAGTCGCCCTCCCTCTTGAATTCAGAGTCTGCTGAATAACCTTAAGATGGCTAAGGTGAGGTGAGATCAATTGCAACCTCTTGTCCTGTATCCATTATTTTATATCCATATCTAGTTTAGGTAGGATGAGTACAGGAGTATTACATCCGTTTTCTGCCTTCCATATTCTTAAAATGTCATTGAAAAATTGAACAAAGTGCAGATATGAACCACGAAACTTAAAGTGTGGCATAAAGTGCCTTATGGTGAGATAATGCATGAGCTTTAACTACTTCATTTATTGAGAAGACGATTGAGAAGTGACTTGATTACAATGTAAAAGTACTTTCCCAGGGAGAAAATACCAGGTACTAAAAGGCTCTTTAGCATACTATAGAAAGACATAATAAGAACCAAATGCCAGAAGCTGGAGACAAATTCGTATTAGAAATTAAGCACCGATATTAGTAGCACTTTAGTCACACACAGGTTGCTAGGTTCTGTACAGAAGAAAGAAGATAAAATGTAATTGTCTGTAGTGCACGGGAGTTCAGGCAAATTGGCCAGGTTGTTTCTCTTTGTCATGAACCTTAGAAATCAGTAAAAACAGAAATGTTTTCATATGTTGCTTTATGTTCAAAACTACCTGCAAACGTGTGGTATTCTTCTTCCTTTAAAGGATCTAGTGAATTTCTAAGCCAAAGCAAGAAGTTTTAAATTAAATCATTTTTAAAATACTTGGTGTTGAAGTAATTGCTGTCTGCATTATTCAGAGGGAGCGGGCTTAGATTTCCAGATGTAATAATATTTCATCCGATAAGGCATTGGAAAAAATTACAGGCATCTCAGAAAGAGCCTTGTGTTACTTGACATCACTTTTTCTAAGTGTTTCTGTTCTTTCGGTGACACTGTCAGCAGGAACTGACGGTGACAGTGTACTACCCTACACCGACAGCAAGACAGGAATGTCTTTTGGAAGGAAATTTCAGATCGTGAGAGTTAATCAAACCATTAATGTTAAGAAACTCATCTTTTCTTGTTATGCAAGGCTATTCCAAAGGTGTAAATTTTATACATATTGCACTGGCTATACCCAAAAGAAATGGTAAAAATTGACACCACCACCCCCTTCCATGCACTAGAACATTGTAGTAGAAATACAGACCCCAGAAATATTTTGCCACGGTCACTTCTTTCTTCCTTTCTACATAAGGTTGCTTTTAGTTTTTAGACTTTTAGACTTTTTTTTTAGAGTAGGCTGGTACTATCGTACTGCTCTGGTAGGAGTTGTTGCTTTAGGCAAAAAGGTGTTCACATCGGATGACAAAGTGACTGTTACAGAGGTGAATGTGGGGAGAACGGTATTAACTAGAACCTGATGGGTGATCGTCTGTGTTATGAACAGCAAGACTTTATTTCTTTTTATCCAAGTGTTAGCATATCTATTACTTGTTTTTTATCATAATAAGATGAAAATTAATTACTATTTTTTTTTCTGAAGGTAAAAATGAAATTAGTTTTGGATATTTTGGTGGTTAGGTTCTCTTTGTGTTTTTTTTTTTTTTACTTTTCTTGGACACTGACTGTATTCAGTGCACATTTCTAGAAAACTGTTCCTAGGTAAGTTGAATGCAAGAATCTGAAGAAAGGAAGACCACCCAGTTACCAGCCTTTTATTTAAAATTTCATCTTTGTGATTCATTCTTGATATGTAAAACATCCGATGGCAAAATAAAAATGTGTTGGGGATACCTGCTCTGCAGTCATGTTTTTCCTTCTTTTTTCTTCAGTTTCAAAATAGCAGAGATTTTAGAATATGATTAGGGAACTTACAATTACGTTATATTTACTAAATGCTGAATTAGAATGCTGAAACAGAATTCAAATATTGACTGTGTTGGTGAATTTTATTTTAATGTCCAGTTTTGCTTTGTTTTTTTCCAACTAGATAAACTTTCCCTGGAAGGAATAGTGGTGCAACGTGCTGAATGCAGACCTGCAGCTAGTGAAAATTATATGAAACTGAAAAGGTAGGGCAGCTCTATTAGAAATGGATAAGTAATATCTTACTTTGATGCTTTTATTATTGTCTTCCTAGGGATGGACAACTTCAGCATTTTAGTGGTTTTACATAGGATTTACACAGGATTGGAACTGTTCCTGATTTTAGGGTGGATTTACTGTAAAGGAATGGAGGCTGGTGTGAGGCTTATACCTCCCTCTGGTGTTGTCTGGTGGGGTGATGTGGACTTGTGCGTTTCATTGTGTACAAAACTCTTATTAGAGCACTCATATGAATGCATGCCTGTATTTAAATGTGATGAAAACAGAATTTACTGAAGCCTTAAGGGTTTGTTTGTCTGGTTAGGACCAGCTTCTGGTGTATAGGAATCTGTGTGGATTGTCCAAAGTGAATTCCACTTAACACTTAAAACTGTGCCATGCTAGACAAAGAGTACCTCTGAGAAGATATTTAAAATGCCCAGAATAGGAAAGACTTTAGGGAGAAGTGCTCAACCTAAACTGGGACGCTTGCTAGAAAAAGTAATGGAAGTGACATGGAAATCACAAGTTGCAAATTTTAGTTTCACTTAGTGACTTTGGAAAATTTCATGCAATGCATCTAGAAGTCACCATGTGATTCATATATCATTTGCATAATTAACTTGGTGATGCTCTCTATTAATAAATCAGATTTGGAATTCAATCATGCACTATATTAAATCCATACTTATATATTTTAAACATGTGAGTTTTCATTAAATCATCCTCTTACGTTGTTAGTTGGTTGTATATATAGAAATGCAAGGCAGGAAATTTCAGAAAGACAATTGTCGGTGTTACACACTTAGTTTTAAAACCTTCAAAATAAATGCAGAAAAAGCAAAATGATGTTTTGATGTTTTTCCCCAATTCCTGATCTGTTTTCTGTGCATCATATACCACATTTACAGTATCTTATGTTTTATTAACTTCCTCTGCGATCTAAACTGCTCCAGTATTTCCTTATTGTGTTTATTCCATTCTGAGACGTTATGTTCTAGCTGCTGGCAAATCAGTGCCATAACTTTGCTCATGTGCAGTGAGCTATTTCATTTCAGACTGTGTTCTCTGATTGCTGTCATGATTTTTGTCATCAGTGTGAAATGGAGTATGAAGCAAATGTGATGTTACTAGAAAAGGACTCATTTCAATCTGGCTAATTTAAATGTATATGAATATAGTCTGTGCAATGTATTTGCTTCATAATTGTTTTAATCACAGGTTGCTTGATCCAAGTGCTTTTTCGCATTTTGTACACAGCCTTCTGTTCCTCATCAGAAAAGCTTCCGCGGTAAGGCCACAGCAGGAGGCCAAAACCAAACCGACACACTACCCAAACTTCAAATTTTCCAGCATTCTACTTTCTGTCATGTGCACACGCATGCCCCTTCTGATCTCTGATTTTTTTTTGTGTGTAGAACTCCTACAGGAGCAACAAAGATATAAACCATGAAAGCAGGTTTTGTCTTTGGAAGCACTGAGAAAACTGACTGTACCCTTTTTTTTTCTTTGCTGTAGAAAAATTGTCAGGCTGTGTATGCCTAGTTTCTAACTTTGCACGTTGTTAGAAGAAAAAAATAAAAATCTCATCTGGTGGAAATCAGCATGAGATTTAGCAGATCTAGCAGTCAGAGCCTCAAAAGAAATTGGTTTATGTCCAAATACCGTTTCTGGTATTTCAGTAGCAGAATCTAACTTTTCGCTCCCTTTTTATTCTCTCCCACCCTCAGCATGGTGCAGTGTGTATTTGTACTGGGGAAAAAAAAAAGTGAGAGCATTGAAGATAAACCACATCAATTATAGAATTGTGTTATATTAAACCATTTTTATTCCCTTTTTTATTTACTATTGTGCTTTACATGAGAGAGACTCTCCAAAGGTGGAATTGATAATATTGAGAAAACAGCAAATCTGTTGTGTAGGCTTCAAGTGCTACAACAGTAAATTGAATTTGGGAAGGAAATAAAATTAAATGATAAGTGCAGTTGCTTCAAACTTTGAAGACCCAGAAAATGAAGTTAAGCTGCACACTCCAATAACTCTAATCATTTGTTTTCCAAGAGCTGGCAGTGACCAAAAGGAATTAGATGCTTCCCTGGTATCGAACGAAGATATGGATCCCTTCTCTTTTACCCTCTGTATCTGGGTCAAGGAAGTAGGCTAATGGGTACGACGTGCTGCCTCCCATTTGGTTTCTGTCCTGTTTTGTAGAGTTTTGACGGGAGGACGGAGTGATGGTCTTGTGACGGGCCTGCCAGCAGTTAGGTGGGAGATGAGTGTGAGACGTGGGTTTTAGGACGGGTAATGAAAGCACAGAATTAGACGACACGTACGTAGGGGTGAAAGCGTTGTCAAACCTAGCAGATGATTGTTGTTTTTTCCCAAGGAGCAGCCTTTGATTTGATTATGGGAAGGGCTGCAGACAGCTTACGTTCAGAACCATTTAAATACAAGGCACAGATGTGTCTGCTGTCAGAAAGGTTAAACAAAAGTTGTGTGACCTTCACTTGGTGTTATCTGTTTTGTTATTTATTATCAAGTTTTGTTGTTGGCAGATTTATTTGTTCCATTTCCCTGAACTCCAGGCTCTAGAAGGGGAACAAATGCCATGAAACACTTGCTGTCCTGCACTAGTAAAACTTCATGATACTGGATTTCTTAGATATTTTTTTATTAATAGCGTCTCTCTTCTTTGTAATGCCTTAATGGTAAGTTACACACTTACAGTTACTGCTGGTGATGCTGTTGCAGCTCGTTGGAAAATAATACGGGGTTTCCAAGCACCTGTCCTGATACCTGTCTCGTGGTAGTGGATCTCATGGTCCCACTTGAAAATATTTGGATTATGTGGTGAAAA
Organism: Anser cygnoides; assembly: GCF_040182565.1. Classification (NCBI taxonomy): domain Eukaryota; kingdom Metazoa; phylum Chordata; class Aves; order Anseriformes; family Anatidae; genus Anser; species Anser cygnoides. Next base: position 181,617,798 of record NC_089873.1, read on the forward strand.
AATAGACTCTGTTCCCAACTGCAGGCAGATTTACTATGTGGTGGTCACAGAAGAGACTCTTCTGAGCCGCTACCCCTTGCTGCTACTCCCCTGCTTGCCCTACGCCTCTAGGACACTGGAAGATGATGGTGTGTAACCTGTTGCAGCAGAGGGTGTATCTCACATCTGGGATTACACGTATGGCTGTTTGTACAGCACACACTCTTTGTCTTGTGCCCCACCACACATCACCCTAGGCAGGCTGCCTTCCCCTAGGCAGCCTCCAGATCCACCCAGCAGGTCCCGCCCAAACTAGATTATTTTCTCCATCTCACTGTAGTCGGCTTTACACCATGAGGAGGTGTTGTCTGTCACTTAATGTTGTCTCTTAAGCTTAAGAGATGTTCATTTGCATTACTTTCATTCCATGGTCCCAGTGTTTCATTGCCTTGGCGTTAATGATTTCCCAAAGAGAGAGGTCCCCCAAGAGGCTAGTCTGCATTGTAAAGAACTGGGCACAGGGAGAGAGGAGTCCCCCAGGCAGTCGGGATCCCCTCAGGCTCTGTTTAACTTGAGAGGAGAAGAAAATAAGGCTTTGATAGTTATGAGGTGTTTTTGCTATGAAGAGAAAGAGAAAATAGGGGACTGGCATGCACTCCGTTTCAAATCCTCTCTGCCACACTACCTGCTTCCCTTCTTGCCCAGGTCCTCACCTCGCTCCTGCCCTTCCCCCTGACCACGGCTGGCCCACTTCCTTCAAGATTCTTGCTCGGTCTCCCCTTCCCATTTCTGTTTTCTTCTGTTTCTCCATTTTCCTCACAGAAAACTTATTTTTCAAAAATGAATTGAATGCATTGGTATCCTAGATGCTCCAACTACATTTCGTTTTGAGGAAAGTTGAGAAAAACAACTCGGGGAGCGACTTCTGCACAGCTCTGATTCAACCTGACATATTATCAAGATCAGTAGCTACAACGAGTTCCTTGGGATTGCTCACATCGTTCGCAACGTGGTAGCTGGGTACCAGACTAACAGTTCTTGGAGGAGGCTTTGAAGGCACATTCAGGCACTGCTCAAGTATTTGATGAATGTGGTGTTTGATAGTGCTTCCCCAACAGCAGTGCATGGCACGCAAAAATTGGGAGAAAATCACAGTCCATGTTTCATTCTTAACGTTCTCCTCAAATGCTGATTGCCTTTCACAGGTTTTTTGGAGACTCTGGATCAGGTATACGTAATCTGAATCACTGAACTTTCCTAAACTGTGGGCTAGATTGAAAAAAGGAGTCAGAAAAAAGATTTCGGAAGGCGAGATCTGACATTTAAAACTGCAGTGAGGTTGTAATCTCCATGATTCTCTCAAGCAACTTAAAAATACAACTTGAATTATTATTAGTGAAAATGGTATTTGCCAACGTGGCAGCTCATAACAAGGTTACAAGAATTTTGTATGTCGTCTTGCTTTTTCTGTGGAAAGACTTCTACAGAGAATGTGATGGAGGCCCTTAGAAAAAACTCCTGGAATAAACACGTATCGGGGGCTTTTAGGAAAAATGGGCTGTAAGCTGTTCTGGAATAATTTATCATCTTCCACCTTTGAAAAGTCACATTTCTTTATAACCGTATTACATAGGTTGCCAGAAGTCCTGACATTTGCTGGTCTAGGCCAAGCAAGTGAAATTTAATTAGTGTAGACGAGTTGAACTATTTGCTCGTCATCTCAAAAATACTGTTGAGAGTGTTGACTGACAGTTTAGAATATTGCTGAAAATGAACATTATGCCAGTTTTTTCTTTTTTTTTTTTCCCCACATACCCCCTACTAGGAAAAGAAAATGAATAATTTGACCAGCATGCCACTTCGTATATATTTTGGTAGATATGCTCAGTTGGCTATGAATTCCCTTTCAAAATAAATATGTATGAAGAAACCCGTGCGTTTTCCGCAGCAGCTGACGTGCTGCGCGAATGCTGTTCAGTTTGTTTGAAGTGGGAGGCCGTTTTTACGCACAGCTGAGGCTGCGTCTTCTTGAGTCAGTGTCACCACGATTTTCAAGCACTGAAGATCAGTTTCTTTGTCTTGAAATAAAATTCAGCTCAGTTCAAAAAGGTGTTCCCTAAGATGTTTTAAGTAACTCACCAAATACCATTCTACTTGGGAACAATTGGACTACAAAGTGGTAAATTCTTAAGTTTATTGGTCCATTTTTTTCAGATTTTTGGAATAGAGTAAGGAAGAGGAGCAAGTAAGAAAAACAGAGTTAAAGTGAGATGAGTTGAGCAGCGCTGAGGAACAGTTATTCCTCATTTCAGAGTTGGTAGAGTTGATTTTGTTGGTTTGCTACGTATTGCATTGTAATCTTAGGATCTTTTCTCTGCCTCTTTTCCCTTCCATTTTGTGTATCGTCTTCTACTGTTCTTCCAAGTGCTGTTCGGAGATTGGATTTTAATAGGTCTGTTACATTACCATGCTATTTTGTGCAGTGATATGAAACAGTTGTAATTTTGGTTGCTGCTTCTGGCCATTATAGTAACGTTAATAAAGAAGGAATAACCTACTGTTTGTAACGCAGCAGGTATTTTATCAGGTTTCTCTTAAACTCATGTAGGTCAACATATCTTTTTTGCCCCATTGTTGACTTCAGCTTCTCTTAGCCAGGTGTATATGGGCTATTTTAGGAAAAGAAAGAAAAAAGCATGTACCTTTTTTTGTTCAATACACTGCCTAGCATATGAATCATATTACTTACGGAAAGCAGACACTCTTTTAAATTTTGCACAGATAATTGTTGGATCTCCATTTCCTTCCTCTTGCAAATGCATGGAGACACAGGATGAAAAAAGTGGGCTTCCTTGCTGGTTAACTTACTCTTCTCCTTTCTCTTTTGCCTTAAAATGGCTTTGTAACAGTGCAGCATGAAATGTGTCTTCTTTGTGTCTTTTAACTGTTATCAATTCCAGGTGATAGGCACACCTGCATTTCTGTGCAATTGCAATCATGTGATGAGATGCTGCTGGGATGCTGTCATGCTTCTTCATAGCTGGCCTACAGAACGTTTTCTGTGCTTTTCGGAAAGGAAAGTTGCTGAGAGGAGCCTGGCATGAAGGTCATTTTCAAAAACAATAGAGATATTTAGGGGTAGGCATTTAAGAAGGGCTTATGGCAAATATTGCATGGATTTTTCCTTATTCTCTGGGGAAGGAAATCAGTAGTTGCAGTTTAGGAGCTCTCCTTGTCCTGTTTCTTTAATACGGGCTTCATGGAACAATATTCCTCTGCTGGTTGCTCTGCTCCTTCTCCCCTGCTAGCACAGGCGTTGCATTTAAGAGCATATCTAGTTTGCCTTTGTGGTAATTAGCCAAAAAGCATCCATTTCCTTGTTATCTGCTGAAAGGGGCAAGGCTAAAAATAGTCACTCTGTAATATGTTCCGGCTCCAGCTGTAGCCAATTTCTTCAGACTGAAAAAAGCCGCATTCAGTACCGGCACCCAGCACCGCAAGTTCTGGGTACTTGTATTTCCAGCAAGCCTAAATGTCAGTGACACAGAGTCCTTCTCTGGGAACCAAAGTCTTTGGGGTTGTGCAGCACTGGAGGTCTTTTTACCTTCCTGCTACCAGCCCTACAATGCTTAGAAAGATGTCTCTTCCAGTAGGCTGCTTTCCAAATTTCAAGGAGGTATTTGGTTAGTAGGAGGGCCACCGCTTAGGGACATCGTTCCCAGGGCTTAAGCAGCACTGATTCCTTCTTTTCATCTTCTTTTCCATCTGTAGCGTGGATGTCACAGTGTGGTGGGTGAACACCTCTAAAAGGGAGTACAAGTGTAACTGTCACGACTTACCCTGTGTTATTAGCCATACTAACCTTCTGTTTTATTTGTTTACCATCATGGATGACCCTGTCAGGGAAGGTGGGATAGCTCGTTGGTATACCGAAGGCCATTTCTCCATCAGTGTCAGAGTTCAGATGTTAATCTTAGGCTTCTGTGTTGCAGAGCAGAGCCCAGGGGAGCGCACGGATCTCTCCCCAGCCACCATGCCAGATGCTACAGTCATGCTGAGCACCGCGGGTGTTCTGGGTTCTGCAAAACTGCTTTGGCAACTACCAGCCTTGACGAGCTTAAATTTACACAATATGTAGAATGTCAGCACCACAGTACATCTTCTATTTTTAAGCAACTTTGTTCACATACTACTGATGGTATTTGCAATTTGTGGAAGATCAGTAGAGTGGTATCATCCAACAGCTACCCTGCTGCCAAGGAGCTCCAAAAATTGTGTGATGTCACCGAGTACTAAAAAGTTACCCTTGTGCAAAATCACCAGGTGGCAAGCCCTGTTGGTGACGTATTGATTTCCTGTCTTATTCAAAGATTTCTGATTTTTTTTATTGCAAAAAGACATTTGAACAACTGTCGGAAGGGTGACAGGGTGCACGTACCCTCCAAGTAGCACTTGTTACTTGGGATATCGCCACATTCAGAACAAGTTCACAGATGACAAACCAACCATCTTCTGTTTCTGGTTCTTTTTTTGCAGGAGTGTCTGTAGAGCTCGAGTGCTTCTCAAACTGGGGTTCCCTGTGAGCAAGAGTGTTTTAATTTCTTGAGACATGGGCAAAATTCCAGCGGGAGCTGAACTGCTCAAGTCCCATAGGGCCAGCTGCGCCATGTGGGAAGCAAGTGGAGGTATCTCCTGTGCTCCTCACAGGCTCTGTGGGTGGAAAAGCTCCCAGCTTTAGAAATTAATTACAGCATTTCTTATTATGGGAGAATCTTTCATTCTGTGAGTACCTCAGATACTCACACATGATGTTGAAACGGTGCGTCAGTTAGTACGCAGACACAACCCAGAAACATTTTCAGAGGGAGAATATTATGCAGTCACCTACCAGTGCCCAAGTCTGGGATGTTTTAAAAAATGTCTTGGGAACTGAATTCAAATGAAAACCATGAAGTGAAAAAGAATAGGAAGTTTTGTGGGGTTTTCTTGTTTTGTTTTGTTTTTAGAGTTGTAATGTAAAATCCTTTGAATTTTAGTAATACAGAATTCTTCAACTCACTTTTTTATCCCCAGATTAGCTGGATAGAGAAAATTAAACTGCAAGAATCAGAGGCCAGCACGTTGTGCTTAAGTTGCTGATGTTGTAAAAGGAACTTCTAAACTCTAGTGTTTGTATTATCTACCCTTCAAGATCTAGTGAAAATAACTTCCAGTGTTATTTTTCACAAAATCTCTTCTGCAGAAAGTTACTTCCCGCAGCTTGAAAGAAGCATAAATGACTAGAAGGGACCAATGCCTAAAGTATTTCTTACATAGGTTCATTTTGTGCAAAATTTAACAATTCTATAAAAATGATGGTTTTCAAGCTTTTTATTTTCCACATCTTCACTTACACACAAACACATCAGCTCATTGCCTTAAGGGAAATGTATACTGCTATTTTAATTCTGTCACCATTGCAAAAGTAACATGGGTTTGAGAGAACGAGATAGTTTCTCTTTTAAATGGTATTTTATCAACAGGATGTAACTTAAATGTCAATGTTAGTGATGTGCAAACCATGAAATTGTTCTTTAGTTATGAGTCTATATTGAAGTTCGCAAGTCACTTTGTGTTTTGTTTTATTTTAAATGGAAAACATTTCTTTAGTGAACCTTGTAGATAATAATCATACAGTTCTTTATTATGAACGACTGTGGTATTTCTGCCAAGCCATTGCCTCCTTTGTTGGCAGTTAGTGGTTTTGGCTGGGATTTAATCATTGTCAGGTCAGTATCTGTGATGCTTCACAGAAAATTTTATGCTCTACAGTAAGCCAGTACCATCAGTGGAGCTGAACACGTATGTATCTGCAGTGGAAGAGTTACTGCAAATCTGTCCGAAGGTATGTTTGCCATATAGTACAGCGTCCATGTGAAACCATCGTGGGGCTCTATCCATGGCTGGGGACGAAATGGGAAGTTTTTCCTGAGCTACCCTTGCGCCTTGAGTGCCTTGGAGTCATGTATCCTGCCAGGAAAGCGTAAGAACACTGTGGGCTTTCTGCTGCTCAGCTCCTTCCTTTCCTGCTGCCCGTGGCACAAAGCTGGAGCTGAGCAATCTTCTGCCAGCTCCACATCTCAGTGTCCATCAAGCAAGAGATTTCCAAAAGCCTGGCTAGATGCTTTGCAGTGCTAAAGGCACTTCTGGAGAGCCTGTCCTGCAGGTCAGGCACTTTACAGTGCATACCTTTATTTTCCTTTTGTTTCTTAGTAGGTTAAATACCCAGTTAAGACAGTCCTGTAATCGGTATCAGTTTTTCTCCTAGGACCTTCATAAGGAAATCTACCAGGTGTAGTGGGACTCACAACAACATGTACACAGAGAGGGGAGTTCCTTGTAGCACAGCAGGTGGAGAACATGACCATTTGTCTGCACTGATTCTCCCTCCTTTCCCACTTCTGCTGAGCACAGTTGTGTTAGGGTTTGTACTGGCTCAGAACAGCCAGCAGGCCGTCTGCATCATTATATGCTCCAAGACAGGCACTTTGAGAGCATCCAGATTTTGGGTATGGGTGTAATCAGCAGTGGTGGCAACAGTAATCCAACTGTTTGTCTATAAAGTATACATGTCTGCATGTTTCCAGTGAGATCTTTGTAGACAAAATATCCAGAAAAAAAAAAAAAAAAAAAAAAACAAAGAAAAAACAGTTTCTGGATAGTGCAAAACTGATGTTTTAATGGATATTTCAGATTGTGACTAGGAGAATCATACTGCTTGTACGCCTTGGACAGCAATGTCACAGCTGCACAGAAATGGTGAAGGGACCAGGAGAAATACAGGGTTATGCACTGTACCTGCTGGGAATTAGATATTTTTCAAACATCTCCCGCAGTGCATAATAATAAAAGGAGGTAAAAACAGTTCATTAAATGTATCTCATAAAAATAAATGCCTGTATCTGTACATTTTTTCCTTTACAAAAGCTGAGCATCCAATTTATACGAAAGCAGGGGTAGATGATCTTTTCTGACAGGCCATTTCTTTTGGTCAGTGGTCATTATTATACTCTATGTTTGGATGTCTTAAGGTACAACTGGGTTTATAGTTCTGTAGAATTAGTGGTTTCTCAGTGTGTCTTCTGTCAGCTTCATACGTTAAATGAGTTAAGACACACGAGTATTTGACAGTTCTGAGTAAAAGAAAACTTCTGAGTGAGCAAGCTTTGGAGGCAAGGTATAGTATAAATTGGAACAGATTGCATGCTGGTATGTGAAATTACATTTTCTAATAGAGTATAGTAAAGCAAAGCTGCTAAATGGAAATAGCAAAAAAAAAAAAGAGAAATGTGCTTATTTTCATCTACGTTTCCGACACACCTGAACGTTGATGATGTTCTGCATCCAAAGTGATTCGGCACAACTGACTACATATGCTATTGATATCCCTATATATCATTATCTGTATGTATAAACATACGCATATGGTCAACTGCTCTGTCAAAATTCTTTCGTTTTTTTCTCTCTGGGATGCGTTCTCTTTCTTAAGGTGTTGTAATTTAGCTATCTAAAGCCATTTCCAGCTGGTCCATCTCTGAACAATGTAGCACATCGTGTGTGCACCCTTGCAAGGTAGAGGTGGGTGGCAGTGCAGGAGAGGGACTAAAATTGGGGCGTTTTGGAGCACATACAGATTTTTCCCTTGCGCTCCCTGTCTGTCTCTTTTCTTCTGTCCCTCGCTTTTCCTTTCCTTGTCAACCTCCACAGTTATCTCACTCAGCCTTTAGGTGTGCCAGATGCTCCTACTGTTGCCAAGCAACTTCAAGATTTGCTGATAGGAATTTTGGGTAGCCCTTTCTTTACTCGGATGGAGTTGCAAGTGAGTTTATCCAGGTTGACTCCTACAATGTATTTTATTGATGATTCATATTTCATTTTACAAATAACTAATGCCAGAGGTAACAAACTTCCAACTTTGTTAATGTATTAGGCCAGCCATCCTGGCAGACATTGATTGAGAGCAGCCCTGAGGAGAAGGACATGAGGATGTTGGCTGATGAGGAGCTCACCATGAGCCAGCAATGTGCGCTTGCAGCCCAGGAACCAGCTGTATCCTGGGCTGCCTCAAACGAAATGTGGCCAGCAGGGTGAGGGAGGGGATTCTCCCCCTCTGCTCAGCTTTCGTGAGACCCCACCTGGAGTGCTGCGTTCAGCTCTGGGGTCCCCAGCACAAGAAGGACACGGACCTCTTTGAGTGAGTCCAGAGGAGGGTCATGAGGATGGTTAGAGGGCTGTAGCACCTCTCCTATGAAGACAGGCTGAGGGAGCTGGGGTTGTTCAGCCTGGAGAAGAGAAGGCACTGGGGAGACCTTACAGCAGCCTTCCAGTGCCTGAAGGGGGCCTACAGGAAAGCTGGGGAGGGACTCTTGGTCAGGGTTTGGAGTGATAGGACGAGGAGGAATGGCTTTAAAGTAAATGAGGGGGGATTTAGATTATATGTTAGGAGGAAATTCTTCACTGTGAGGGTGGTGAGGCCCTGGCACAGGCTGCCCAGAGAAGCTGTGGCTGCCCCATCCCTGGAGGTGTTCAAGGCCAGGCTGGATGGGGCTTTGGGCAACCTGGTCTGGTGGGAGGTGTCCCTGCCCATGGCAGGGGGGTGGGACTGGGTCCCTTCCAACCAGAGCCGTTCTTTCATTCTGTGACATCTCAGAGAATCCTTTCTGCCGCAAGCCCCGAAAGACCTGCCAGAAATTAACAGGTACAGCACCATCTTTCAGGTCCCAGACACTCTGGAACAGTAACTGAGAGAAGTGTGAACAGTCTCTTTCGTGCAGTCCTAGCCAAAGTTAATGCCAATTACGTATCGGTGTTAGGTTTTTGAATACTTCAGTATTTTTGCAGAAGTATGTAGCTAACCCTGTTTTAATACTAGTGGCAGAATCAGGAGGAACTGTACCCTGCGACATGTAATACAAATTTGAATTACTGTCCTGCTGTTCCCTCAGATTGTGTGTATGTGCTTGAGTGCTGACTGAGACCTTGCCAAAGAGGAAGATAAAAGAAGTAGTAATGAATTAGGAAAAGAAACAGCTCACCCAAGAGCTTTCCTCTGCTCCTTCTGCTCTTGGATTATGTTCAGTTCTGAGGCTTTGTACAGAGCTCCCATTAATAGACACAGAAGTTGGGGATTTTACAGGATTCATTTTTGTGACTAACTTAAGGCTCTGGCATTAGGATTCCAATCTACAGACCATGGAGACAAATGGGACGTCCATCCTCCTACATAATCAGTTGAACTGCCTTAATTCAGGTTAGAATAACGTAGAAATGTGATAACAGCTTTAGCATGAAGAATCTAAATGGAAGAAATAGGCCAATATAAGAGATTAACTTCTCACAAGTCCAGACTCCTTTTAATCCCCAAACCGTCTCAGTGACAGCAACGTGACTGCTTCAAATTCAAGAGCTGAGGGAGGTGAAAAAATATGTGAAATCATTTTGATTAAAAAATAAAAATAAAAAATGGTTGGGGCTAGAAGCAATGAGACGTATTCTGCATGCCAAGCTTATTTTTAAAAGTTCTGGTGTCATGTCTGAAAGAAGGAAAAGAAAGGATCCTAGTTGTCTGACACTTTTAACTATAGCTCTGTTTCTAATGTTAGGAAAAAGCCCTGTGTTCAAAACCTGGTATAAGGCTGAATGTTATCTGTATTGTAGTTCATTTTTTCCAGCTGGAAAACAGACAGGAGAAATGAGAACAAAAAAATATTCACGGCTAGATTTCTTTATGTGAAAAATGGAAGAAAATCCCAGCTTTCTGGAATATATTTTGAATTGAGAAGTCATCTTGAAAGAGACATTTCAGTGTATGTGAGTGTAGGCGGGAGTATAGAAACGTGCGATAAAAATAGCAGACTACATGGAAATCAACACTGGTATGTGGATACATACCTGGAGATGTTATATGGTAGTATCTGAGAGAGAAATACGTGTCGGGTCTGTATTTGTGCAATACTTTTTAAAATGGAAAAACTCAAATGATTAATTCTCAAATTATATTTCAAATAATTTATTTTGAGTTCTGATTTCAGCTCAGACGTTGGCTCCTGTTGTTGTCTTTGGGAGCTATTTAGAAAAAGCAAGATCATTTAGCAGCGTTGCATTTGGTGGTCCATTGTGGAAAAAGGACTTTTCAGCAAAGTTCTTGAAAAGTAGGTGCTCTTTCTCAGAACACAGGGAATAAGTACGGCATCTTAGAAGTCTGAATCTGTGATCAGATTGCTTAGAGCATTGAGAAATAGCTGCAGTGGAGAAATGACCTTTTAGCTGACAAGAGGTAAATAGATCAAAATCATGGTTTTCAAAACAAGTGGATGTTTTTGTAGCCTCTTGTAAAAGCCTGTACAGATACAGCAAGCTGAGAATTCCCATACACGGTATTTTTGGTATCAGGAGCAAAAGGTGATTTTTGTAGATAGATATAACTTCATGAAAATGGAAAAGGTTGATTTGTTTATATTTATAAAATAAACTGCCCTTCAAGTAGATATGGTAAACCAACTGGGAAAAAAACATCAGTACTTTTATTCAGCACTATTTAATGATTCTCTTGCTGTACCTACTGTCTTAGAAAAACACATTTCAGATGATGTCTTCAGTGTCAGTTGGTCTTTGTTGTTATCAGTGTGATGCAGTAGCAGCATCTGTCTATGGGAATGAAATTTATGATAAAATATAGCTAATTATATCCCTAGGGAATTTATATTCACACATCTGATGAAACTGAATCATACAAGTACTTCTTGCTAAACTGTAGCAGAATTAAAGTGCCCATTTTAATTTCTACCCATGTAGCAAAAGTCAAATGTACACCTAACCCCTTTTCCCTGTCATAGAACCATTAAGGTTGGCAAAGTCCTCCAAGATCATCTGGTCCAACCATCCCCTACCACCAGTGTCACCCACTAAACCATGTCCCTAAGCACCACGTCCAGCCTTTCCTTGAACACCCCCAGGGACGGTGACTCCACCACCTCCCTGGGCAACCCGTCCCAGTGCCTGACTGCTCTTTCTGAGAAGAAATGTCTCCTCATTTCCAACCTGAACCTCCCCTGGGGCAGCTTGAGGCCATTCCCTCTAGTCCTGTCACTGGTTACCTGTGAGAAGAGGCCGACCCCCAGCTCCCCACACCTTCCTTTCAGGTAGTTGTAGAGAGCAATGAGGTCTTCCCTGAGCCTCCTCTTCTCCAGACACAACACCCCCAGTTCCCTCAGCCGCTCCTCACAGGACTTGTGCTCCAGGCCCTTCGCCAGCTTCGTAGCCCTTCTCTGGACACGCTCCAGGGCCTCGATGTCCTTCTTGTAGTGAGGGGCCCAAAACTGAACACAGCACTCGAGGTGTGGCCTCACCAGGGCTGAGTACAGGGGACAGTCACCTCCCTGCTCCTGCTGGCTGCACTATTCCTGACACAAGCCAGGATGCCTTTCTACCATAAATCAAAAGTAATAGAAAACTCACTTTATTACTGTAACACAGACCAGAGAAGATACCCTGGGTAACTTGAAGAGAAACACCTACAGCAGTTTCATTGCTGCATAATGGAGTAGGAGTAATGGTGTAGGTTTTATAAATTGATGCCTAAATCATCCAATCCAAGTAGTAGATTATTAAAACTTTTTATTGCTTTTTAAAAACTATTTTTAGCTCTATTTTGTATTAGTAGATAAATATCCAATGCAGTATCCGTTGTAGGTGGAAGATGCTTCCCACAAACTGCATTAGTTTATGGCACCATAGCAAGGATAATGCTAGCAAATAGTTCGTTCAGGTTTGAACCATTTAGTTATGAACAGATATTTTTCCTCCTTCTCTGTCCTGAGGACTTAAAGTTCCATGGTGTGGCACCATGAATTATCAATTGATACATCCCTCTGCAAAGGACGTTTATTATATAACAGTAGGTTTTTCTTTTTTTTTTTTTTATTCCATTAATCTGTATGTAAGTTAGGTTAGGAAATGTTTTGTGTGCATGTGTTGATTGTTGTTTCTGAACATGCCTAAGAGCCAATGCACGAGGAAAATGATCTGTATTTTTATGTATTCAGTGAAGTATATTAGTTGCTGTGTAGCCTGTGCCTTTATAATCAAATTTGTCTGAACACAGATTGGAATACGGGAATTATTTGGTTTCATTACTTTGTTCTTATAACCTACGAAGTTGCTTTCTATTGCACACCTCTTCAGATTTATAAATGTTCATAGTACAGCTGAGAGGTTTCGCATGCTTTAATTATCTAAGCATATAATTTGTGAAACTATAGAAGCTGGCAAAGTGGAGGAGATAGGATACAGTTCTGGGGAAATAAATAGAATTGTATTTTTATCTTCTGTGCCTGTACTGGGACTTCCGATAGATGAAGGAAATCAAAATCTGTGAGGGCTGCTTGAAAAGCAGCTGCCTGGCCTGAACAGGGTGTAGTCATTCATCTAAACTGACGAGAGGAAAGCCAGTAAGTTATGAACTGACCTATAGATACTGTTTTCCAACAACGATTTCAAACTTCAAAGAGGTAAAATACGGATTTTTTAACTACAAGTAAACAAAAAAAATGTAAAACAGTATGTAAGGCATCACACGTAAAGTGTTAGCAGCCTTAGTGAATTATGTTTTAGATAAAGATACACAAGTTAGGAAATAAAATGGCATGCATATTTTACTTGTGGTCAGTAAATTCAAATGAATTTATGCACCTCAGTGACTTCATGGTCCCTGAACATCTGGGCTGCGAGGAACAAGGCCCTTGAAAACAATATCCTCTCTTGTAGAGGAATACAACCAAATTAAACATCAGTAATTAGTGATACGTTCCAATCTGTACAAGGGCAGCTGTATGATTGGTGCTGTGTAAACATTACAGAAAGAAACATGAGTAATGAAAACGTGGAAGTGCCTAATTATGCGTGAAGTAATTTGGAGTTGCATAGATTATGGGTAGATCAATTTCAGAAACTAATGGGTGAAGTGCAGGTGTCCTGTATATCATCCAGAGAAGATGATTTATAAAGATATTTGTCCAAACCTTGCATATGCAATGGTTCTAATGAAATAATAAACACAGAGTTCAGGCCTGGATTTTAGGAGGCCTGGGGAGTGCAAAATAGAGGTGATACTTAGTAGAAATACCTGAAAATTGCTAGAAAGCAAGCACACGAGCTCTTACAAAATTCAGAAAGACCGATGTTCTTTTTAGAAGTAAGGGAAAAATCTTGTTATGCCATCAGCTTGGATGTTTCTATGGGCCTTTGGATGTATTTGTACGCCTATATATAAAGTGACTCATGCATGAGACATTTATGTGGCAAAATTTAAAGGCAAAGATTAAACGATGTTTCGAATTTACTGCTGTCGTGACATCCTGCACCAATGAAGAGGTTATGACGGAAGAAGACTTCCATTGACTGCAGTAGGTATTTAATCCAACTCTTTAGTGGTGGTACAGTCATACACCCTAGCTGTATTTTGTGGTCATACAATACATAACTGCTTTTCTTACTGGTCCGCCTCTAATATGTAAGTGAAGAAAATATTGCTTTAAGGTTGTTGTGTTTAATTTATTTATTTTTTTTCCACCTGAAACAAAATGAAAGATTGAGGCCACCCATTCTGCAACACTGAATGACTGAGCATTGCTTTGCCACCCAAGTACTCTTCAGATAATCCAGCTTCTCACACTGGCTTGACAGATAATGTCTTTTCTCTTCATTGATCATTTCAAACACAAGCAAGTGCCCTGGACTTCGCTACTGTCTGAATCAAACAAATTGAACCTGGCTTTGTTTTCAGTTTTGAGGACGAATTGAAAGACCCCAGTGAGAGGAATTAAGGCTGAAAACAGTCATCTGATCTGAGCTCTTGGGGAGCAGACTGTTAGCACACGCTTCCTTATTGCCCTCTATTAGGAGAAATTAGTGGGTTTCATCCAGAGAATAGACATCTTTCCTACTTTAAAAAAAAAAAAAAAGTGCTTGGTTTTGTTCAGAATGTTTCCTAAGTTAAATAAAAAAATTTTTGAAGGTTTGGCATGATGGAGAGGTATTTCCACTTCATGGCAGTATTAATAAAAAAAGGGAAGGAAAAGTCAGGTTTTAGCTATACAAAATCCAGCTGACAAGAGAATCCCTCCTGTTCAGGCATAGCTTCTGGCTGCAGTAGAAAGGAGCCTTTTGGAAAAAACTGTCAAAGTAAATGACTCAAAACAAGCAGCTAGTAGCCGATCCCCAAGGAAATTGAAGCTCTATATGTTTGTTTGTTTTTTTTGTTTTGTTTTTTAAATAAACAAGATTGCAAGAAAGAAATATTTGATTCCATCAACCATTTCTGTTCCTCATTAAAAAAGCCTCAAGCATGCTGTATTTTGACTTCTGGGTGGAGATTAAAGGGCAGTAGCAGCTCCCGTGTCTCTACCTCCAAATGGATGTGTTTCTCCTAAGAGCCCCTAGTATAACACAAAAATTCTGTCTGATCTCCCTAATCTCCTGTGTGAAGTACAGAGCATTAATACCTTACAACTGCTGCCTGTTGGCCCCCTCTCTCCATTTGTTGGTTATCTTTTCTCCTCCATATTGTGCCATTACTCCTTCTAGAAGAAATTACCCTTTTTTGTTTGTATCGTTGTTTCTTGGCTATTTAAAAATACTCTTCTTGAACTCCTCGTCTTCTGCAGCATTTTCTGTCTGCATTTTCACTCTTCATTAGGCTCCTGTCTTTAGGAGATTACTGATGAGAAGCCACGTGGGTGTCTGCGCAGATACATAGGGTTCCCTGCTTGAGGCGTTGATCTGGTTACGAGCATGTTGCTTTATCCTACCTAAATGTAGTAATTCTCAAACTTCTGTTTTGAACTTTTAGTTCTTTTCTGTCATATCAGAGTGTAAATACCCAGTGTTGACATGGATGTCCGCCTTGAGCAGGTAGTTTAATTCCTCTGCAATTTCATTGGCCAGCAGGAAAAAAAATATTTCACTTTTTTATCCTTCTGTTTGTTTTTGGCTTAACTCTTTAGCCTGCTTGTTATTCTAGAGCGGTATCTCTGTCTATCCACTTGTTCAGGGCATGGCCCGGTGGGGGTTGTTAATACTCTGTATCATATGTCTGTGTTCAGGGGTCAGGAAAGGCATCGCATTTTAGATGGTTGATTTTATGCTGCATAAAAATGCAGCAAAAAGCAGACTGGGGAAATAGATGCATGAAGAAGCTGACCAGACCAGAGTTGGAGAGTGAAACGATGGTGTTCCTCTGCATGTCTTACCAGAAACTCTGTGGCACAAGCATTTTCAAGCTTCAAGCAAAACCAGATTCATCTTTTTTTTTTTTTTCCCTTTGTCCATCTGTGACTTCTGAGATTCTGCTTCCCTCTAAGACTCCCAAGTCAAAAGCCACGCTTTCAGAATAATACTTCCTTAGCTCATAGAGTCTTCCTTTCAACTTCTCTTCTCTCTCTTAGACTTATTTTCAGTCGCAGGATTGCAACAATATATGCCTTTGTATCCCTGTATCAGATCTGGTGCTTCTGTTGAGATACCTCTGAGCAGCAGGTAATTAAATCTGCCACACATTTGAAATGACATTATTTTTTTTTTTCTAGTCTACTGTGGCTGTTTATGACATTTGATTACTGGCCCAGTAATTAACATTTCTCAGGCCTGTCATTGCAAGTGAGTGAGAAGAAATCACATCATCTTACGCTTCCTCTTTCTGGACTGTCAGTTTCGTGTAGCTGGAGCGAGCACATAGCACATCCAACTCATCAGCTGTTTCTTACTGACCTTCGTGGGGCTGTGCTGGAGCTACAAAGGAGGCACCGAGGTGGATTGTGCTCACTTTAACTCAACGATCACTGAGTTGTCCTAGGGTTTACCAGCCCTCTATGCAGTTGTCTTTCAGGAATTTATCTGTCTGAACCAGATTCACAGATTTCTTTAGGTTGGAAGAGACCTCAAGATCATCGAGTCCAACCTCCGACCTAACACTAAGTACTCCACTAAACCATATCCCTAAGCTCTACATCTAAACGTCTTTTAAAGACCTCCAGGGATGGTGACTCCACCACCTCCCTGGGCAGCCCGTTCCAATGCTTAATAACCCTTTCGGTAAAGAAGTACTTCCTAACATCCAACCTAAAACTCCCCTGTTGCAACTTTAGCCCATTCCCCCTCGTCCTGTCACCAGGCACGTGGGAGAATAGACCAACCCCCACCTCTCTACAGCCTCCTTTCAGGTAACTGTAGAGAGCGATGAGGTCGCCCCTGAGCCTCCTCTTCTCCAGGCTGAACAAGCCCAGCTCCCTCAGCCGCTCCTCGTAAGACTTGTTCTCCAGACCCCTCACAAGCTTGGTCGCCCTTCTCTGGACTCGCTCGAGCACGTCCATGTCCTTCCTGTAGCGAGGGGCCCAAAACTGAACACAGTACTCGAGGTGCGGCCTCACCAGAGCCGAGTACAGGGGCACAATCACTTCCCTCGACCTGCTGGCCACACTGCTTCTTATACAGGCCAGGATGCCGTTGGCCTTCTTGGCCACCTGAGCACACTGCTGGCTCATATTCAGCCGACTATCCACCAATACTCCCAGGTCCTTCTCGGCCAGGCAGCTTTCCAGCCACTCATCTCCCAGCCTGTAGCTCTGCTTGGGGTTGTTGCAGCCCAGGTGCAGGACCCGGCACTTGGCCTTGTTGAACTTCATGCAGTTGACCTCAGCCCATCGCTCCAGCCTATGCAGATCCTCCTGCAGAGCCTTCCTGCCCTCGAGCAGATCGACACACGCACTTAGCTTGGTGTCATCTGCAAACTTACTGAGGGTGCACTGGACGCCCTCATCCAGATCATCAATAAAGATATTAAAGAGGACCGGCCCCAGTACCGAGCCCTGGGGGACTCCATTAGTGACCGGCCTCCAACCAGATTTGACTCCATTCACCACAACTCTCTGGGCCCGGCCATCCAGCCAGTTTCTAACCCAGCGAAGCGTACGCCAGTCCAAGCCCCGAGCAGCCAGTTTCTTGAGGAGAATGTTGTGGGGAACGGTGTCAAAAGCCTTACTGAGGTCAAGGTAGACCACGTCCACAGCCTTTCCCTCATCCACCAAGCGCGTCACTTGGTCATAGAAGGAGATCAGGTTCGTCAAGCAGGACCTGCCTTTCATAAACCCATGCTGACTGGGCCTGATCGCCTGCTTGCCCTACAAGTGCCGCGTGATGACCCTCAAGATAATCTGCTCCATGAGCTTCCCCGGCACTGAGGTCAAACTGACAGGCCTATAGTTCCCCGGGTCTGCCCTGCGGCCCTTCTTATAGATAGGCGTCACATTGGCTAGCCGCCAGTCAACCGGGACCTCCCCCGATAGCCAGGACTGCCGATAAATGATGGAAAGCGGCTCAGCCAGCTCCTCCACCAGTTCTCTCAGTACCCTTGGGTGGATCCCATCCGGCCCCATCGACTTGCGCACATCCAAGCTCCGTAGCAGGTCGCCAACCATTTCCTCATGGATAGCGAAGGCCACATCCAGCTCCCCATCCCCTTCCACCAGCTCAGGGCACTGGGTGTCCGGAGAACAACCGGTATTGCCGCTAAAGACTGAGGCAAAGGCGGCATTAAGCACCTCAGCCTTTTCCTCATCCTTAGTAACTAGGTTTCCCCTCGCATCCAGTAAAGGATGGAGATTCTCCCTAGTCCTCCGTTTCGCGTTGATGTATTTGTAAAAGGATTTTTTGTTGTCTTTAACAGCAGTAGCCAGATTGAGCTCCAGATGAGCTTTGGCCTTTCTAATTTTCTCCCTGCACAGCCTCGCTACATCCTTGTAGTCCTCCTCAGTGGCCCGCCCTTTTTTCCAAAGATTATAAACCCTCTTTTTTCTGCTAAGCTCCAGCCGCAACTCTCTGTTGAGCCAGGCCGGTCTTCTTCCACGCCGGCTCATCTTTGGGCACGTGGGGACGGACCGCTCCTGTGCCATCACGATTTCCTTCTTGAGGAGCGCCCAGCCTTCCTGGACTCCTCTGCCCTTCAGAACCACCTCCCAAGGTACTCTGCCAACCAGCGTCCTGAGCAGCTCAAAGTCAGCCCTCCGGAAGTCCAAGACAGCAGTTTTACTGGTCCCCTTCCTGGCCTCGCCAAGAATAGAGAACTCTACCATTTCGTGGTCACTCTGCCCCAGACAGCTTCCGACCACCACATCTCCCACTAGTCCTTCTCTGTTTGTGAAGAGAAGGTCTAGCGGGGCACCACCCCTGGTAGGTTCACTGACCAGCTGCGTCAGGAAGCTATCTCCCACGCTCTCCAGAAACCTCCTAGACTGCTTTCTCTGTGCCGTGTTGTGTTTCCAGGATATGTCCGGGAAGTTGAAGTCCCCCACGAGGACAAGCGCCGACGATTTTGCAACTTCTGTCAGTTGCCTATAAAACTCCTCATCCGTCTCCTCATCCTGGTTCGGCGGTCTATAACAGACCCCCACCAGGATGCTAGCCTTGCCGGCCTTCCCGCGGATCCTAACCCACAGGGATTCAACCTTATCATTCCCAGCCTGGAGTTCCACAACATCAAAAGATTCTCTAATGTAGAGAGCCACATGCACTTGTAGCGTCCATCCTGCAGCAGGGAGTTCTGTGGTTTATTGACAAGGTGCGTGAAGAACTGCTTACCTGTGTTTGCTTCGAGTTTCCTTGTCTTACAGCTTTAATGTCTACTGGTTCTGGTATTAGACAGCACAAATGATTTTGTAGACTTCCGTCCTGTCTTCATCTCTCATTTGTCTCTTCTCCAGCCCTGAAAAGTCCTAGTCTACTTTGTTTGCTCTTACACCACAACTTCTTCAATACCTCTATGAATTTATATTGGGACATAAAAGTGGATTTTTTTTTCTTCACTGTCCTTACAAAGAAGAGAAGATTGCCTTTCCTAATGAAATACTGTTAGATTAATTGCAGTATCTTACTGGCCGATCATCCCCACTACTGAGAACACACAGAATAATAACGTTGAAATCTCACACTGGCCTCTCAGGTGTTTAACTCAGATTAATTTTTGCAAAGCTGGCGTATCAGGTGAGCACTTAACCAACACATCAGCCTGCTTTCTGCAGCAGGGCAGTTTGTGCAGCAGACATCGAGGTTTCTGAAATAACCTGGCCGGCTGCCCTGGGACCGCTGGGCTCTGGCATCCCTGCGCAGCGCCTGCGGTGGGGACAAGTCACCGTGCTGGGGACAAGTCACCGCGGAAGCCTTTGCAGGCGCCAGGCTGGAATCGAACCTGCTTTTTATCGCTTTTGTCACCACAGCAAGCCATGGAAATGACACTTGTGAAATGACAGGAATGGCATTAATTTCAGTCGGCAGCTGCTGAGGATACTGGGAAAGCATATTTTGTTTTGGGAACATCGTGTTTGGGTTTCCAAAACAAAATTTTGAAGGATTTCTATTCCATGAAAACTTTAAATGTTGGCTTACCTCCTGATTCAAGATTTTTTTTTCTTGAAAACACAAAAATCATGTAATAAAAATTCAGATTTCCAGCCAGCTCTACTTATGCTTCAGTTGGGAAATTATTTCTCTCTTTTTTTTTTCTACATGTTATTGGTTAAAACTTTATTACATCTATGCTTTTTGCACTTGTAGTTCTCTCATCAGTGCAATAATTGGTAGTATCCCAGCGTGTTTCTTAATTTATTTTTTTTTGCCTAATTTCCTCTCATTACTTCATTGCACAGCTTTCACATAACCTAACTGCTTTTTGTGTACACCCTTGACATCCACAAATGATAATGTTTTGCAGCTATTCCATAGCCAAGCTCTACCTATTTATCTTGCAGACTTCTGATTAGAGAGTAAATAAGCAGCTATGGAAAATACACATTCTCTAATGTATATTAGTAGAAGCAGATGGTGCAGTCTGTTCATCGGTGGAGTTCAGTTTCGAGAACTGATCTAAACTCATTTGCAGCAAATACCACTCTGGTACCGCCTGTCATAGAACATGTGCAAAGAGAGAAAAGTCCCATTACAGGTTGTTTGCATTTCATCGCACTAAGGTGTTTCTTTTGTTTGTTACGCTGGGTGTTGCATAGCAAAATACCCATTGTAAAGGCATGTTGCTTAAATCCACAGGACGGTGTTCTTTGTAATTTGGTATTTTCTTACTATTTTTCCGTACTCTTTTCTGTTTAAAGCTGTGCATTGCCAGTCACTTTTTCAAATTTAATTTTCATGCAGTCATTAATAGAATTTGCACTCGAGAAGAAGTGATGGCAAATTATTTTCTTAGTTTATGGAGAGAAATTTAAAATTAATTATAACAGTGTTTCACATAAGTTTGGCGTTTTTTTCTGTAGTAAAAATATGAAGTTTCCTCTTTCCTTTGCAATGGAGGATTTTCCAAAATTATTCCAAGACCATAAAAGCTGTTTGTGTTCTGTTTCTGCTAAGGCAAGTACAGAAAGGAATACAGCGTATAGTATCTGTTTCCTTCAGCTCGGACAGATCCTGTGACCTCTAAAGCAGGAACTACTTAGGCTGAAATGATGAACTGCCGTAGAAGTCTTGAGTCTCCATGTAGCTTGAAGAAGCAGGCTAGCTTAGACAGCTTTCTCTTCTCCCCACTTAACCATAAACACGGTGTTTGCAGCTCTAGATACAGATGTTGTAAGCAATACAGATGGGAAAGCAGTAAATAATAAATAAATAAATAAATAGGTAATTTATTTTCCATTCCCTTCAGCACTGAAAGATGTAAGAATCCTCCAAAGTCTTGGGTAGTTAATAAAACTGAAGGATGGCGGTGGAGTAGAGCAAGTACTCTGAGAAATATTGCAGAAATAACATGATACGAAAAGGTCTATTTGGAAGAAACTTGTTGGGCTTTTTAGACTATTCTCTGCATTTTCAGAATTAAATGTTTGTTACAGCTGTTTCTTTCTTTTAAGTGATTCTGTTTTCCAGTTCTTTCCTCTAGAGCATCCTTAGCTGCTCTGGACTTCGGGCTAGAATTTAAAATTTCATCTCCCACGCAATTTAAACACTGTCCACCAGCTCCAAAGCTGTCAAACATAACAACTTTCACCAAAGGTGGTTTGCTTTCCCTGTTCTCCTAGAGATGCTCTTCACTTTATATGCGTGAAAAGCCAGTAATTAATCCATGAGGAACGTGTACTTTAAGCTGATGGCATTGTGTAAAAAGAAAGGAACGTAACAGGAGACATAATGAGTTGGGAAAATAAAAATTGTCATTTTGTAAAGTGGTATGTATATGTGATATATAATGATTGTTCATAAAAATATATAACGTATGCCACTGAAAAGAGTGCACATGCTCAGAAATTCACATAATTTTGAGCTGACAAAACATTTTGATAAAATTTACTGCCGTGTAACCTTTACATATACTGTATTGTTTAATACAGGATACTCCTGATGTTGGTGTTAAATGTCTCAATATCTCTAATCCCAAGATACTTTTTATGAAGTTACACATCAATTAACATTTCTAAGATATGCTGCTTTACACAGGCGTTTGATACGGATTTGCATTCTGAATTAAAAATTGAAGATTTCTTATTCTCACAAATAATAGTGTTACAGCTTATTATATTTCATGCTTGGATTACTGATTGCTAGATTTGATTCCATACAGTTTTATGACAAACAAATGAAACTTACACAAAACATCTCTTTTTGTATACATACATATTTTGAACTGTAGCTGTAGGTGTAATTAGGAAAAATTATGCAGAGCACTCTTTAAAATACAACGGTTCTGAAGCTTCTTTCAAGACTTTTTTTTTTTTTTTCCTGTGGAGGACTTACTCAACTGAATTATAGTTGCATAGAGTCTGCTTTCACACAGATCTTAGGGACAAACCCAATTATACGGCTTCCTATTAGGGAAGCTAGACAACATTTGTGCCTCAGCCATTAACTGGTTTTGGAATTTGTCATGCCAGATGAATCTGTAATCAAATCTGTTGGTTTTTTTTATTTAATAACAGAATAGGTACAGCTTCACAAAGTCTGGGTGAGTTTCAGCGTATTCACAAATAACAGACACTCTTCTGAAAGTCTCTAATTAAGAGGAGAATACTAATGTAGCAGAGCTGACTAGAGCATGGAGCTAAGTTTATTTCTTAACAAATAAGCTCTCTAGGGAGTGTTCAAAAGATAATATTCTGAGCTACCAAGCTTAAGTTTGTTTTTTTTTTTTTCCAAAACAAAGGCAAAGTTAGTTTTAAAGTTATATTATTGAAATTCAGAGTTATATCTTATGCTTCTGGGCTCAGTTGCCAGAAAACGTAGCCATTTCTTTGTTGTGCCTTCTGGTCATTGGGGTGTTTAAAAAAAATAAAGTATTGGAAAGGTTTTTTAAAGTAACTTTGAGAGTTGCAGCAGAGCTTGAAGCTGAAGTCTTGAGCCAGAGCTTCCACATTCTGAAGGTATTTTCAAAATACTTGTGAGATCTTGTATCAGGGCTAGGGCTGGTACAGCTGTGGCTGTGACGAGCACCATAAGCCTCAGAGATGATGCACAAAGTTGGTTTTTTTTTTTTTAATAAAATGACGCTAACATTTGCCCTCTGCAGCGGGATTTCAAAGAACAGACCTCCAGGAAGGTGATTGGAGCCGGGCTGAATGATTCAGGGCTGGTGTGAAACCTTCCTTCACACAGCCTGGAGAGCTGGAGCTCATGATGACGGCTCACCTCTCCCCATTGCCATTGCCTCCCAGCCACGAAGCCGCCCAGCAGCTCCTACCCCTTATTCCTGTGCCCTGTGCCCCGTCCACACAGCCGCACTGCCTCTGGCTTTGCCGCGGCCACGTGCCCCCTTGCTCTGCTCGTGGGAGCACGGTCCCCACTCAAAGGACAGCTGAGGAATGGCGCAGCAGCGGCTTTCAAGTGGAGGTGGGCAGTGTAGTGGGAGGGGGAGCCGGGGAAGAGCTTGTCTTGCAAAACAGGAGGAGGTAAAATGTAATTAAGCTATTTGAACAAATAGAGCACAGTGGCAGAGTGCTGTACAGTTGGCAATGGAAATACAGTTGGCTGAAAGAATGACGATCAAATTTAAGAAAAAATCTCCTCTGCTTTAACTGATGCATCTTTCAGTCTGCTCTTTGGTTTGCTGTGCTTCATTTCTTTTTTGCGGCTAGCACCAGAAACTGGTAAGTTTTTCCCATCAGAGGATAAGCAAGACTGTTTTTTCACATGGACTAAGGAGAAGGACGGGTTTCCCTCCCTTTGTGTGTTTGCTCTGTTGTTTATAGCAGAGGATTCCTAGGCTTGCTGAGAATACGCACCTTGTCTTTTATCCTGATGCTGATTTTGCTTTTAAGTGTGTTTTCAGAGTTCAACAGTTGGTTATCTTTGCCTCCTGAAAAGTGTTGGGTGGGTTAATTCAGCAGCTTAGAGTGAGCATATGATTAAGCTGTTGAACAGTAGATGAACTGTGCAGGCTTACCTTCTAAGCTACCAATGGCACTGTGTAGTCATTGGCACATTTACACATACGCACGCGAAGTACTTTCTTGGAGAAGTTTCATTTCAGTGCCCTTTGCAGCAGCCCCTTGCTGGTTGTTTCCAAGTCTATTTTAGCAGAAGGGAGGTGGATGTCCTCAAAAAGGCAATCCGCTTATCTGGCATTTTTAGGTCTGCAGGCTAAGGAAGGAAGAGGCAGGGAAAAACCTGAAGTGTTTGAGGCAGTGAGGTTTTCTAGGGAAGTAATCCAAATGCTTCCCAGCTTGCCACAAACTGTTAAATTGTTTACAGTAAATTTTAACTGGAAGATCCCCAGTGGAGCCAGATGCTGTGGCTGTTTGCAGAGCTACAGGGGGAGTGATGAGGTATCTGGTAAGTGCCATTTTAGGGATGGAAGTGCCTAGTTGGAGGCAGGGCGCTGGCAGCTGCAACTCCCTAAAGACATTGCTGAGCGAAGGGGAGCGCTGTTCCAGTTGTCACTGGAAGAGGAGAGGTAGCAGAGATGCTGTAGATTTTATATATATATTTTTTCATTTGGGGACTCTTAGCCAACAGTCTGTCTCTTTTAGCTACCTGGGCAATTTCATCAAAGAATTGCAGAGCAAGTTTACTGAGCTTGTAAATCCTAAAAACCTATTTACCAATAACTCTAGTCTTAGGCTTTTGAGGATTTGGTATACATGGCTCTTCTGCCTAAAAGACTCCTTCCTAAAATTATTGTTTCTTGTTGCCCATAGCAAAATGAAAAGCAGTTCTGGATCTGCAAGCACCAGGTTGGGGGTTAACCCTGGTAGCGGCCAAGCACCAGAGAGCCGCTCACC
This sequence comes from Anser cygnoides, assembly GCF_040182565.1. Classification (NCBI taxonomy): domain Eukaryota; kingdom Metazoa; phylum Chordata; class Aves; order Anseriformes; family Anatidae; genus Anser; species Anser cygnoides. Next base: position 181,642,082 of record NC_089873.1, read on the forward strand.
CTTGGTGGGATGGGGGAAGAGGTAAGGAAGAGTAAAAGCAAGAAAACTTGTTGGATGAGATAGAAGATGTCTAATAACCAAACGACAAGTGGAAGAATGAGAGAAAGAACACAAAACAAGGCAAAAGTGATAACTCACCACCTCCCACCAGTAGACCGATGGCCAGCCAGTTCCCGAGAAAAAGGTGGCTAACCTACCTAAAACCCCACTTTTCCCTTTTTTATTGCTGAGCATGATGTTGTGTGGCCTGGAATGTCTTTCCTGGTTAGTTAGGGTCATCTGCCTTGCTTTGTCCCCTCCCAACCTCTTGCACACCAGAGGGTGAGAAGCAGGGATACCCTGGGTGCAGTGCAGAGACTAAAACACAGGTGTGTTATCAGCTTTGTTTTGGTTAGAGATCTAAACCACGGCACAATACAAGCTGCTATGAAGAAAATTAGCTCCATCCCAGCACACAGGCAAGAAATGTGTAGCTTTTTGTTGACTGGATTTGCAAGTCCCTGTTACTTGTTACCATTGTTTTCAGAGCAGCAAGCGAAAACAGATTAGTTTTGGCAAGAAAACTATTAATGATTTTCAGGCTGTGGAATTTTTTAATTTTAGAAATAACTAATAGTTAAGAATGTAAATTTCATCTTCTAAACTCTAAGTAGCGTTTAACAAAAACACCCTTTGTTATGAAGAAATTTGAGGACTGAGGAAAATGGGATCGGGAAAGGAAACTATATTTGAAAATGAAAGTGGGAAAAGAGACTATCTTTAAAAAACACAATAAAAAGGCACAAGCATATGGTGATTCTTCATCATTTTTGGTTTTTTTTATTGAATCATGACAGGATGTTTTTCTAAAAATGATGTAGCATAGCAAAATTGACATCATGAACATGAAGTATCACTGGATACTCTTCAGTCAGCAGTACACCAGAGAAAAATTTAGATTATCATTTCATGAATATAATGGCCATTTCTGTCTTTAAAATAAAAAAAAATACCCGAAGGTAACTTCGTTTTTATAGATCTATTTTGTCTTGGTTTTTACATTAGGAAGTCAGTTCTTTCCTCTTATCTCCTCAGACATCCAGGTCTAATGCTGGAATCAATTGGTTTATGATATCCAGAAAACTCTTCAGGTTGAAGTTTTTCTTAAAACAGTAAGTGATTTACAGCTGCATGTTCCCAGTACAGGCACACAGACTTTCAAACAGGTTGTTTTTTCGTGTCGGGGGGAGTCCCGGGGAGGATGGGCCTGAGGCACAGGGCCTGGTGCAGCTACCAGGGCAGGGCCCCTCAGGTCACCTTTCGTGGCCTTCAGAGGCTTCCTCTAGGAGAGAGGGGTGACAGAGGGGGAAGGGGACTTTGTGGTGCAGAACACATCAGCGGAAAGGCTGATGGAGGGAGAAGGGTGGGTTGGGGGTGATTAAAAATGAACTCGGCCCTGCCTTTCCCCTGCTGTAGGTGGGGCGGATGGGCAGCTCTCCCTTACGGGAAGGGCAGGGCAGTGTAATGCAGCTGGTGGTCATCGAGCAGGCACTGATACGTGCAGCTCTCCCCCACCATTCACCTTCATTCCCATGGAGGAAAAGAGCATAGAGCTGCTCAAATTGCAGGCTTTCCTGTAACTGAACTAACTTTTAACTGTAACTGAAGGCTCGCTCTCCCCAGCTGGGCTGGGCTGGAGTGCTCTACCAACACCTCTGTCTGGGGATCTCTGAAGTTTGGGTAAGCATAGGACTCCACAATGCATAATTTTCAGAAAGGTGTACATGGTATATAATATATATCATGGTGCAGGAATGGGAACAGTGCTTGTCTTTTAACCCTTTCACCCATGCTGTCGTTTTTAGCTGTCTGAATTTCATCAGCGCTGCTTCAAATACTCTATTTCTTGGTTGATTGTGTGGTTTTGTTGGTTTTGTTTGTTTAGGATTTAGAATAAACCGTATTAGGAAGAGGCAGGACTTGCCAACATCTGGCTGTGAAGCAAGAAAAAGCCATGAGATTTTAGCAGGGGGGATAAAACTGTTCCTTATATTTTGTCTTAAAAATAAAAAGCACAGTCCTTAATACGATTTTGCGTGCATTTAAGCTCATTTATGCATTTTCAGAAAGTTGATCCCTCCCCAAAACTATGCAGCCATTTATTTTCTTTTCCAGCTTACCTTTTACATTTTCTCATAGCACAAAAGAGGAGGAAGTGGTGTTGAATAGTTATCTTTTTTTTTTTTTTAATAGGAATGACTATGAAATCTATGTGTTTGGATATGTATGAAGTTAAAATTGTATGTCATCCTTTCTAAAGGAATTCAGAAATATCTAATGTCCCAAATCCCACATTCACTCTGATTTCTTCCGACGTGTTGCCTAATTTCTTCTTCCCAGCACACCTTGTCACCCTGCCAGTTTTCTGCCTCGTCTCACGTCACTGCTTGAGGTTGCCTGCGTGCACTGGGCAACACAAAAGCACACTGATTTTACTTCAGCCTAGTTTTTAGACCTTTTTGTTGCTGGAGCGAGCAACAAAAGTAACAGCCCAGCTACAGAAATGCATTGTGTCCTGCAGCTTTACCTCCTTAGAATTTAAGATGAATTGCAAACAAATTTGTATGCATGTAATGGAGCTTGCGTGGATGCACCTGTGCCCTGGTTTAAGCCTCAGAGAAGACCACCCCCTCTGGTTCTGCTTTTGTTTGTTCTTGAATTTGATTTTCTCTCTTCTGTTGGGATTTGTGTCAGGCTGAAGACTGGACAGAGACATTTGTGGTGTGTGTGTTAATAAGAAAATGTTGAAAGTACAGTAAGAACCAATAAAAAAGGTTTTGTTTCCCTTCTGGGCACTAAATGATTGACTATGATGATTGTAGTATAGAGAGGACTGCAAAATCTTGACATTTACAGCAATTACCAAGCCGCAGACTTCTCTGCCCTTCCAGCATATGTGAATCGTAATAAGAAAGTGTTCATTTCTTTGCAATAAGTATGATTGACTGCGACAGGACTTCCCGCTGATGCACAGCATGCGTGACAGCTGTGGAAGGGGCTTTTCACGTGGCACAAGGTCCACGCTGGCTTGAACCAGGCCCTCCAGGGAGGGCAGGGAGGGTGCAGAGTGTTTCACAGGGCTGAAGGGTCATCAGGAAGGCATATGGATGGACAGAGCATCTGAAAAGGGTCCTTATAATCCCAAAGAGGGATAATAAGTGAAGGGGAGAAGCAACAAACAAAATGGCTGGAGACAGCAGCCACTTGCAACCTTCATTGACAGACATACTGCATGAAAGCTAGCTCTGAGTTATGATTCCTTCTTAAGCTTAGCCTCAAATGAGTCGTCTCTACCACATCCCCAGTATGGACCAGCAACCACCAGAACCCAGCTTCATCAGTATCCTCCAGAAGAGTACATTAGACATATGTGATCTTGATTTCAAATATCCATGATGTCAAGCAGACCCCCAGCATTTTCTTCCTGCTGGTTGCGTTAGGGCATCACTTAAAGTGTTTAAAGGTGAGCATCAAACACTAGGGAAAGTTATTCCATTGTATCATGCCTAGAATGCTAAAGGCTGTCTTACTTTATCTTTGCATTATTTGTCTTCACAACCTCAGCCCAAAAGGTTTTCAATCCTTTGCAATACTAAACTCAGAGGAAAAAATGGGAGGTTAGTGGTTTTAATCAATTATTCCCATTTTATCAAAACAAACAAAACCCAAAAGAAATGGCTACTTATTGCCAAATTGTCATTCATATCATCTTGTGTTCTGTGCTGGAGAAAGATACGAAGAATTGGAGTCTCAGTGATGACTGTGGTGCCTGTCTCAATATTAGGCCTGAAAATATCTTCAAATGATTCATTGCTCAGGCTTCAACATACGTGCTTGGAGATGTCAACTTCAGAAAAACCTTACAGGTTTCCTGAACATAAAATAATTGCAGTACTCTTCTTGAAATGCCAAGACTTCAGGACTTAAAATTAGTTACAAATCATATACTGTGCTAATAATCTGAAATGTTTCAGTACTTAACGCTGGCAAATGCACTTCATAATGCCACTTCCGTTCAGCTCATCCTTGTCTCTGTCTGTTCCTTACAACCGGGGCTGGGCTCACGTTGCCTTGACTTGGTGCGTGCGCTGTGTCTGAAAGAGAAGAGTAGATGGAACTACACAGCGGGCTGCAGTCGTCTGCTTCCATTTAACAGGAGACAATAGGATTTTTCTGCTCGCAACGAGACAAGACGTGCTGAATTTGCATCTCGCTAGCTGTTATCTTTCAGAATATATGACAGATGGCTTTGCGTGGCAACAGGTTGTCATCGTTCTGATCAGCTCATGTGCGTTTTTACAAATGAAGTCATTCTGGTGGTTTCTTGTGCCGTAGGTGGTTGGGCGCTTCCATGGGGTTATATTAGTAGGATGTGCCCCACAGGGTGATGAGTTCCCTTAATTCTCACAGAAGTACAAAAACTTTGTGAAGTTTCAGCATCTCTTAGGAATATTTGTCACTTGTCTGTCATCGACTCTCTCGTTGTGTAATTTACACCTACTTGGAAGAAGAGTCAGAAAAGGTGCTACCCGAACCTAAGCAAGGTGTGGTCCACATAAACACAAGAGAAGCTTGTGGGAAGCTATATCATTACACGTATATTTAACTTCTTAGCTTGTTTTCTACATGATTTTGCAGGACACAGCTACCTCTATCATGTTTGGGATGCTTAGCAAAGTATGAAGGCAGAGAAAAAGCTTTGGTTGCCTTTTTCAGGTATCGTGAAGCTCGTGTAATGCAGCTGCCTGTGTCTGGTTCAAGTACAAAATTACTAAGAAAGGGACTGAAAGAGCATTAGTCCTTGGCTTTCACTCCTCTGGTACTGGGTTGGGAGCTTCTGTGAGGATTCAAGGAAAAAAAAAAAAAGGTGCAAAACGGTGCAGAGCTGGAGAGATCTGGGTTCCTTACTCCTCCAAAGCTTTGGGCAGTGGCCGTGCTCTTTTCAAGTGAAATGACAGCATGTCTCTGTCGTGTGATGTTGCAGAGGAAGAAGCAGACCAACCTCTCCTTTTTTGCAGCACCGAGGTTGGCTCTTTCCTTGCTAGTGCCCTGTATAAATAAAACCAAGCACAAAAAGGTACAGAAACTTTTCGGTCCCATCCTCACGATAATTTCTTTAGAAATGCCAAGAATTCATATGCTAGCAATGCTTCTGATTAATACCTGTTTCTAATCTCTGAAACATTTGTTTTGTGACAGAAGATTAATCAGAGGAAATCATCTATTCTAAAGGTTTATTTTAAGGCTTATCTTTGTTTTATTTTCTTGATGCTGAAAGATTCATGCATTTAAAAGCCAATAAGCATCTCCTCATACGAATGTAAATATTGCCTTCATCTGTCTTCCCCAGAGAGTTTGCTGCATGTTGACAAGTCCTATAAAATTATTTCCAGCCTGCTTGAATATTTTTCCCTTTATTCAACTCTAGTCACAATGACAAATCAGAGTTGCAGTATAAAACGTATTTTGCTGGGAAATGGCTGTGGCAAATTTGATGCCATGCTGGTTACTTGCTGTATTTCAGGGCAGAAGAGCTATATTTGATCGTGGGGGTGGAAGAGAAAAACTACAGTGTGCAAGCTGGTGGCTGCTGTATCGTTAATTTATTGGCAGTTTTAGAAAAAAAATCTGCATTCTCTTTTTATGTTTTTTAGGCCAGATACTAGCATGAGTTATGGCGTTAACTATTGCAACAAGAGCCATGTGGAAAATTTAAATCCTTGGAGAGTTGTGTGTAGTCCTGCTCCATAACTAAGGCTTTTAAGTGTCACACACGTGCAAATCATAATAAAGAGTGGTAGGTAAAAAGCCCCTGCTCCTTTAAATCAGTGTCACCAGTGACTCAGAAAGTCTATTGATTTTTTTTTTTTTTTATTCCTCCCAACAGCTTCAATTAAGATTCAGCAGATCCACTCTGAGAACACCCTGGCTAAAATGCTTCGTAATATTTTTGGTTTAATGCTGCTTTTTTAAATGCGGTTTAGGAAATGAGCACTCTGAAGTAATGTTATCTGTTACATATTAAAACAGCAGTCTAAAAGGCAAAAGTAATGTGTAATTCACAGCTTCTGTTATAAATTTGTGTAATTATTATAATATGTAAATATATATGCTTCCTTAACTTTTTTCAAACAACAGCTATACAAATTAAAAAAAAAAATCAATTATATTCACCCAGACATACTACTTTCTGAATATGGGAAAATGATGTCATAGTTTTGAAAGCCCCCACACCATATTTTCACCACAAAGAGCATCTCTACCAACAAATTGTCTGGATAAAGTGATTGCAGGGTATTTGTTTTTACCCTGCAATGCACTAAGCAAATTTCAGCGCTTCAACACGTCAACGATTTGGTAATTTGTGACCATATTCAGCCCGGAAATCTGGCAGAAGGAAGGCAATCTGAGGCTCTGTCATCCTTCAGGAGATTGTGAACACTTCAGAAATGAAATGAGAAGGGCAGCCATTAGGGAGACGAAGAGCAACGTGCATGGGTAGAATAAATGCATATTAATAAAAAGGTTTGCCTCGTGAGTCACCATGCTTCCCATTTAGAATTGTATACTGGCATGTGGCAACTGCTGTCATTGCTGGCATTAAAAAGTGATCCCGGGGATGTGATGTGCTCTTGCTTTTCACCACAGCAGTTTGTCAGGTAGGAACAGGATGTAAAAGTCAGCCCCGTAGTGTTGGCCAGTTTTCTGAAGATGGATTGAGATCTGTGGATCAAAATTTGAAAACCATTGGCACAAACGGAAGAAATTTTGAAATATAACACTGGTATCTCTGAAATTTCCACCTGAGATGCATAACATGAGATGTATGATCTCTTGGTTAGTTGGTGCATGTTGATCATTCTGAATTTTTCTGTCATTTCCCAAAGAAACTTAGATAACCATTTTATAATGCGGTAGGGTTGCAGCCTGTTTCCTAAGAAGGCAAGAAGTTTTCCTTTACTTTCTCTACTGTGTTCTGAGGAACTGCACATGTTATGTGTAGCTTAACTGCCATCACGCCTTTGGAGGCCTCACAGAAATGTATTAGTTCAACACTTTTGGTTTTCTACGTTTTGCAAATTAGCAGTTTGCAGGTTAAAATAAAATCACTGAAATGTGCTTCCTGCATAGCGAGTCCTTCTAAGTGGAAAATGTTAAGAGAGGAATTGCTGGTGTTCTTCTATGCAAAAAGAAGTAGAAAAAATAATTAATTTATGGAAGCTTCACTGAAATGGGTGATGAAATTTCCTGTGTTGTAATTTTCAAATGCCAGAACAGGAAGAGCCCTTTAGCATTCGGCGGTGTGAAGCACTCATTACAGGCTCTAGGCTAAAGAGCTCTCCGTTGTTTGCATGCTTAAATATCTAATTTATTAAGAAGTTAGAGGGGGGTTGACACTACCATTATAAAGCATTTTCTTCTAAGAAAATGTGTTCAGTCCGTACTTTCAGTCTTCTGGCATTTCGTTATAGAAGGGCTAATATTTTCTGGCTGCTTTCCTGAAGAAATGGCAGATATTGTACATTGACCCTGTTAAGAGTCATGAATATAAAACCGTATGAAAGGGGGATTTAATCATGGAAAAGTGCCACCCTCCGAAGCCTAGTGTTCCCTAAGAGCACGAAGGAGACTTTCTGATGTACTTCGGTGTTGTTGTGAACCTTGTTTGTCTCTCACATGTATTGTAATGAGGACTCTGGAAAAACATCGCCAAACAAATAAAAAATTCTGGTCCAGATGAAGAAGGGGGCGGTGCAGTGGCCTAAAAGGAAAAGGAGAGACAAGCTTCCAGGCCGTGGCCTTCAGCAGTCACGGCCTTGCTCTTTGGTTTTGTGTGAGCCATCGAGTGTCACTGGGGTGGGAAGGAAAGTAGGGGACGAGTGGTCGTTGGGCCTTCTTAATGTCCTACCAGAAACTTAAAGTGTTATATAGGTGTTCCTAATCGCTAATACGGAAAATCTTGTAAGAAATGGATACATAAAGTTTGTGGCTTAGTCCTCAAGGTGGCCATCCTGATGCTCACTGAGAACATGCGGCAGCACAGCCCCTCTCCTCCCCTGTTTCAAAGGCTACCCTGGAAGGCCGGAAAAGGGCAGGAAGGAGAAACAGAAGAGAAATGAAAGCTATTAGAGGAAAAAGAAGCATACTAGAAGGTCTGGAGAAGGTTATTTTGGAGGCTTAATGGTGGATTACCACCTATTCCTTTGGGTCATGGGACATTTAGATGTGTAATTCTCCAGGAGCCGCTGTCTCGTGAACAGAAGCAATATCTGTAAAAAGGTTTAGCAGGAAATGTATCTCTGCTTCCTTCACTGAAGGAAAAGAGGGAGAGGGGAGAAGTGAGGTGAAAGGTACAGTGAGGGAGAGGGAGGACAGAAAGACTCCATGTGTCACAAAAATAGGAAAAAAGATGAAGAACTGCAAGAGAAGATTTTTTTAAAAAGACACATCATATAACCAGGCTTTTATAGTAATAAATAATAATAATACAAACATATATTTATTGAGACCACAAAGAAAAAAAATCAGGAGGTGAGGATGTGGAGAAAAAGACTTGGACAATATTCATTTAGCTTTCCTGTAATGTCTGTGCTTCTTTCTGAAAGTTAAGAGTTCAGGAGACCTTTGGCAATGAGGTCAATAAAATCTTTAAAATCATTTAATTAGATTGAAGGCCAGATGATATACTCTTGTGATAAAAACTTCTACCTTGATTTGCTAGAGCAGTGGTAAACCCACTCATTTACCTTCAGATCGATTTTCCTTCAAGCTTAGAAGAAAACATGCTACATTTGGACAGAAGAAGGCATTGATGTACCTTCTGCTGATTTAGAAATCTAGAGTACAAGGCAATGGTCTGTTAAGGCTAAGTAAAACTATAGAACAAAGGACAAGTTTGCAAAGATTCAAGAGGAAGCAGGTATATATCTATCTATGAGACAAAATTTGGAAATGAAATAACTGCATTGATGGTAACAGTTTAGTTTTTTCTAAATATTAACAGGATGCATCATGAAGATATTTTCTCTGGAGGAGCATTAGCTTGCACCTTTCTAAACCTTGGTTTCCTGCATCTTCATTTCAAACAGTAATTCTTGACAGCAAAGCCTGAAGTATATGGAACTCGTTTTCAAAACCATCATAAGTAATCTTTAAGTTACAAAGAGATGAACTTAACAAAATATGTTCAATCTCTTTGCTTCCTATAGTCCTTCCCAAACCAGACTAAAGGTCACCTTTTGTCAGCTGTTTCATTCAGACTTGATTGCACGTTGTTTTGAAACTGGGTGGATTTCTCTGTCTTCTTGTTTTTAAAAGTGCTTTTCAAATAGTTATTTGTGCTCTGATGCTATATTATAGTGCCAAAAGAAAGGTCAGAGAAATCTTTATTTTTACATTAAAATATCTAAGAGAAGGTCATGGAGCATGATTTTGCTGTTGCCTGGGTGTCAGCAGAGTAAATTGAAAGCTTTTTCAGTTCTCAGCCGAGTAAGCTGATTTGGGGTTTGTTTGCTTTGGTTTTGATAATTTTTAAATACAAGGCCTTTGTTTCCATGTGAATATGAGGCTTTTGAAGTCTGTGTTCAGACACAGCTTTCAGTATCTTCCCTTCACAATTGCTTGGTTTTCAGTATCTCCAGTAACATCTAGTGTCCTAATAATCCACAGTGTCCTCAAGCAAAAGGAGTAGGAAAAATTTCAGAAGTGTTCATTTATTTTGCCTTATTATGTGTTTGCAGCTCACCTTCAATAAGGGATGGTTCATACTTGCAGATTTGGGGAACATTCTGAGTGTGTGCTTGTCTGAAGCTTTTATTAATTCTATTCTTTTTTTCTTTTGAAGATTACAGATAGAAGAATCTTCTAAACCTGTAAGGCTATCACAGCAGCTGGACAAAGCAGTAACCACCAATTACAAACCCGTGGCTAATCATCAATATAATGTAAGTAGCTTTGAATATTTTCCCTTCTTCTAGCCAGGAGGTGTCTGGCTCAGGACTCCAGAATCATGGCACTGCTATTGGCAGTCCAGGCTTTCTGTAGCCCTTCGCTCACAGCAGGACACAGTCTTTGGAAATCTTCCATGTTATCTGGTTTCCCCCGTAGTTTTTCTTCTGGGTATCTTCTTTCTGCTTCAAAACCCACACCACCTTTGGGGTTAAGGTCTGCCAATTCTTATCTTCTCTTGTTACCTGGTGGAGGACAGACTGCCTTTACCCAAACCTTTTCTAATGTCTTTACTGCTTTCTCCCTCTAGTCTTTTTTTTTTTTTTTTAATGTAATTTTAAAGTTTGGGGATAAAAGAAAATTCTTTCTTTGTGCTATAAGATGTGGAAGCACTCCTTTGAGCCAAATAAAATATCACATGGAGGTGGGCAAAAGGCTTGAGTCTTTATTTTCTAGTCCTCTGCAGGAACTGACATGAGTAGGAAAGAATAGCAGCTGATAATTTTTCACAGTTTCATACCTTCATAGTACGTGTTATTTGCATCATTAGCTTTGTCAATATTACACCCACGCTGCTGTTCCAGATCAGTTGATGTACATACAAACTATAATGTCCTTTTTCTTAAAGATCCTCTTTGAGTAATTTGTATGTATGCATGTATAATCACTGTTAGTGTTGAATGTGAGGAATGTTAAGTCATACTAGAAATGAGTCAGTGTGTTAGTCATTTAAACTTTTACACTTTTTATTAAGATTTTATTTACATAAAACAAATGATAATATACTGGGTGATATTTAAGCATTATTCTGAAAAGCATATCTACAGAACCCAAAATAATCATTTTTCTCTCATGGGACTGTTTTATAGTAGTTGCTGTACAAAGTCTGATCTATACATAGATGATCAGAGCAATAAAACTATTTCAGCTAAGGGAATGACATTTAATCAAAATAGTCACACTGGTATATATACAACAGTGTAACTTGTGTAGTCAATCTTTGAATCTCTATTCCAGTTTCAAACTGCTATGGTGGTACTGTTACAGAAATTTAAGTTTTGTGGATAATTCGGGCAATATAACCAGGATGTAACCAGGCCTCTTAAAAAGTTACCATGCTCTTGTGAACTAATTGTAACGTTGTTAGCAGATACATAGCTGTCCATGTCCACATCCATTGCTGGGCAGTGCTTGGTTTTCCTATCTGCCTTAAAGATGTTCTGATGGGAGAAGTCTAATCGGACATACACTTCAATCATTCTTGGCCTTGCCTTGACTCTGAAGACCCAGGCAGGACTACTTCCTACAACATTTTTATTTTCATTAAATCTTTTATTAAGGTTCAGGTTAGATGACTCAAAGGATGTAAGACTGGGAGAACAAGTCCATGGACTTTTTAAACCTTTTCATTACATCTTTCTGGTGTTTTCAACAGAAGGTAGTTTCTTAAACTTAGTGTATTGCTTGTAATTATCTGACAGGCCTGTTCGGGACAAGACTTTTCACAAGAAAAACAGGAAACTTGTCTTTTTTACAAGCTCCCTTGAAATACTGAAAGGCCGCCATGAGGTCTCCCTGGAGCCTTCTCTTCTCCAGGCTGAACGTCCCCAGCTCTCTCAGCCTTTCTTCCCAGGAGAGGTGCTCCAGCCCCCTGACCGCCCTCACGGCCCTCCTCTGGCCCCGCTCTCACAGCCCCACACCCTCCTTGTGCTGGGCCCAGCCCTGGACGCAGCACTCCAGGTGGGGCCTCACGAGGGCAGAGCAGAGGGGCACAATGCCCTCCCTCCACCTCGCCAAGCTCGGTTCCATCCATGCCTTGGCTTTCCTGCCCCATCCCTGCACACCCGGACAGCATCCCTGTGCTCCTCCCAGGCCACGTGTCCCTGCTTCCCCTGCCTGTGCATTTCCTTCTTGCACCTCAGTCTGACCAGCAGGTCCTGGCTCAGCCTTCCCAGCTGTCTGCCCTCCCTGCCCGCTTTCTTACACAGGAGATGGAGAATTCTTGCACTCTAAGGAAAACATCCTTAAAGAGCTGCCAGCTCTGCTCAGCTCCTTTGTCCCTTAGGACAGCATTCCAGGGGTCTCATCCACTAGGTCTTTAAACAGCTGGAAGTTCACTCTTCAGAGGTTCAGGATCCTGCCTTTGCTCTTCACCAAGCCCGTATTACTTGAGATCACAAACTCAAGCAGGGCGTGCTCACTGCAGCCCAGACTGCCTCCAGTCTTAACCTCTTTAATGAGTTCATCCCCACTGGTGAGCACCAGGTCCAGTAACGCTTCTCCTCTGATTGGGTTGTCTCATACCTGGACCAGGAAGTTATCCTCAACGCACTCTGGGAGTCTCCTGGATTGCTCACAGCCTGCTGTGGGGCTTCCCCAGCTCACAGCCAGGTGGTTGAAGTCCCCCATCAGGGTGAGAGCGTGCGAGCATGATGCTTCTTGCAGCTGAAGCAAGAAAGCCTCGCATGGCGTGGTTGCCGTTGCCTTGCATAGAGCTGAAATCTGATATTCAGTCAATAGAGCAACACAAAAATGGTTTCAATGATTAACAGGTAATTCCTTAGTTTAAAAAAAGAATGAAAAGAATTTAAGGCCTTTTAAAACTTCTTTCAGACATCTTCAGATGAAACTTTATATTTAGTCCCACTTATCATGCCTTCTCTATCATGTATGTGTTATCTGTCTACCAAAGAAGTGTAATACACAAGCTTCCCTATTAATGATACCTTCAAGAAGGCAATTTTGGCAGCTTTTCAGCAAGCTTAGCAACATACTGTGAAGGTAAACAAAGAGAAATTGATTTCTCTATGAAGTCTTGCAGGGATAAGCTAGCAACTTCTCCATTTGACAGCTTGTTCTGAAATGGTCCTTCCTTGAAATCAAACCATATTTTAATGTTCTTTAAATTTAAAATCTACGCAGTTCTAAATAAACCTAATTAGTTTACGGTGTACATGTATTCTGTAATGTGGCTCTCAAGAAGTGTTTTAAACCTACTGCATAAAACATCTTGTTTACACAGAAAACAGAAAGGGAAAAAAAATGAAAGGATGCATTGTAACTTGCTATGAGCAGCGTGAATACAAGACAAAAGAAGAAAACAAGCAACACATACCATGTTTTTTTAAAACACACTTCACAATGCACTCAGTGTTTCTAGACAACAGTGGGAGCTGTTGCTGAAGCTGGAGGTAAACGCTAGTGTTGCTAATTAAAACATAGGCGACCGAGACACCAGTTGCAAATAACTTGTTTGCAGCCAAGGAGGGGGTTGACAATCAGTTTTATGTGTGAGTTGTTTTTATACATTAAAAAACTGAAGAATTTTAGAATATTCACGTTGTGTTCTCATAGGAAATGCAAACACTTTCTTTGATTTACTTTAGATAATCCAGAGGATGTAAAATAGAAGCTCCTACCTACTGGGGAGGGTTTTCTGAGCCACTAAAATAATAGAGAAAGAAGAATGATGAGTAGTAGTTTACTAGCAAAAAAAGGTTGTGCTTCAGTTCGAAATACCACTTTGTGTTATTTTACCTGAGACTTTTATTCATATAATTAGGATTTAATACCCAATTATGAGATAATCCTGTCAGAGACCTAACATCAGCGAATACAGTTTTGAGAATTTCCTTATTGTTACTTTTTTCCCGTGCGTAGGAAGCACCAATTTTAAAAGGATTATTTCTTTTCTCCACATGGAGAGAGTTGTAGCTGGTTGCTAGCTAAGCACATTTTCCCTTTTCCTCATTTGGAGAGGTATGAACAGCACTGTGGATTTTTTGTATTGCTTTTATAGGTAGTCTTGAGAGTCACGGTAGCTTTCCTGTTTGCCCCCATAACATACCTGTTATTCCCATAGCTCTGGCATGTACAGAACAAATGACCTCAGTGCCTGGCTCTTGTTCTTTCTCCTTAAAAACAAACCAGAAACCAGAAAAGGATGAGATTGGTTTCTTCCATCCCTTCAGTGTGACCTTCCTATCTGAGGAGGTTGCAATTCGTTTCTGGTTTTATTCTTCGTACTCATTTTGGTTTTGTTTTATCTGGGGGGGGAGGTAGAAAATCACAGAAGGGTTGGGAAGAACAGACGTAACAGCTGCTCTTGCAGCAGAGTCATGCAGCCTGTAACTGGCTGCATCTTTCACACCACATCTTATCAGCTGCTGTACCGTGGAGTCAGAGAGAAGTTACTAACCTCAGAAACGAATTCAGAGATCTTTACACTGAATAGTGACCTCAGGTGTTTGCAGGGACCCAGAACCCAGTCAGGCACTGCAAATAGAAATGCCTTCATCTCTCCTACCATCTTCTGAACTTGACCTTTGAAGTATCAGGTCTTTTCTGGCAAATAGTTAAAGCTGGATAATCACAGAATTACCCATCTCTTCCTCCTGTAAAACGTTAGCATGCGCATATCTGCAAAACATTGTTACGTCCCCATACGCCAGCGTCTCAAATGTAATAGTGCTCTGTTGACAGCTCAGTACAGTGTTGTTTACTGATACCAGCCATGACCTGATCAGCAAGTGCACAGGAAAACTGGAAAATATGTGAATGCCTCAGTCAAGGAAGATTGAAAAGTCAGGCTCAGGAAAGCCCGTTGCAGTTGACTGAAGAGACTATTCAGAAAAGTCTGCTTCCAGGAGAATACAGTGTCAGTGTCTTGATTTTTGAAGAGGATCTCATGAAGGTGTAGCTCTTTCTTTCCCTCGGATGTGGAAAGAAACATACAATATACCCTACAGAACAGTAGTTCCTGTGCTTGACTGTGAACTACCAAAGGGAAAGAATCTGGACCAATTTTTGACAAAAAATATTTGGTGTACCCAGCTAGATTGGTGTATTTTCAGTAATATTTGGGTTTGTTATTTACTCATTTTCTTCTGAGAACATAATATAACATGGCACTGTCTGCAACTTTGTGCTTGCCAGGTATTTTCTCTGTCTTGGTCTCATTCCATGTAAAATGACGATGCTGCCATACTTCATGGTGATCTTACTCATTAAGAAGCAATTTCAATCTCATTACTTACGTTACAATGGGTTTTTCCATTGGCTCTCTCCAGCTTACAAAGCAAAGAAACGGATTTCAAATAAAAATGCTACTAGAAAATAGAAACCAAAATTGTTGCTGTAGATGGAGATACGACTCCCAGACTAGACATTGTGATGGGATTCTGATCATAAACAGCCCCTTTTCAGTGCTAGCCTGAAGTATAAACTTTGGAGTGTAGCCTGAGATGTGACATTCATGTATTTTTCAAGACCAAAGGGACAACTATCATACTAAAATAAATGAAAAATGCATGTCCTAAAGTCTGCATGCTTTATTGTCCTCAGTACTCACACATGTTCTAGTGGCATGTCCCTACATTTCTGCATTGAGTCAGGACATGACAGTGGTAGCTGCATAATTCATAGATGGTCACTGTGGAGAGCTGGTTTCTCTGGCAGGAGAAACACATCATATATCATCATGAACCAGGTGTAAATTAAGGGGAGGAGGGAGAGGCCTGGGGCCTGCCCCCAGCGCAGGGTGCCCAGGACCCCGTCCAGGCGCCTTGTGCCGCTCTCCCAGGAGGAGACCCCACAGCCTCTCTGGGCAGCCTGGGCCAGTGCTCAGCCGCCCGCCCAGCACACAAGTGCTGCCTGGTGCTCAGAGGGAGCCTCCTGCCTGCCCCTTGGTGCCCACTGCCCCTGGCCTGGCGCTGGGCACCCCTGAAAAGAGCCTGGCTGCGGCCTCTTTGCCCCCTGCCTGCGGGGATTCACAGCCCTGGGTGAGATCCCCCTGAGCCTCCTCTTCTCCAGGCTGAGCAGTCCCAGCTCTCCCGGCCTCTGCTCACAGGAGAGGTGCTCCAGGCCCTTCCTCACCTGGGTGGCCCTCTGCTGGACTCCTTCCAGTACGTAGATGTAAACTTTTAGGTGAATGAGATTTTCCCTGCCTCTCCAATGCCTATACGACCATGTGAATATACCCAGCAGGGAACAGGCCTCTGTTTTGCTGGTGGAGCTGCAAGGCAGATAACCCTGAGTACACCCATGGCCATGCTGCTTGGTAAAGAATTCAGCCTTACAGCCACAAGAACGTTGTCATTTTATAAGTCGTGTAATTATTTTCTATTATATTAATGGGGCCTGACTGTTTTTTGGGCTTGTAGTTTTAAAGCATCTAAACTGAGTAGACTTTTTCAGATATATTTCAACATCCCTGCAGTTTTACGTCCTGCATTTGCAGGTAGATGCGGTCTACTTGGCATTACCCTCTATTGCGAGACTACACCAGCAGAAGAACGAAATTGAATCCACAACATGGTTTCCAAAGCTTATAATTAAAATCTTTCCAAGGTCAGCAGAGGGCCCCAATGATTTGTCTGCTGGACTTTGAGAAGAAGCAAATGTTTTGACAAACTGTTATTTATAGCAAGACCGATGTCCTAGATTTATGTTCCTACTCCAGTTTCTGTGGTGTAGCAGTTCTGTTACAGATCATGCCAAGCGAGATGATGTTACGCAAAGCTGTTTTACTTGATGCTGCAGTTTACTATCATTACAAAACTATTACTGTTTTGAATGGCTTTTTTTTTTTTAATTAAGAGGCTGAATATTTTAAATAATTGCACCAAAATGTATCAGTGGATGAAAATTAATTGGATTTGAGCAGAGATGCTGTATCCTTCATAGCACTGACATATAACTGGAAAAGCAGATAAGTATTTGGATGCCCGAGCCCATCTCCAACTTTTAAGCAGAAGGAACAACCTTCAAGTTACAGGTTGGAAACCGTTGCTCTGCATTCGATTTAATGATGAAATCTGTACCAGAATTTGAAAGGAAAGCTGGCTGGCCAGAGCCCTGTGAGCAAGGGCAAAGGTGGTGATAGTCTTTACCCTCTTGAGACAGATACCAAGAGACAGGATATTATCTCTTGGAGAGCAGGAGGGAGTTAGCTGGCTGTGAAATACAGGAAAAAAATAAATTGTGCCATAAAACTAACGTCTCTCATCAAAAATACGATTTCTAGTATCCAGCAGAACCTTAAATTTTCATTTTTAGGCTTCTTCTCTGAAGGTCTTCCTTGAGGATAAGGTTGGAGACATAAGAAGCAGGATGGCTATTGTATAAAATTATCCTGCTGGCAGCCAGGGCTTTATCTAGTGCCTGAATCTGTTCTGCTGTGTCACGCTGGTTTGCATCCACCCATGCAGTTTGTCTGCAAGCACCTGCTGATGACATCAAATATATTATGTTCTGGGACATGTTTGTCGTTTCCAAGGAGTTTGGGGGTTATTAGGGGTGCTCAGGGGGTGGATGGGGTGATGCAGGGGTAAATTTTGCACTTGGTGATCAGTGGTGGTCGGGGCTGGTTTGGTGTCTGCTGGTCTGTGCAAGCCTTGATTCTGACGATGAACTTGGTGAAATGCAGGAGGTATTTTTGGAGACGGGCAGGGATAAAAGTTTCTGCAAAAATAGGTGGTCATCTTACATAGATCATAACAGGTAAATATTTTTTTAATATACATCCTGAAGTAGGATGATAATTGGCAATGAGGGGCCCGTACTTGCTTAGAGTTTTCTTTTTGGACAGCAAACAGTAAGTTTGTGTGTGTTAGTCAGACTTCTCCTGAAGAGTTCCCAGCCATTTCCTAGAAGTGTGCTGTTACTTGGAGAGGATTGTTTTTACACTGACGGAGTGGTTGTCTCGAGTGCCATTTCTGGAACAGATGAGGCAATGTCTAGGGGCCGTTGGAGCGTGCTTTGAGCAGGTGATTGCTGTGGTCGTGGGTGCAGCTGTGTTGGTCCCTGGATTTTCCTGAGCATGGTAATTTGCAGGTTGTTTATTATTACCCTATGACATCAACAGAGTGAAAATACAAGCTCAGTTCAGATTCCTGTATTAATATTAATTCTCTCTTCAGGTTTGGGCACATCTTGCAGGCTCTGTTTCTGATTTTTTTGATTACCGTTGTTGTTTTCTTTACTGGTTAAAGCAGAGATACATATCTGAAAGGCTTATTGTACTGAGGACAAAATGCTTAGTCTATGTTCATAAAAGAACATTTGAGTGCTCAAAAGAAAAATTTTTAGATGAAAAGCACTGAGTCATTGAACAATGTTTTATTATAGAGTTTTTTATGTCTTACTGTTCAGCACTAAGAATTATACAGCTTTACATATGAATGTCTTTAAAACATGTTTTATATCTAATTGATAGATTGAATATGAAAAGAAAAAGAAAGAAGATGGAAAACGGGCTCGAGCTGATAAACAACAAGTACTGGACATGCTCTTTTCTGCCTTTGAGAAACATCAGTATTACAACATTAAAGACCTGGTGGACATAACCAAACAGCCAGTGGTACGTACAAGTAGTCTTTTAATAGAAGCATTTTCTGTAGTTACTATTATGTTTACTTCCATATCCAGCCAATAGTTTAACATATACTGTATGCATTTGAAACAGATCTCTAAATGTGTTTTACAACAAATGGAAATCACCAGGTTTTAAGTTGACTCTTGTAGAACTGTATAGGATACCAAGCAAGCATTGCAGTGAGTATGCTTTTCCTTGGCAGAGGTGGTTTAAGTAGCCTAAATTGTCCCTCGCTTGTTTAGGTTCTCTTTAATACAAGAAACCAAATTCTCTAATGCTGTGATGTCTCCTGTGAACATTATTTGTGTTAGGAATTTATGTTAGGATATCAGGCATCATGTCAACACCCCCAAAAGCACTCAATTTCCTTTACAAATAAAAGAAGTCTTAGAGTAGAGGGGTTATAAGGTCTGTTATTTGGGTTTTGTTTGGATTTTTTTTAAAAGACTTGTTTTGATTCATGAACAGGAAAAGCATGAACACATGCGTGATGTGTGTGTTACTCTTCAGTGTTTGCCAGCTCCTTTATGAACATAAACTTTCCAGTTCTTTCCTCTCTTCCCCCCCCTCGAGCTTTCCTTGTAGACTAGGCAGGAGTGAAGGGAAACAGCAGCAGACGAAGTGGGTGATTGTTGCTTGCCAACCAAACGCAGCTGTAGTTCTTGAGAAGATGGGATGACAGGTCAGGAAATTGTATAGCTGATGCTTTTATCTCCTTCTGTCTGCTGGCTTTATCGCAAACAGGCACACAGAAGAGATAAAGTTCTAGCACAGTAAAAATTAGAAGTGTTTGCAGAAGCTGTGTTCTTTTTCTGCATGCACGGGTTATTTGGTAGGACTACCAAACTTCTTTCCTGTGATTTGCATTTCCTTAGCTTCACCTACCGTAGTGCTCCAAACCCCTGCCCATGCTCTTGGTGTTTAGTTTGAAACTGGCCTTGTTTTATTGGTCACTGGCTTCTGTTGAACAGCATTTGTAGCAGCTGGTATTGCTTGTTTTCTCTCAAGATATTGGTATCTTTTGTACTTTTGACGTGTTGCACTGCTGACTTTGATGTCTACCCACAACCCAGCTGCAGTTTACAGAAAACTTAAGGGAAATTAATTATGTTGCTAAATGGAGCAACAATTTCAAAAGTTTTTAGAGCTAAGGGCAGAAGAAGGAACAGTGACAGCTGGATTATACAAAAATTAATTGCTCTGAAAAAGAGGGGGGAAAATGGAGATGCTTACCAGTTTTGCACATTTCATGCTTAGGAGAAAGTGTATCTGTACCAGAGGATTTGTGTAGTATAAGGTGCACGATCTGTTTGGTTAAGAAGCTGCACAGAGATGTTACCCAAATCAAATACGTGTAGGTTCACAGTGCTGTAGTATCTTGGAAGAAACTAGTTGGATAATATATTCATATTTTCCATTTCATTCATTTATCTAATGAGTCAACTCCTTATCTGTGTGGCAGAGAAGGCGTGTAGATCATGGAAGCTGAGAAGGAGGAAGGGCTAGGAAGAAGATACGAAGGCAGTGGCAAGAAAATGTTAGGATTTTTCTTTCTAAGTAAGAGATAGGTGTGACAGTCACTATCTTGATAATTTTGAATGCAAGTAGATGCAGATTTATCCCACCGAACATGACTTCACCTAGAAATAGTCTTCCGCAACTCCCACTTAAGCCATGGGAGAACAAAAGTTTTCTTCTCCCTGTGAGGCACTTACCGCTGGAACATACCTGTCGCTGCATCGACTCAAAGCAGCCTGGAGGAACTGTGCTTCTGGCACAGGTTTCTTCACTGAGCACCAGACGCTGGGCAAGATGATCCAGCTTTTGTCTTAGTCATCTCCCCGAGGATTAGACGTGTAGGGTATTCTGTGTTTGCACAGTACCTCAGATGAATTTTATTACATGATAAATGCTTTTATGATCAATTCCTAATCGTGACTACATATCTCTGCTGTCATTAGATGCTCCTGAATGCCCACAGCGTGGTGCACCAGCTGCATGGGCAAGGTCTCAATGACAGCCCCCCTGTTCTTATTTACCAGAGGGTTCCTGACATCGTTCCAGCTGTTAGACCCTTTCCCCGAGCGGCCTGTGCAGTCTCAGTTTCATCCTGTGTGCGAGGATTAGGGATCTGCTGTTAATTCCCAGGTGGATCTTGGCAGTAGGTGTCAGTGTCCTTCCAGCGTCCTCGTGCCTGGATACTCTAAATGAAGCAAATCTTCTTCTGATGCCTTTCTTCATTCACTGGGTAGCCAGCATGCTGATAAAATCAAAACTAAGCTGTCACAATTTCCTAACTGGACTCTTCAAAAACTTCCGTGGGGAGTTGCTGATGGCGTTCATTTCCATTTAAAAATGCTGAAATGCTGGCCGTCGTCTTCCGCTGCTCTGCCAGTTTTCGCCCCGTGTGCAGGTTTCCCTGATGCTGAGGAATTTCAGCCTCTGGCGTGAAACTTTTTTTTTTACTTTTCTGAAAATAAAGTATCCATTGCTGGCTCCCACTGTGACCCTATTGTTCACAGAGCAGCTATGCCTCCTAAAAAAAAAATGCAAATGCCAACAGGTTGAATAGGCACGCTTTCCCCGTGCTGCACGGAGGTTGGCTGTTAATTAATCTCCGCTGAGTGTTCACTGCTTTATTTTCTGTCACAGTGTCTAAGATTTTCTGTGTATGTAATTTCTCCTCTGGTTTCTAAATGTTGAGGTTATTTTCAGAAGTGAGAGAAAAATGTTACTGCTGCTGTCTCGGCAGCTCTGGTTAAAATGAAGTCCTAGGTGCCTACGTCGCTGGTAAATAATATTTAAAATACACTTGTCCGAGGGAATCGAAGTCTTTGTTAGGGAAGAAACAAATAAACAAGGGTATTTTTATTATGCAACGGTAAGTGCAAACAGCAAGTGGAATCCTTGCTGCAGAATACATTGCATGTAAGTTGCTGCCATCTTTATTTTGAGATCATGAACTCCCAAAGCGAGTTGTTTCTGAATGCAAACTGCTGTTATATTAGGGAAGCCTGGCTTTATTTGTTTTTCTTTTTAATGAAGAGTAACAATTTTCATTAGTGGACGAATCTGTTGTCATCTACCCAGATGAAAATACAGAGCACTCCCTGGAAATGTTGCTGTAATTCCAGATTTGGGCGTAATGGCTGAGAACAAAATATGCTTTTTATGTGAGCGATCAAATATTTATAAGAAATGGAGCCAGTGGTCTAATAGGAACTGTATTTTTTCAAAATAGCGTATACTGCTTACAGTTTTTTCTTACATTTCAGCTTTAAGTAATGGTTATGCTAAGTCTGTTTGGGGTTTTCTCTTGCTGAAAGTTTCAGGAGGGTTTTCAGAGCCTGGAAGTTAATGCCTCCTTCAGCTTTTCAAAAATGCTCTTATCTCATAATTCTACAGCAGCCTTTCAATTTTTATGTAAAATAGAGGATGTGTAACAGAGCAGAGGCTGCCTTAACCGTGCAAACAGATTACCCACAGATTAACTTCTGTATTATGATTACGTGTATATGAAATACGTAGAATCTTTCTGTGAGAAGAAATTACAGGTCCCCGATTAGTGCTCACCAGATTCTAAAGTGTGGTATTTGGCACTGACGAGGAGTGGAGATGAGTGGCTTCTCGTGATGCTATACCATCAGGCTGAGCCTGCCTGAAGGTGCAGGTG
Source organism: Anser cygnoides (assembly GCF_040182565.1). Taxonomy (NCBI): domain Eukaryota; kingdom Metazoa; phylum Chordata; class Aves; order Anseriformes; family Anatidae; genus Anser; species Anser cygnoides. The sequence continues at coordinate 181,664,116 of NC_089873.1, forward strand.
GGTCCTGGTGGCTGGGGAAGAAGGGATCTCACGGGAGGAACAATCATGTCATCTGGGCAAGCCACTTGCTCTCCAGTAAGGTCAAGTAGAGCAGGATTATCCCCGATGTGTAGCTGTCTGGAAGCTCCGACAATTTAGCACTGTCTGGTCATGCAGAGTGATTTTTTGGGTCAACGTTCTCAGCTGCCTGCCCTAAAACCACTTCTAGTTCCCCCACCCAGAGCAGGGGAGGCAAATGGGACTGTGTTTCAAACACTGGGTTGCTGCAGTGCACTGTCCCAGCTTGAACTGCCCTTACTTGCAGCTGAGCTTTCCTCTCGCTCTTGAGTTTGGGTTGATTTTCCTCCATTTTGGTTTTCTGCTGAATTGAAACTCTTGGAAGTCCAGAAGGTTTGACCCAGAAGTGGCACTGCCTGGGGATCTGGGTCTGAAACCCTGTTAAAAGTAACCCTCATTTAACTGGGTGGGTGGTTTGGAGGTGTGAAGCAAGTAGTGAGAGGCAAGATCTGCGTCGTGCACATTGTCACCCAAAGGTACTGCCACCAAGCAGCAGCGAGCTGTCAGCCGCCCCGGACCGCGCCACGCTCCTCCCATCCCACCTTGAGACCTGGCTCCCAGCTGCGGATCAGCTCTCTCAGCACAGTAACTGCGTTTTGCTCTACTTCACCTGCCTAAGTGCATTTTTATTTATTTTTTACTCTCACGAACCCGTCCGCATGGTAAGGAGTGGAGTTTAACCTTGAATCTGAGTGTCTTTCTTCCACCCACACTCTGCCATCTACTGAAGCATCTGGCGGCGGCACCACCGAAAGCTACCTCACATGCATACGCAGGGATTGCAAACAAAGCAGTGGAGGTGCAAGCATACACATCTACACATACCCGATATAAATAGCTTTTTCACCTGCTCTCATCGCCTCTTAAAAAATGCGTTGCACAACAGCAGCATTGTCGTACAGAAATGCTTGCACCCTCGTTGCTGCTGTAGTGAGCGCATTTGTTTTAGTGACCCGGCTGCCAAATAATGGCAGCATCTCTACGTTAGCTTGCACTTGGAAAGGTGTACAGAGACAAATCGGTCTCCTGCTGCCACCTGCTGGGCTCTGCTCGCTCAAAGACTGAAGTCATCCCAGCAGTGAACACCCTCGTCTCCATTCACGGCCGCTTTGGATGAAGAAAAGACCCTAAGAAAAGAGAAGTGCATCTCGTCTGGTATATATATCGTCCTGTTGGACAAAGTGGTCTCTTCTGAATAGCCCTCGGTGCTCTGGGACAGGTTTTTAAGGATCATTTTGCTACGTCCGTCTAAACGAAGCATCATTGTTAGTGTGGGATCAGGATGTTCTGGGCTTCCTAAATTTCTGTATGTAACGGGAGCGAGAGTAACAATCACTTTCTCCAAAAGACACTTTTATTTTTAATGACTGCAAGCATATTTTTACTCATTTCCCAATTTTTCCATTTGGCAAAACACGAGCAGAGTGTAAAGAAGAAAGACTGGGCGATTCTTTTTTGGGGTCATCAGCAAATCTTTGCTGTGTTAAAGCTTGGAGTATGGAGATATTTTCACTTAGTGTAACTGCAGCTACAGAAAACAGAAGGGTTCCCGTAACTCCTGCTCAATATAAGCACTCACGGAGGATTAAATTGCTCAGACTAAAGCAATTACGAATTCAACGTGGAGATTCTTAAACTGTGGCCTCTGGTTGCCATGGCAATCAGTCGAAGTCAGCACTGATTAATATTTAAACAAACAAGCAGGCAAATGGCTCTTGAAAAAACGGCAGCAAATTGCTGGTGTTTAATATAAGGAGTAAAGGAGGGTGGTAGCTGTGAGCTGTCTGGTGTCAAAGTTCATACTACTGGTTATCAGAGCTCTGCATTTTTTTTCCCCCTAATTTCCCTTAATATTTGAATTTCCCTTCCTGGTCTTAATATTTGAGTGTATTCGGAAATTCTCTGGCACCTACTCAACACTCCTCTAAAAATAAGGCAGTAATAAAATGCTTCAAGCTTTGCAAAACGGCACGAAACCCAACAGCTCGGGGCTTTGATGGGATCAGAAGAAGACAGAGGGTTTCGAGATACTGAAAATCCTAGTGCAAATAAGCTGATTCCTCTACCAAAAAGCCAAGAGCTTTTAGCCCGGCTCGTGAAATCCCAGCGGGAAGATCTCTGCGGCATACCAAAAGGTACGGTGGCTACCTTAAAGCAGGCCGAGGGAATTTCACAGCGAAGGTCACCCTACAACAGAAGGTGAGCGTTTGCAGAGCGCAGCTGGAGGCGCGAAGAGCCAAGGACCTGCAGCGCTGGGGACTTCTGGCAGCCGGCTCCGGGAGCGCTCCTCGCGCACGGTCGCCATCTGCACCGCGAGCCGTCTATCGCGGCAGCGAGCTCCCGGAGCAGAGAGCATCCCAGCACCCCCGCGCCTTTGTCGTTTGGTAAGAAACAGCACAGCACACAGATTTGGAGACCAACTGCGCGGCTAACGCTTGCGGCACGTCGGGGAAATCTCAGCCTTTTGCTTTTTCAAGCGGCCCATTTTTAGGATCACGGCACGGCCCGTGGGATCACAGCCATCACCTCCAGTGGTGAGCACCCCACCACATAGCCAGAGTGTTCCCACTGTAAAAAATGTCAGTCTTATATCAAAATGAAGCCTCTCCTCGTGTAGCTTGTACGCGTTACCCGATCCCTCTCCTGACTTTTCGTGCCCTGTTGGGGCTGCACGATGCCAGCCGGGGGGGAGCTGTCCCACCTGGGGGTCGAGCACCTCCTGCTCCGCTCCGTGTTGCCCCCCGGGGGGTGACAGCTATCCAGCCTTCATTTCAGTGAGGTCCTCGTCAAGGCAGCGCTGCTCAACCATGTGAAGAAACGTGGTTTTGCTGTCTGTCGGGTTATTTCCTCGTCGGTCGTGCTAACGAAGTAAATGGGATTTGGGAGATGAGGTGATGTCATGTGTGAAGTGAGAGCTGTGGCAGTCGGGTGCCTTCATAACTCGTTTGTAACTGTTTGTAACTTGGGCTTTGCTTCCTTTCAGATATACTTGAAAGAAATTCTCCGAGAAATAGGCATCTACAACGTGAAGGGGACCCACAAAAACACGTGGGAGCTGAAGCCAGAATACAGACATTACCAAGTAGAAGACAAGAGTGATTAACAAAACTGCTTACGAAGCAGAAGAGAACTACAGAGGAGAGCGACCGCACCGAGGGAGCTGTTGTGGGTTTACAGACAGAACTGAGCACAGCCCAACTGTGCAAGGCTAAATTTAAATTAAAACAACCAATACTTTGTAATTTTCCGTAGCCTCATTTGTTTTTCAGAGGAATATTTCTTGTAAGTTTCTATAAATGTTTGTCTTTTGACAAAAAAAAAATATTTATAGAATAAACTTGTATTAGATTTATCTTTATTAGAAATCTTTTGAGTTCAGATCTTGCTTTTTCTGGATAGCTTCGTGGTTTTTCTAAGCCTCAATAACTCAGGAGGAAAACATGTCCTAGAGGAACCTGTAACTCTGTATTTTTTGCATTCCTGTAGAGCTTCATTCATGCTCTTTGCTTCTGCTGTGATCCGTCAGGGCTTTGTCTGGAAGGCTGCGAAGATGCTCGATGCTTTGTGTAACGTTTGGGTGGCACGGACGCTGTGCTCCTTTTGGATTGGGAAAAATAGCCCAGCCGTGGTGCTCATCACAGTCCTTAGACTTCATGGGAGCAAATAAACAAATAAAAAAAACAATAAAGGAAAGATGGTTTGATACGCAGGTGTGGGAAAGAAGACAATCCCTTCTGGGTGGTTACTGGGGAAAAAAAAGAAATGTCTGTCTACTAAGTACGTCAAGGAATAGATTTATCTTTTTTTATTATTATTATTATTTTATCTATGTTTTATGCTTCAGCACACCAATAAAATCATTATTTTAATTTGTACCAAGTAATGATCTGCCTTATTGACTGAAAGCATGTTATGATTTTGATATAGTGTAGGTATGAATTTAAAAACAAACGTTTTTATTGATGGCTTTGGCACAGGGTTTCCATGTGTTTTGGGGAAGATTTCTTAACATATCCATGTCTCCATTCCCCCATTTCTGAAATGCACATTGCGAGGTTGTGCATTCAGCATCCTTTAGGGGTGGAGCAGGGAGGTAGATGGCACAGGACTACTTATTTTGTTCTGAAAGCTTGTGTGTTAGAAAACAGCAAAGAAAACAGAATGGAAAACACCTCATTAGTGTACCTGTAAATGAAATAGGTGAGATTTTATAGCATGGCTGACACATTCCCTCTGGTCCTCCAGATGTGTGCATCGCTTCTGCACACAGTAATAAAATAATTAGCCTATTTTAAAAGCAAAGATACCATTATTGGTGCACTTTGAAGGAATAAAAGCTTGGGAGGGGGATGGAATGCCCTAGGAGCTTTGTAAAACAAGCGCCCCTCTCTCTGCGCGCGTCGCACATGGTGGTTTTGCTCAGACCATTTTTTTCAGAGTTGTTGGTGTCAGTCCCTCTCTGCAGACACGCTTCCTGCCGGCGCTCAGCCTTCTGTCCAGGCTTTCTGAACAGCTGATCGTGTCCCACGGACCCGGGAGTGCTCTCGCAAATCCTGCCAGCGACTCTCCCGTCTCCTCAGCTGCTGCGAGCGGGAGGACCCAGCCTGCTGCCTGCTGCGGAAGATATTTGAAGCTGCTGAAAGGAGCCCAGGAAGTCAGCGTTCTTGGCTCGCTACGGTACGGCGTGTGCTCCCCGGGAATAGCCAGAGCCCGCGCGCACTGCTGTGCTCCTCCTGCTGCTCGAGTCCCCTGCAGACTCGCGTTTGCAAGCACGGGGGGTGAGAACGCTCGCCTCCCCCTGAGCTGGGCTGCTCTGCTGCATTCGTGCCCCGTTAGAGCAGCTAAGAAAGCCGAGGTGGAATTCCCTGGTGTGGCTCCTCACCTGGGCTTCTAAAACCATGCCAGGGATGCTGTGCAGTTCTGCTTTGGTACTGTTGTAATTCAGGTGTCAGAACCGAAAACGACCCTGCCATTTCAGAGGGAAAAGGTTAACCTCTAGTGGGAGCGCTGGTAGGATTAGCTTAGGAGGAAAGTATTCTGGATCTGCGTGTGTTTTGGGGTTTGTGAGAGTTTACTGCTTCACATTTTGCCTCCAGCTTGAGAGGGACGTAATCAGTCAGCCTCAAATGCCAGAAGACGTAAGCAGAAGTGGGTGTTTTATTGATCTGCTGAGGGCCTTTGGACAGGGTAAGTCGGCTGTAACAGAAATCGAACGGAGCACGCTTTTTTTATAGGGTTTATGGTTTTTTTTTACCATATGTATATTTATGGGCATTGTTAAAAACATGGGTAGGGCATGGATAGGGCAGTGGGGTTGTCTGCCAACGAGCGACGAGGAGATTGAGGAAAGCCAAGGTGCCTTGTCTGACTTGCAGCCCTCTCTGGAACGGTGCCAGAATTCCCAAGAAGATGAGGAATGGGACAACGAAGAAATGCCATTTAAAAAAAAAAAACAGCTAGGAAACCTTACATCAGGATAAGCTAGGCAAAGATGCCCGGTGAACAGACTGATTTCAGCTCCTCATCCAGCCTGCACCCGAGCCATGGGGTCCTGGAGCACAGCACGCCCTAAAGGCAGAAGCAGCAGGGCAGGCACTGCTACGAGACCCGAATTACCCCTTCTGGGGCAGCTCGAGGTACGGGAGGACTGGCCTCACTTCGGGTGAAGCCGCGATAAATATTCAGCATTTTGGGCAACCTCATTCGGAGCCGGCACGTGAGAGCGAGCCAAAACCCCCAGCACTGCTCCACTTGTTGCGCAGGGAGACCTGACGCGGTGCCGTTAGCAGGATTGCCATCTGCTGAAAGAGAGGAGGAGAAGGCGTGTAGGCGTCCGTGCCTGCTTCCCTGGCCCCCGCGCTTCGATCGATTTAAAGCACGAGCTCGCAGCGGCGCTGAGTGCTGCTTCCCTGCTGGTCTCCCCGTGTGCTGCTGCCTCTGCCTGCTGCCGAGCTCTCAGCTAGCATGGGTGCTCTTCAGTGCGAGTGGTCGGAGCAGTCCACCAGCAGCTCCCGTAGGAACCAGCAGAAGTATTAACCTCCTAAATGGCGTTAAATGAGATTAAAAGCGCATCCATGCTCCTAACGTCGCTTCTCCCTGTTGAGCAGGTCTTTGAGCCATCAGGAACGTTACACCCGGTGCGACGTGCCGCGAGGAGGAGGCTCTCGCGGTTTGGAGACGCTGGGGACTCATGCGGTCCCAGGGGCTGCACGCACAGCGTACACGTGAGGCATCGTGATGCTGAAACGGCAGCAGCTGCGCTCTGCAGAGCAGCTTCGGCGTGGGAAGGTGTTGGAAAGCCCCTGCTTTAGCGCTGGCATTGGCTCAGCAAGGTGCCTCTCCCCAGGAGCTAACGTGGCGTTTCACAGAATCACCCAGGTTGGAAGGGACCTCCAAGATCACCCAGTCCAACCTCTGACCTAACACTAACAAGTCCTCTGCTAAACCATATCACTAAGGGCTACATCTAAATGTCTTTTAAAGACCTCCAGGGATGGTGACTCAACCACTTCCCTGGGCAGCCCGTTCCAATGCCTAACAACCCTTTCGTTTGAAAGCTTCAGGGCAAGGACTTGCCACCCGTGTTGGGTTCCTGCACCAAAACAGCTTTGCTGGTGCACGTGCCCAGTTGGTAGACGCAAGGGAACAGAGATGGAGCTACCCGAGATCTGAAACCCTGCTGCTCACGGGCTGGGAAGGGGCAAAAAGGAAGCTGGCCGTGCTCTGCGTCAGCCACCAGCGCCTTCAGTAGCTGCTCCGAGTTTGCTACAGCCAAGCCGGGCGCCCTCCTGCCTGTGTCAGCTCTGCCCACCCACGGTCACACGTCCCCGAGACGGCCTCTCCGTGAGTCAGCCTCCATCGACACCGAGCAAACTGTTTTTCTCGCTAACGCGTCGTCGGAGCTGAGCCCTTTCTCCAGCCCCACCTGGAGGGGCCGTGCAGCTCCTCGTGCTCTGCAAAAAGATGGGGCTGGGCCCAGCCCGCCCCGCTTCTCGTGCCGGCAGCAGGATGGAAATCCTTCAAGGCTCAGCTCTCGTCTGGCCCAAGTAGGTCTAACATTTCCACCTTCCGCTCTTACCACCGAGGAGCTAGTTCGTGCCATGCTGGGCAGAGGGGAAGCTCCCCCTTTCTGCTCGTTAACCGAAACCATCCAAAACCTTTGACTGCATGGCATTTTGGAGCAGGGAACCTGCAGGTACCTTGGGATGGGAAACCCTGGACTCCCGTAAGCCAGAGCCATGACCGCAGGTGCCGTTCAGCATCATTTCGGCTAACCCCACGTGTGCTGTGCAGCGGGTGAGATGTGAGCACCACCACCTGCACTCTTGATCTGCTTAATAGTTTTATCCCTAAAACTCATTCTCGAAATTTCCACAGGGACATGAGCACCTCCAGGAGAAAGGCTTGCTGAAAGCTTTCAGCAGCTGCAAGACACGGGCAAGCCAGCCCTTTCTTGACCACTGTACCGTAGAAAAATTGATATGTAGTCCAAAAAGGCCTCCTAGCATCAGCGCTGTGCATTTTGGCTCCTTTCAGCGATTTGAGCAAGTCGATGGCTCCTGGCTGATGGCTGGAAGCACGCCGCTGACACACAGCGGCTACCTGCATCCTCAGCACAACGCCTTTGTGCTCCTGCATAACGCTCCCAGGACCGCCACCGTTAGCAGCCACCCCAAAAACGTACTTAATGCTGCTGCCAGGAAGGGCTGCAGCCCCCGTAACCCCCAGCCAGCAGCTCTGGCTGCCCACTGGCATGGGGAGGGCGTTTGGGGTTTGCTACCTGCAGTCTGAGGCAGCAGAGATGCTGCACTCACGCTCTATCCCCCCCAAAAAAAGAGAGTATTCGTCCTTCCTCTTCCCCTTTTCTTCTCATTTTCGGCCACTTATTTTCAGCCACATTGGAGCTCCTTTGGCTGCCTGCTGGACCGGACACCCATCTTTCCTCCTCCAAGCTCTGGTTCGCAGCACGGGGAACGGAGGGAGAGGCAAGAGGGGGCAGCACGGAGCCACCCAAAGGGAGCAGCCCCAGGGCGCAGGCAGGTGGTGACCCCCCGGAGCAAATTTCCAGGAGGTTTGTCAGAGCAACAGCTGAAAAAAGCAAGGGAAAACGAAGCCACCGGAGCAGGGATCACAAAACAGCAGGTCTGTGCTCCCAGCGATGGATTTGGGGCTGTTTACACCGAAGACTTTCAGGCTTGGCTAGTTTTTTTTTCTCCTCCTGCTGAGAGGTTTCTCCCCAAGCCGAATTAAGGCGGCGTTTAACCGCTGCTCTCCCGCTGCGGGCTCGGGGCGATGCAGAGACTGATTTGCCAGCTGGCAGAGGATGAA